>NW_027397100.1:9059286-9208612 GCF_003265705.2 Callorhinus ursinus | reverse complement strand
TCTTTCTTTCTTTCTTTCTTTCTTTCTTTCTTTCTTTCTTTCTTTCTAAGATTTTATTTATTTGAGAGCACGAGAGAGATAGCATGAGGAGGATGAGGGGCAGAGGGAGAGGGGAGAAGCAGGCCCCTGCTGAACAGGGAGCCCGATGCAGGGCTTGATCCCAGGACCTCAAGATCATGACCTGAGCTGAAGGCAGATGCCTAACTGACCGAGCCACCCAGACGCCCCATAAATAATGTTTCTTAATTGTGTTGTGTGATATCTTTCTTTTCTGACTAGAATGTAGGCTTTATGAGGTTTGGGTTTTTGTTTTTTTTTTAATTCTGTTTCCTGCTTTATTTTTAATACCAAAAATAGTGCTTGGTAAGCATTCAATAAATATTTTATAATTGAATACTCCACACTATAGATCCCTATAAACACTATAGTGTTTTGTTTATTTATTTATTTATTTTTAAAAGATTTTCTTTATTTATTTGACAGAGACACAGCGAGAGAGGGAACACAAGCAGGGGGAGTGGGAGAGGGAGAAGCAGGCTTCCCGCTGAGCAGGGAGCCCAATGCAGGGCTCGATCCCAGGACCCTGGGATCATGACCTGACCTGAAGGCAGACACTCAACCGACTGAGCCACCCAGGTGCCCCCCTTTCTAGTGTTTTAAAAAGAACTTCCACATTCTTTAGATTATTTAACACACAAAGAAGGATTTAAATAGAACTAGCACTCGTAGAAGAACAATTCTGAGTTACCGCTAATATAGGCATTGTTTCTACAACAATCCCCCCAAAATAGCGGAGTGTAAACTGTTAGATTTGAGTGAATCCAAGATCGTCTGCAAGGTACTCTCATTCTCACTTTTCTTACTTGTAAAATAGATATAATGATGCTTTTTTTTTTTTAAAGTAATCTCTCTGCCCCTTGTGGGGCTTGAATTCACACCCCAAGATGAAGAGTCGCAGGCTCCACTGACTGAGCCAGCCAGGAGCCCCCTAATAATGCCTTTCTTAAGGGATTCTAGTTCAAACTAAATTTGACACTATGGGCAGAGGATTTAGGACTACTACCGTTAGCCTTGTGATTACAGTAGAGCTCCCTTATCTGCAGGGCTTACTATCCAAGATCCCCAGTGGATGCCTAAAACTGCAGATAGTACTGAACCCTTATATATACTGTGTTTTTTTCTATACATGCATACCTATGATAAAATTTAATTTATAAATTAGGCACAGAAAGATTAACAATGATAACAATAAAAACAATTATTAACAATATACTGTAACAAAAGTCATGTGAATGTGGTCTCTCAAAATATCTTGTACTGTACTCACCCTTCTTTTTTTTTTTTTTTTTAAAGATTTTTTTTATTTATTCATTTGAGACAAAGAGATACAGAGAGAGAGAGAGAGAGAGCACGAGCAGGGAGAGAGGCAGAGGGAGAGGGAGAAGCAGGCTCCCCACTGAGCCAGGAGCCCGATGTGGGGCTCGATCCCAGGACCCTGGGATCATGACCTGGGCCGAAGGCAGACGCTTAACCATCTGAGCCACCCAGGCGCCCCTGTACTCACCCTTCTTGATACAGATGCTTACGTGATAAAATGTCTGCATGATGAGATGAAGGTGACTGACATAGGCATTGTGATGTAGCATTAGGCTACTACTGACCCGACAATACTGGACCATGGTTGAACATGGGTAACTGAAACGGTGAAGAGTATGGATAAGCTGGTGGTGGGGCGGGGGGTGGTGGATACTGTTCTGTTAATTATATGGCAGTCGATTCATAAAGCAGCCCATAGAATGGACCACTCATAACTGCTTCCTGTCTCCTGGAGCATAATAGACAAGGATTAATTTTTCATTTATTTAGCAGATATTAATTCAGTACTAATACCTGCCAAGCAGTGTTTAGTACTTGGAAATACTGGGATGTCAGAAGAAACTGTCTATCCTCATGGAGTTTATAGTTTAGCAGAGGAATCAGACATTACCCTATTAATTGTGAAAGAGACTACGTAGAAGAAGTGCAGGTTGCTATATGCATGGACACAGCAATAACAATAGTGATGGTAATAGAAGTAGTGAAGATTTATGTAGCTCGTGTTATAAGCCACTGTTATAAGATCTTTCTATGTTAGCTCATGTAATCCTCATTACACTCCTGAGGTCAGTACTGTTATTATCCCACTTTACACTTGAGGAAACTGAGGACGGACTGGCTACATTGTAAGTGCCACAACCATATTGCTAATAAATGGCAGAACTAGGATTTATTTATTTACTTATTTTCAAAGTATGTATGTATGTATTTATTAGAGAGTGCACAAGCAGGGGAGGGGCAGAGGGAGAGGGAGAGAGAGAATCCCAAGCAGGTTCCATATCCAGTGCAGAATGTGACGGGGGGGCTCAGTCTCACAGCCTTGAGATCATGACCTGATTCAAAACCAAGAGTTGACACTTCACTGACTGACTGAGCCACCTGGGCACGTGGGCAAATCTAGGATTTAAACCTGGCCTCAGAGGTCACATTCTTCAGTGTTTTATAGTACTGGGGACCTAACCTGAGGAAGGGCAGTTGGGGAGACTTCTTGAGGAAGAGATACTTGAACTGAAATCGGAGAATAAAAAAAAGTTGAAGTAAGGGAAAGCATGAAAAAGTACTGGGTAGGGTAGAACATGACTTGTTAAAGGAACAGAGAGGGGTCCAGAGAGCCACAGATGGAAAGAAGAATGAGGGAAGAGATCTGGTGAGAGGCAGGCGAGGCCATGGTGAGGATTCAGGATTGGGCCTGTGTTAGAGGCATAGGAGTTACAAACGTACTTGGAATGGGAATGGCATGATGGGTCCTGTGCTTTAGCAACACAGAGGCTACTGGGAGGACAGTCTTTCAGATGGATGAAGACAGTGCCCACCACTTTCCTAGGACTTCTCCCAGTTCCCTCCCCCTTACATGATTTGGTTCCCAGACCTTGGTGCACACCATCATTGGCACTGTATATAGAACTTGGGAATTGTTTGAATCGTATTTAATAGTCATTTCCCCCCAAGGTTCAAGCACTGTCTTCCTGTTGGCCCTGACAATCATAGCCAGCACCCAGGCTCTGACGCCCACTCACTACCTCACCAAGCCGGATGTTGAGAGACTGAAAGCCTCACTGGACCGCCCTTTCACAAGTTTGGAATCTGCTTTCTACTCCATCGTGGGACTCAGCAGCCTTGGTGCCCAGGTGCCAGATGTAAAGGTAAGGCTACTTTTGTCTTGGCCTCATCCCTTAACTGTGTTCCTCGTGTGTACTTCAGAACTCTTGCTCCTTTGAGGATGACCAAGGCTAATCCAATATAATAAATACTTTCTTCAGTCTGACAGATTTTTTTTCTTTTAATGCCTAATGTATGTTTAGGACCATGCCAGGTGTTTTAGTAGAATATAAAGAAGAGCAAGTTTTAGAAACTTTACTTTTTATTTTTAAGCTTAAATTTTGCCTCTAGAAACTATTGCTCTAGTTCTGAGTGAGACTGTATAGTACCACATGTACTTCTTAAGTGCCCTATATGTGTGACAAATAAAAGAGTTTAAGATGGGGGCATTCATTTTTATTAAACACTGCCAGTCACTGCATCAGGCACTTTTGATATACTTTTTGGACCTTTGTTGAGGAAAATGCATTACAACTAAAACTTCCTGGATTTAGGAAGAGGTTCAGTCTTTTCTTCTTCTTTTTTTTTTTTTTTTTTTTTTTTAGCGATTTTATCTATTTATTTGAGAGAGAAAGAGTGTGAGCGCACAAAAGCAGGGAGGAAGGGCAGAGGGGGAGGGAGAAGCAGGCTCCCTGGGATGTGGGGCTCGATCCCAGGACCGTAGGATCATGACCTGAGCTGAAGGCAGACACTTTAACCGACTAAGCCACCCAGGTGCTGCCTGGGAAAATGTTCAGTCTTAAGTGAGTTTACATTTTATTTTATTTTATTTATTTTAAAGATTTTATTTATTTATTTGAGAGAGAGAGACATAACAAGAGAGGGAACACAAGCAGGGGGAGTGGGAGAGGGAGAAGCAGGCTTCCCACGGAGCAGGCAGCCCGATGCGGGGCTCGATCCCAGGACCCTGGGACCATGACCTGAGCTGAAGGCAGACGCTTAACGACTGAGCCACCCAGGCGCCCCGTAAATTTACATTTTATTCATTACAGCAGCCTGGACAGCTAGGGCAAAGAGGTTAAGACCACGTTTGTCATATAAGCCTTGTGTATTAGTTTTCTTTTTTTTAAAGATTTATTTATTTATTTTAGAGAAAGAGAACTCGAGTTGGGGAAGGGGCAGAGGGAGAGAATCTCAAGTAGACTCCCACTAAGCGCAGAGCCTGTCGCATGGCTCAGTCTCACGACCCTGAGATCACAACCTGAGCCAAAATCAGGAGTTGGCCACTTAACTGACTGAGCCACCCAGGTGCTCCTGTGTATTAGTTTTCTATGGCTGCATAACAAATGACCACACATTTAGTTATTTAAAATGGCACTCATTTATTAGCTGACAGTTCTGTGGTCAGAAGTCCAGGCAGGCTTGGCAGGGCTCTCTAGTTAGTGTCTCAGAAGGTCAAAATGATGGTGTTGGCCAGGCTGGGCTCTTATCTGCAGGTTCTGGGGAAGAATCTGCTCAGTCTCTCCTCCAGATGGTTAACAGAATGCATGTAGTTCCTTGTGGTTGTAAGTCTGAGATCTCCATTTTCTTGTGGGCTATCAGCCAAAGGCTGCTCTCTGTTCCTCAAGGCCACCCACATTTTTTCTTATGTTATCCCCTCCCCATTTAAATCAGTAATGACATGTTAAGTTCTTACTCTTCAAATCTCTGACCTCTTCTGCTACCAGTCGGAGAACTCTGCTTTTAAAGATCCTTTTCATCTATAACAGTTTCCGTCTTCCCCTCCCCCAGTACCTTTTATTTGTAGAACAAGCCAGATCACTTATCCTGGAGAAGTTTCCACATTTTGCCTTTGATTAATAGCATCTTCATGCTGTTTGTTTGTGTTTTTTTTTTTTTTTAAGGTTTTTAAAAATTTATTTGAAAGAGAGAGAGAGAGAAAGAGCATCAGCTGGGGGGAGGGGCAGAGGGAGAGGGAGAAGCAGACTCCCCGCTGAGCAGGGAGCCCAGTGTGGCGCTCATCCCAGGACCCTGGGATCATGACCTGAGCTGAAGACAGACACCTAGCCAACTGAGCCACCCAGGCGCTCCCTCATGCTGTTTTTGAACATAATTCCTATCTTTTTTTTTTTTTAAGATTTTATTTATTTATTTGACAGAGAGAAACACAGCGAGAGAGGGAACACAGCAGGGGCAGTGGGAGAGGGAGAAGCAGGCTTCCTGCTGAGCAGGGAGCCCAATGTGGGGCTCGATCCCAGGACCCTGGGATCATGACCTGAGCCGAAGGCAGACGGTTAACAACTGAGACACACCCAGGTGCTCTACTTCCTCTATTTTTTATTCCTATAAGCAGATAGTTAGCTCTTGAGGCTTAATTATATTCAGGTCAGTTTTCTTGGCAGAAATATTTCATAGGTGGTGCTATATACTTCCTGTCATTCGTGCATAATATCTGGTTGTTTCACTTTTAGTTATGATAAAGTTGCATCAGTGGATTTGGGTATTGTCAGATTAACCTATCTCTTGTAAACAGTATATGGTAGGGACTTTTTTTTTGTTGTTGTTGTTTTTGTTTTCTAAGATTTTATTTATTTATTTGAGAGATAGAATGAGATAGAGAGAGAGCATGAGAGGGGAGAGGGTCAGAGGGAGAAGCAGACTCCCCGCCGAGCAGGGAGCCCGACATGGGACTTGATCCCGGGACTCCAGGATCATGACCTGAGCCGAAGGCAGTCGCTTAACCAGCTGAGCCACCCAGGCGCCCTGTTGTTGTTGTTTTAATCCAGTCTGACAATCTCTGTCTTTTAGTTGGGGAGTTTAGTCAGTTTATATTTAATGTAACTATACTGTTGGGTTTAAGTTTACCATCTTGTATATTTGTTTTTTACTTGTCTAGCTATTTTTTCCTTCCTTCTTTCCTGTCTTAGATTGAATAAAATTTTGATTATTCCATTTGATCTCTTCTGTTGGTTTTTTAGCTCTACTTATTTTTTTTAGTAGTTGCTCTAGAGATTGTAATATGCATTTGAACTTATCACAGTCTACTTTGAATTATTATTTTGCTATGTCACGAATAGTGAAAGAACCTTATAACAACATATTTCTATTTAAACTCCCTCATTTGTGGTATCATTTTCACACTTTTTACTTTCTTTTAAGTATCACAGCCTTATACTGTCTGTTGTCCAGTGTCTCAACTTCATATATTTTTTCAGTTCTACAGTTATTTATGGCAGGAGGGTAAGTTCAATACCTTTAATTCTGCCATGGCCAGAACTGGTAGTCCCAGTTAATGTTTTGCAATCCATGGTGGTTGTTATTCTTTTTTTTTTTTTCTTTTTCTTTTTTGAAGTATAGTTGACATGCAATAACAGTTGTTATTCTTTTTGATGCTCAGAATGTCTTTGTGTGTTTTTTGTTCGTTTTTATGTGATTCAGCAGTCTGACAGTTTCTGATGTCTTAGGCTTATTTTTACATTTCCTGCTCCAGACTAGCATCAGTAATTGTAATTGATTTATTGAATGCCTTGTATATGCTGGGTACAGTGGATATATTATCTTGAGTTAATTGTCTTAATTCTAAGTGGTCAGAAATATTATCCTGTAATAGAGAAGGAAATGGAAGCTCAGAGAGATTAAACAATTTGGCTGATGTCTGCCAGCCATCATCTTAATACCATATGGCAGAACTGTTGACGAACTATGGCCCCCAGAGTCAAATCCAGCTTGAAGCCTGTTTTTTGTAAATAAAGTTTTATTGGAACACAGCCACACCCACTCATTTATATATTGACTGTGGCTGCTTTTGCACTTTAGCAATAGAGTTGAGTAGTTACTAAAGAGACTGTCTGGCCCAAAAAGCCTAAAATATTTACTCTGTGGTCCTTTGCAAAAAGTTTGTTAATCCCTGCTGTATGAGGTCCATACTTACTCAGGTTTCTTCCTGACAGCTGTCTCTTGTTTCTTCCTAGCATTTCTTTCCTATTCATGACTGTTTTAAGGAAACAGACTTTTCCTTGTGTTTGCCCTGTTATAAATCCTGTAGGTGAATGTACCTCCTTAGTCAAATTAGTTTTTCTCCAAAGAAAGAGTGTAGGCATCAGCGCTAGTTAGCCCAGGTTTTTTTTGTTTTTGTTTTTTTTTAATATTTTATTTATTTATTGGGGAGAAAGAGTGCAGAGCGAGTGAGCTAGCGAGAGAGAGAGAGAGAGCACGAGTCGGGGGGAGGGTCATAGGAAGAGGGAGAAGCAGACTCCCTGCTTAGCGGGGAGCCTGATATGGGGCTCGATCCCAGGTCCCTGGAATCATGACCTGAGCAGAAGGCAGACGCTTAACCAACTGAACCACCCAGGTGCCCCTTGCCCAAGTTTTTGATTCTGGTTCCACCTCTCTATAAAAGGGGAGTTATGATGCCTTCCTCACTGGATCATTGTAAAGATAAAGTGAAATCATATTATGCCAAGTAAGTGATTGGTCCACAAAAGGCCCTTCAAGTGGTAATTATTATTATCATCATCAATATTTAAAAAGTTTTGCTTCTATTTATAATCTATTCAGGTGAGTTCAGACAATGCCTGGTGCAGATACTGCAGTGTACAGAAGGCTGCACTGTCTGTAGAGGGGGGACGCCTGGGGATGAGAGAGAGCAAACTGGGAGACAGAGTGGAGCAGTCTTGACTCGTAGAGGTTTTGTATTGTGAGGTATAGGAGATAAAATTGGAATATTAGGTTAAGGTTGAATTTTGGTGGATTTGAATGCAGGAGAGCGGTTTCTACTGGTCATTTTCAAACTTCTGTGGAACTCTGGGATTCAGTCTAGGGGGGATCATGGAGGAGTGAGCCACTCTCACGTTAGCTAGAGCAGTGCCTTTTTCTCTGTCTCATGATTGGGAGTTCCACATACTGGATTTAGGTTGAACACATACTCCTTGAGGTGTTCCCTGCTGATGTCCTGCACACATACTCCTTGAGGTGTTTTCCTGGATTTAGGTTGAACACATACTCCTTGAGGTGTTTCCTGGATTTAGGTTGAACACATACTCCTTGAGGTGTTCCCTGCTGATGTCCTGAGTTTGAAGGGTCGTTGGTCAGGGCTGAAGATACAGGCTGAAGCTCTCCAGACAGCTGCAGTGCAGTGTGATTGGGGGTAATTGCATGGTTGGGCCAGCTATGGCTTTATGTTTATAAAATAGACTCTAGAGTCAGACTGCTTGGTTTCAAGATCTTGACTTCAGAGCTCTACAGCCGAGTGACCTGTGCAGCTTTACTGAACCTTTCAGAATCTGTTTTCTCATCTGTAAGATGGAGATAATAATAATAATAATAGCTTGCAGGTGATGCGAGGGAAGTTAGCATGGTGCTGGCATGTGGTGAGTACGTACTAAGTATTAGCTCCTAGCTCTATTATATAGTAGTTGGGTTCATGTACATTGATCGACATTTTTTCTCCACTGTCATCCCCGTTGCTTGATGTCTAATACACACAGGTTGTGCAACAAGTAATGTTGAATGAATTGTAAACGTTAGCTTATTAGAAATGGAAGCTCTCAAATGTGCCTGTTGATCAGAAAACAAATGGGTTATTCACACACTTCACTCTTCGAGTCGCTTATGGAGGGTGCTGTGGTGATTGTGTAATGTGTGCGTTATCAACAATGGAAGGAAGGGAGTTGAATGCAAGTTTCAGGCTATTGAATTGCCTTATTGGTTGTGCACACTAAATAAATCCGTTGACGACAGTCTCCATTACTGCTACTTCCATGTGGTGATACGTGTCCTGCTCCATTATTGTTGCTTTCAGCTGAGCAGAGAGAACTCCTTCGGTCCTGCTAGATGCATTGAACTGATTGCTCTCAGGGATAGATCCTTAGGGGAGATTTTGGTTATTTTGTCACAGGGATTTTAGCAGCAAAACCAAGAGGAATGGGGCTTACTAAGAAGTTGAGAATAGAAAGCAGTTCTAGAACAGCAGAGTGTGGAATGAGTTGATTTTAGGTGTTATGAAGAGTGAACATCTTTCATTTTAATAGGTGCAGTACATGTATATTTAAAAACCATAGGTACCTGAGAATGATGATTTTATGGATATTATTGCTTAGCTTTCTATAAGATTTAAGAACAGTGGTGGGAGTTTTGTATTCATTATACTGAAAATATGAAGTAAATAGGATATATACTATGGCAAAATTGTGATGTAGTATTCGAGTGACTGAAATCAGTGAACATTAGGCAGTGTATACAGGTTGTGAATCATACACTTTCCCTATCTGTAAAAGGGGATGGTGATAACTATCTTACAGGGTTGTTATGGGGATTAAATGAGATGATAAAGTATAAAGTGCTTAGTTCACTGTCTGGTACATGGTGAGCACTTATGAAGGTTGGTATATTTGTACCGTTCAACAAGTACTGAGCGCTTGCTGAGGGCCAGATACTCACCTGATTGCTGGGGAGAGCAGTCAGACATTCCTTCGGGCAGTAATTTATTTACGCAGCATCTGCTATGTGCCAGGCATTATGCTAAGTGCAGAGAAGACAACAGCTCATTATCTAGTCAAAGACAGGAACCATGATAGCGAGACCAGGTGCTGAGTGCAAAGGGACTCCTAGTGTATGGAAGGTCCCAGACACAGGTAGTGTGAGAGTCCAGTAGAGGGAGCAGCTTGCTCACCCTGTCTGCTGGGAAAGCTTACTATAAGCCCCGACCTTGTACAGGGGGATTGCTATCTGTACGGGCTGCTGCACAATTTAGTCATTCAGCAGCTACTTAGTGAGTTTCTGCTATGTGCTAGGCTCTGGGGATTCAGTATTGAACAGTGAGAGAGAGCCTCTGCCTTCTTGGAATGTATACTCTAATAGTGGAGATAGGCATTGGTCATATAATCAAGTAGATATATGAATATTTGTAACAATGGTAAGTTTTATGACGGTGAGATATATGCTGTTATAAATAGGGAACTTTGACTTGGTCAGGGATGGCTTTCCCAAGGAAATCTCTGAGCTTAAATCTCACTCTGTAGCCCCCTAAATTACAGCTCCTTGAGCGCAGGGACTTTGTTCATTTTATTTGTTGTGCATCTCCAGTGCCTAGAGTAGCACTTGGCATATGGTAGGCACTCAGTCGCTGTTTACTAAGTGAAGGAAGGGATGATTGATCTGAATTCTAAAGGGAAAGTAGAAGTTAACTGGAAGACTGGGGAGGGAAGGAACTTCAGGCAGGGGGAATGGCAGGTGCAAGAGTCCTGTGCAGGCAGGGAGTAGGTTACATTTGAGAGACTGAGAGGAGGCCACATGTGGAGCTCCGGATAATGGGAGAGAGAGGAGTGGAGCCTGAGGGGAAGGTAGTGGCTAAGTCTCAGTGCCTTGGTAGCCACAGGAAAATGTTTGCTTTTTCTCTAAAGAGCCGTTGATTTTAAGCAGCAAGTATCAGGATCCATTTTCATTTTGGAAAGCCTTCTCTCCTGTTCTGTAGAGGACAGACTTTGTCAGGGGAATATGGGGCAGGACTGAAGGCAGAAAGGGTGCAAAAGATAACACCCAGACTTCCAACTTCTGCACAGGTGGATGGTTGGGCCATTTTGTAAGACGGGAACACGGAAAGAGAATTAGGTTTGTGTGGGCAAGACCATGAATTTGGTCTTAAACATGTTGAGCTTGAAGTGCCTTTGAGTCATGTAAGTGACCATTGAGAGAAGTCTGGGCTGGGGGTACAAATCTGAGACTGCCTGCATAGAGGTTCTGGATGAAGCTGTGGGCATGAATGAGATTGCCTAGGGAGAGAAAGGATGGATGAGAAGTGGGCCAAGGAGTTGAAAAACTCCACTGTTGAATGATCAGGTAGAAGAGGATGAAACTTTAAGGAGCAGCTGAGAGTAGAAGAGCCAGGAGAGTGCAGGGGAATCCTCGAAGGGGAGGGAGGGAATATTTCAGAATGGGGAAGTGACCAGTTCTGTCCAGTGTTGAGGGAGGGAGTACTGGGAAGTATGCTTTGGCTTTTCTGATTGGAGATTTGCTGGTAGAAAGAGAAAGAAGGTAGCAGATCGGGGGGGGGGGGGTGTAGGTAGAAGGATCAAGGAAAGTTTATTTTAAAAGAAGTCTTGAAGGGACGTCTGGGTAGCTCAATCGGTTGAGTGTCTGCCTTCAGCTCTGGTCATGATCCCGGGGTCCTGGGATTGAGTCCCATGTCAGGCTCCCTGCTCAGCCGGGGGCCTGCTTCTCCCTCTGCCTGCCGCTCCCCCTGCTTGTTCTCTCTTTCTCTCTTTCTTTCTGTCAAATAAATAAATAAAAATCTTAAAGAAGTCTTGAGTTTTGTTAATATGTCAGGAGTTACCAGTTGAGAGGGAGAAGTTGAACTGACAAGGTGGATGGGCTTCCCGACGGAGAGAAGAGCCTGTACGAAGCCTGGAGGCTTAAAGGTGCTTGTTGGGTGTTGGGGGCAGTGGGTGGGTTGTCCAGGGCAGCTGGAGCAGAGGCATGGGGGGAAGTGTGGTAAGACATGCATACGAGAAAGGTGGGCCCGGTTACAAAGGATCTGGTGCGGGGGCTCTTGCCTGGGTATGCCTCCATAGCACAACAAGGCAACAAAAGTCTGGCGAGATTACAGAGTGTGGTGTGAGAGGGGTTAAGAGTAGTTGGGAGACGTTGATGGACGAAATAAGGGAGAGGTAAGGGCAGATGAAAGAGATTTAGCTGTCTTTTCTTGACTCCTGATTCTGTTCGGGGAACTGTAGGGAAGAATGGGTTGAGAAAAGCACTGATGTTCTTCGCTCAGGAGGATGTTTAGATAATTGGAGCATTAATAGAGGGCTCAGAAAGTTGGAGAGGAGCAGATAGGGAATGGACATTTAGGGGGTGATTTGCAGGCTTCAGTTGGGAAGATGAGTCTGGAATAAGGACAGCTGAAGTCAGAGTTAGAAACTGCTGGAAGTAGCCAGCTGAGGCCTCAGCAGTGGGTGGGCTTACTGAGCATCCAGGGTGTGTCTCCTGGGTTTTTCTCTCACTGCTGCTGCTGCTGTTAAAACCTAGTTGACACTGGGAGCTTTGAGGCCACTGACTGCTCGTACTGTTTACCTTGATTTGTCTGGGCAAAGAATTAGAATTGGCATGTTGCTGGTTTTCTTCCAGGACAAATCAGAGGTGGTACAGCTCAGGCTGCCTGGGTGTGAATTCTAGCTCCTCCATTAAGAGCTGAGTGACCTTGGATAAGTAACTTTGCCTCTCTGATGCCTCAGTTTTCTTGTCTGTAAACGTAAGATAATAGGAGAACCTAATGCATAGTGAGAAATGCACATCAAGCACTTAGAACAGTGTTGACACATCATGGCAGCAATGACCATCATCCTTGTTTAGGGGTCTCAGATGCTGTTGTTCTACCGTTAAAGCACCAGATGGCGACAAAGCACGTGTCTTAAGCTTGCCTACACTCTGCTGAAGGATTCCTTAACTAGATTGTTCTCTTCAGATCCCTAATTTGTGCAGTGTGAAGTATTTCTTTCTTTGGTTTCTTTCAAACTTCTGGTTGAAACTCATTTGTTTTGAGACTGCTATTTAAATTTTATTCATAAGATTAAAAAATAGATTTTTGGTTAAAGTAGCACATGCACACGGTAAAGCATCAGATAATACAGCACAGCTGTTAGTGGAAAGCAGCAACCTGTTATGTGGCCCACCTTGCCCTACACTCTGTCCTGCTCCTCAGAAGCACCCACTTTTAACTATTTGATTGCCATTTAATTATGAATAGGTGACTTTTATGTTACCTCAATCAAAACATTTAGTGCTAGAACTATTAAATAATATTTCTTGGAGTTTGATACAATAAGAATAGTATGGATTTTATAATGTGCCTGCTTTGTGGCAGGCCCTGTGATTGGGGTTCATCCCAAGTCTTTGCTCTTAGGTAACTGGTCATGGAGGGTGGTAGTTAGTACCGTATGGTAAGTGCTTTAGGGGAGCACTCTGGGGGGAAGGCACCTGGCCTAACTTGGGATGAATGTCAGTGAAGGTTTTTTGGAAGAGGTGACACCTGAGCAGAGCTGAAGCTAGGATCTGGTTTGGCAGACAGGAGGAACAAAGGACAGGTGCTCCCAGCGGCGGGAATAGCAGGGTCACATACATACCAAGGCGAGATCAGAGTGTCTTTGGGTCGCCAGAGTGTGATGGAGGGTAAGATTTGGGAGTTGGAGGTGGTGTGGTGATGAAGCTGGCACTGAAAGTGAATGTCAGTCATGAGGGCATTTTATGCTGTATCAGAAACTTGGAATCTTGTTCTGAGGATAGTAAGGAACTACCCAAGGGTTCTGATACGTGGTTGCATTTGTATTTTCTAAAGATCATCTTGAGCATTCAGTATGCAGAATGGACTACGTGGCTTGAGACCAGTTAGGAGATGATTATAACAATCTAGGTAGAAATGGCAAGTGCCTGAAATAAGGCAATGAGAGAAGCCAGAGGATGGCGATTGGGTTTGGAAAACGAGAAGGGAGATAAGTTCACTAGTCCTGTAGGGTAAGGGAAAAGTCAAGAATGATTCCTAGGTTTCTGCTTCAGGTAGTTGGGTATGTGGTGATGCATATACACGAGCTAGAAAGTCCAGGTGAAGGAACAGGAGGTTTCAAGTTCATTTTAGATGTGCTGAACCTGACTTAGCTTTGGAGACATCTAAGTGGAGACTCCAGTACAGTTAGAATCAGAGGAGACACTTAGCTTTGTCACTTTTACCAGGTAACTTACGACTCCAAGCCTCAGTTTCTTTTTCTGTTAAATGGGAATGATAATTATCTACCACAGGGTCCTTAGATGTTCATTAAGAGGAAGAGCATCATAAACAGCACAGGTTATGGCCAGAGCAGGTGGTCAATGGAAGCGGTTTCTTTCCTTTTTTTCTAGGGTTCAGAAGGACTAAAGTACTTGAGATTTGTTGCTCTTGGCATGAACTCAGCAATTTTGTGTAATACAGTGTTCTAAGGAAAATACCTACTTAAAACGTGAAATCTTGTATAGCTCATACTTTAAGCCATCATAGATTGCTTAGAATTTTGTCATCAAAAAGCATGTATACTTTCCCAGTCTCTGTGTATATCACCACTTATCACTGACTTTCCACCCCTATTTAGAAAGCGTGCACCTTCATTAAGTCAAACCTTGATCCAGGCAATGTGGACTCCCTTTTCTATGCTGCCCAGTCCAGCCAGGCCCTCTCAGGGTGTGAGGTGAGTCTAACTTCTACATTTATATTTACTTTTGAACTATAAAATGTGTTTTTTTTAAAGAGGGAGGGTTGTGTCAGATTAATTTTTTTTTTTTTAAACAATGAGAATCCATTAGTGTGGGTGGAAATTCCATTCTTATGATTTTATTTTTCTTAAGAAAATGGAGTTTATTTTTTCCCCCTGAGTTTTCACTTTTCGTGGCTTTTAAATAACTTTTTCCTATAGTTGCCTCTCTTCTGGGAAGCCTTGATTTTTTCTTTCCATCTCCCTTTAACGTTTAAAAATGTTCAAAGTAAAGGAAGAATGCCCCTCATACCAGATTGCTGGAAATCCATTTTATTGAACATAGGGGAGCCATATAAGCAGACACGTGACTTGCCAGAATCTTTTCAAAAGCGTTGTGCTGCATTCCTACAGACACTGAATTCTGGTGTCTGAGGAGCTGAGCGGCAACGATGGTGCGCCGCCGGGTGGTGTGACTTTGGTGGTTGCTCTGCATGTTGTTGGCCACCCACTGCCAGCACCTGTTCTAAAACTCTGTGTCTGCCAATCCTTTCTTAGATTTCTGTTTCAAATGAGACCAAAGATCTGCTCCTGGCAGCTGTCAGCGAAGACTCATCCGTAACCCAGATCTACCACGCCGTGGCCGCCCTCAGTGGCTTTGGCCTTCCCTTGGCTTCCCAAGAAGCACTCGGTGCCCTTAGCGCTCGCCTCAGCAAGGAGGAGACTGTGTTAGCGTAAGTCATTGTGTCGAGTGCTTCTCTGGCTTCTTCGGTGGCAGAGACTGTCCTGAAGAGGGTTCATCCACTGGTTCAGCAAATCTTTTCTGGGCACCTGCTCTGTGCTGTGTGCTCCTCCGGGCGCTGCAGCCGCAGTATTCAACTGAGGCAGGCAAGGTCCCTGTCCTGATGGGCTCACTTGGACACCGTGTTCCTCACGACACTAAGTCTGAACATAAACACACTGCCCCATAAAGACAGAATTGCTTTTGAGGTGAGAGGCTGCAGCAAGGGTTGGGAGATAACCGAGGGAAAGTGAGTCCAGCGAGCCGCGTGCATTTGTTGAGCATTGGCCAGGGCACAGTGAGCTGTTGGTGGTGGGGGCTCTGCACTGGAGGAGGGCTTACGGCATCCCTTGAGGTTGTGAGAGACGGCATCTGGTGGGAGAAATGCATGCTCCGAGGGGAGAGCATTCTAGCAGTCGGACTCTACTACTCTGCAAAAGGCTTAGGTGAAGGAGAAGCACCTTATAGGAAAGGAACTCTGAGCAATTTTCCTCTTTGTTATAAATTTAAATGTTGTAATTGACTTGACGTTGACTAAAAGTGATAGTATATGTAGTTTTTTTTTCTGTAGCACTGGAACTCATTTAAAATGGTATATATATTTTTTGTTTGTGTCCCCCCCATTCAGTTACAACCCCTGAAAGAGGGTAGAGCGCCTAGCCTCCTGTTAATTGTTTAGCAATAGGTTGGTGACACCAATTCCCTGTTGCAGAATAGTTCAGTTTCCCAGAGTTGTTTTTTGGGGGGGGTGTTGTTTTGTTTTGGCTAAGTAAGATCAAAATGTTTCTAAACTGGAAGCTTTGTTAAGGGCAGGGCTCATAGTCAGTTACATTCTCTCTGTCACTTACACCCTACTCATTTTCACATGGTCAGTCATCAGTGACTTTGGGGCTATCTTTCCTGGGGCTGATGTTATGTATACACTTTGCCTAGTCAAGTACTGCTGTCCTTCAGTTTTAGATCACATTATTTTGATCTCCTCTCATAATCTCTTGGGGGAGATCTCCAAGGATCCCCAGTGAGATCCGTAGTCTCATGTCATGATATCACTGTCAGTGCCTCAATCTGATGCCACCTTCTACAACAGAATCTTTCCATTTCCCTCCAAGCAAAAAAAAAAAAAAAAAAGTCTCCTTCCTCAAAATCCCAGAACAAGAAAGAGTGCAAAGAAAGTATATCCATATCCATTTTGGAGTTAGACTTGGGTTTGAACACCAGCCTTATTCCTTCCTTGCTGTGTGACTTTGGGGTCATTACTGACCTCCCCGAGCCTCATCTATAAAAGGAGACCGATAATCCTTACATCATAGAACAAATGTCAGGATTAAATGAGATAGTGCATGAGAAGAATCTAATGCAGTGTCTGGGTCTTAGTGGGCATGCAACAAAAGCTCCTCCTCCTCTAGAGCACTTCCTTCCTAGGTCCCTTTCTTAGGAAGCTGATTACTTCCTTGGTTGTACTGTAGTCATTTCTATATTAGATTGTAAGCTTCTTTATTTGTGGTGGTCACACAGTTTGATGCATGGTAGGTGCCCCACAAAGAGTTAATAAAGGCTGAAACTATACTTTGATGTTTCTATTCTCTTGAAGAAAGCTTGCCAGTAGAAAGAGCCACATGCTTGGTATCAGAAAGAACTGTGTTCAAATCCAGACCCTTCTACTTAATACCTCTGTGATCACGAGCAAGCTATTTAGTCCCTCTATACCTCAGTGTATTCATGTGTAAAACGGGTACAGTGGTATTTGTCTCATAGGATTATTGTGAAGATCAAACTAGCAGGATGCCTTGTATAACATTACTACCAACTTGCCCTTGCCCTGTTTAAGGAAATCTGATATAAATTAGGACTTCTAAATGGGCCTTCTACATTTAAGTGGATTTATTCTAGGATATGAATGTTCATAAACTTGTCTAGAATGGAGAAAAAAATTTCTAGGTTTGAATGAACCATCTGAAAAGATGCCATTGTGGTCCCTCATAACCCAATTTCTTTAAAGCCTCTGCTGTATGTTAGCGAGACAAGATCAGCTTTTTAGTGTTTGAATAAAGTACTCCAGAGGGAAAGAAACTGCCAACTGGAGAGTAAGTAATTAAAGCCAGTGACAAAACTTTTCAAAAGCTAAGTGGATTAATTTCATTCTTAAAAACTTCTGAAGTTGTTACCAGCATGACATTCACTCGTTCTAAAGAGAAAAATGATATCTTAATTGAAAAGTTCTTTCTCGGGCATCTTAGCAGCCTTTTCTGGGCTCAGCATTTATCACGGGCAGATGTGGGATTTTTATCTTGTTTGGAAGTTCAGGTTTCATTTTCTCTAGTGCATTCTAACAACAAGCATCCCCTAGGAGTCTTTGAATGCTTGGGGCTTCCCTGCCCATGAACTGTAACTGCTCTGTTTTCTAGCTTGTCATCTTAATGGGATTAGTTTTCCACAGAGGGAATCTAAATGGTTATGATCTCAACGGAAGTAGACAGATTCTCTCTGCACTCCCCAACATGTTGACTTGATGGACAAGTGGTGCGTTTTACACAAAGGCCCCGTCACCTCTTGGGAAATAGGGGACCATTCTGGGGTTGAGCAGCCGTTGCTTAACCACCAGGGGTCCTCTGCTTTCTCCATTCCACCCAGAAAAAGCACCATTTCTATTTTCCAAGTTATCTGCACTAAGAGAATAGAATCTAATAAAAAAAATCGTATGTGCGCATACCTACCACATTCTACCCTCAAAGTTTATCTTATAGAATATTCATCAGTGGATGCAACTACATGAACAAGTCATAAAAAGAATGAGGTACTGACACACACCGCAACATAAGTGAGCCTTGAAAACGTGATGCAAAATGAAAGGAGCCAGACACAAGTTGCATAGTGTATGATCCCATTTATAGGAGATATCCAGAGTAGATAAATCCATAGACACAGATGCAGATTGGGGATTCCAGGGACTGTGCCCATTAAGCTGGGAAGAAGGTACTCAATGGCCACAGGGTTTTCTTTTGGACTGATGGGAACATTTTGGAACTACATAGAGGTGGTGAGATAATATACTACATATCACTGAATTGTTCATTTTTCAAATTGTTAATTTTCTTATGTAAATTTCAATTTAAAAATAGAGAGAGCTATGAATGAGGCCTGTTAACAGAACTGTATGACCTAGTAGAACGTAAAGGTGTATCAACTGAAGAGTCAGTGAGTAAATTGTGGTACATCCAAGCAGTACAGTACTATGTCATGGTTCTTAAGCATGAAGTACGTTTATATGTACTCATACAGAAAGACATATACATTATGCTATTAAGTTAGGAAGTTAGAAAACAATTATCTTTTAGGGGTAGATGTTAAAGGAATTTTAACCTTCTTCTTTAATTATGTATTGCTTAGGGGTGCCTGGGTGGCTCAGTCGTTAAGCGTCTGCCTTCAGCTCAGGTCATGATCCCAGGGTCTTGGGATCGAGCCCCGCGTCAGGCTCCCTGCTCCATGGGAAGCCTGCTTCTCCCTCTCCCACTCCCCCTGCTTGTATTCCCTCTCTTGCTGTCAAATAAATAAATAAAATCATAAAAAAAATGTATTGCTTGAATTTTTGACAAATATGTGCTTTTATAATTAGAAATAAATGGTAGGTAAAGAAAAGGAGAATAAATTCTGGTTTCAGAACCAAATTCTTTTTATCTTATTTAATGTCTGAAGGGTGAGTGACTTTCAGGTCTCCCAGCAGCGTGAGGATTGCACAAGTATTGAACAGTGAGCATGTGTTTACTGAAAGCTTCCTGTTCATAGCACATGGATCTGGTTTCAGAAAAGTTGCTCCAAATTCTACCCAACAGTCTACAAATGTAGATTCCATAATACTTCTTTGGTCCTAGAGTTTCTCACTCTAGTAGAAAGTTCATAGGCAGCTAAATTCTGCCTAGCACGGTGCATTGTGCAACACGGGGATGCCAAATACCCTGGGCTGAATTGCATTCTGTTCTCCTGAAGAGCTTTTTTCTTCTAAACCTAGGTGAGTCTTACTCAGTGTTCTATATGTGATGCCACTAAGAACAAAACAGATTTCTAGAGGAGGGTGAAGTTGTGCTCCGTCCCTTCTCTGTGCCCACAGTACTCACTTCAGGTCATGTTACCTGGATTGCCTTCTGCTGTTAGGATCTTTGTAACGTCCTTTCCCAACTGGATTGTAATTAAGCTCTTTAATGGCTGAGGCTGTCTTATACTTCTAAAGAACAGGAGAGGGATATTCCTAAAAGCGTCCTAATATAGGAAGGAGTGAGCAGATGAAAGGAGATGAGACTTGACATTCACTGGGGTTCTACCCTTTATCTTCCAGAACGGTCCAGGCTCTGCAGACGGCATCCCACCTGTCCCAGCAGGCTGACTTGAGGAGCATCGTGGAGGAGATTGAGGTGTGAATTTATTTCACCAAATTAATTTCCCGGCTCCTGTCTTTGAAACCCTTTAGAAGAGTCTTGCAGATAGACATGCATGGCTTATTTTGCCCAGTTACATTTCTTTTCATATCCATAGCACACTTATATTCTTTGTATCAGAGCAGTATGTCCTGGGGGATATTCGTTAGGGTAGGATAGTTACACTATCAGTTAGGCGACAAATTACTTTTCTAGCCTTTTGTAGGTATAGGTTCATAGTCCACAGATTTTAGAGCCTAACAAACCTGAAATTCAGGTATTTTTTTCCTGCTACTTATTTCTTTGTAATCTCAGACAAATTATTTAATGTCTGAGCCTCAATTCCTTAAATGGTGTTGTAGGAACAAGTGAGGTTTTAAAGTACCTGGTACATAATAAGTGCTCAGCAAGTGGTCACTGTGTTTTTATTATGACTTGATCCTTTCCTTTGCCTGGGACCTCCTGCTGCTCAGAGACTGCTCTCATGGACTACATAGTCCGTGATGTCAGGCAGTCTACCCAAGTGTCTTCACTGGGTGCCCCACAGGCACATTCACTGCCTTATCATGTTGCCCAGGAGAGGAGCATGTCTCTCTCCATCCTTTAGAGCATTGAACAAGAAAGAGAAATGCTCTGCTCTGTAGGTTGTATCCAGATGGATGGCCGTGGAATCCATCTGTGTCCGGATGCTTCCTGGGTGCCCTGCAGCCTGGTGTCTTCAGTGCCCTGACTCCGGCGCTTGGGCTTGAGTACCAGGGGTCAGGGAAGGAGTGCTCCCAGGGCTGCGGAAGACACTGTTCTCTTCGGATGCCTTTGAAGTATACTTTATTTCTGCCTCAGCATCTTATTTGACAAAGTACTAAATGTCTGAGGGGTTCTCCAGATTTAGAGTGAGATTTCTCAAAACTGCACGGGGTGATGGTGATTTGCATATCTCATTCTGTTATTGCTTGACTTCCAACGTGCTTCCATTTTGTTGTGACAGGATCTTGTTGCTCGCCTCGATGAACTGGGAGGTGTATATCTCCAGTTTGAAGAAGGACTGGAAACAACAGCCTTATTTGTGGCTGCCACCTACAAGCTCATGGACCACGTGGGGACTGAGCCATCCATTAAGGAGGTACCTAACCATTCTCAGGCGTGAAACCCCAAAGGGGTTGTTGACTTTATCTGCTAAGAACAGCTTTTTTTTCAAAGGGGGTGTTGAGTTAGGCTTGGGGTGTAGTCACGCAGTGTCTTGGGTTAGGCATTGAAAATGAGAAACAGATGTAATGCCTATCCTCAAGAAACTGGTTGTCTGTGGAATGGACAGGTAAACAAAGTGTCACATTTGCATTATTTTAGTGTTTTATCATTTTTGTCTTAACAACACTTGAAAGTTTATAAAGCATTCTTTTGTGTGGCTTATTTGATCGCCATAGGAAATCTGAGTAATATGCTCAGTCAGACTTGGTTGCTCTGTAGAGTGGCAGTGCGACATGTGTTGGGGGACACACAGATAATAGGTGGTAGCGATGTCCCTAAACCAGGTCTCCCCATGCTGCAGGCTCTCTCCTTCTTGCGTGTAGTAGACCTCCAGCCTTGTTACATTTGCTTTAAATGGGGGAGGGTACGTCATGAGGTGGTGACAAGAAGGCCACATGTATTACACTAGTGTCACCTCTCTCTTCTTCCTAGTACTCCTTACCGCTTGTCTCGAGTGATTTCCACGTTGGTGGCTCAGGCAAACCCTCCTCCTCTTGAGAAGTACCCTGTTCTCCCTTCCACCTCATCCTTGGCAATGGCTAAATCTTAATTCTTCACTGATTGACATAGTTCTCTGAGAGGCATGTGTGTCTACCAGACATCTATCAAGAGTTAATTCTTTTTTTCTTTTCTCTTCTTTGTGTTTTTTTTTCCCCCTCAAGAGGAGCTTGTTAACCTGAAAGAACCTTTGGTTGAAATGTGTGTGGGAAGTCTCTTTGAGTTGGACCCTCTTTGTATCCCTTGTGCGTGAGAAGGTTACCAACCCTTGAGCTAAAGGATTTAAAATACAAGCTGCTGTTGTTTTAATTTTAGGAGGAGAGATTTGGGTTCCAAGTTAGAACTTTGATTTCTTTTACACATTTTGAGTTCTGTGCTGAGTTTCTTCAAGTAAATAGTAATTAATGATCTGTCTTGGGTAATTTGAATTGATTTTATATTTTCTCTGGAGGATATGACCTAATAATTTATTCATGTATTAGCATTCTTCTGTTGTCTTTGGTTCACCCTAAGTGTAGAAGGTCTGGAGATACCATATTCTCTTAATTTCTATGATGGGTGAAGTGCAGGAATGTGGGTCTTACAGTACAAATCATTTAGGAAATCGCCTATACACGGCACAGTAGATGAATTGGTGATATTCTACATACACAACTTAAACTTTTTCTTGCTTTATTCCCAAGCTTCTACTAACTAGGTATTTGGCTGGAGTAATTTTGCTGTCACTGCTTTTGACATAACCATTCTGGTGAACAGTCACCCATTTTAACATGTCAACAGCCTAGTGATGGAAAAATGTAATTGGTACAATTAAAGAAAATTATTTCATGTCGACTGAATAACACTGTCGGGAACAAGGGAGCTCTTTTGTTAGATTGGAGGTTTTAAAAAACAAAACTGATTGAAGTGGAAAATGTTTCCTCTTAAGCAAACAACCTCCAGAATTTTAATAATGCCTTTTAGGTTCCATTTAAAAAAAAAAAAACCCAAAAAACTGCTTTTAGTTTTCTTCTCTAAACAGCCCATTAGTTCTTAATGGAAAGTTATTTTAGTTTCTTTATAATGTACATTTTGGCTATAAGGTTTCGTCTTGTGAATTCAAACTTAACTCCAGTGTACTGCTCAGAGGAGTGTTGGGAGGGAAGTTAGCTTAGGTGGGAGGGTGAAAGGAATTAGGAAAGAATATATTTTATTCTGGAAGGAGACAAATAGACTTACATGTGAATTTTGATCTTGCCTTTTTTTTTTTCTTTTCCTGTTATAACTTGTAGGAGTTAACCTTTTAACCTCAGTTTCCTCATTTGGAAAACATTGGTAATATCAGTCTTTTCAGGGTTTTTGTCAAGATTTGAGTTCATGCATGTAAAGCACCTGTCATGGTACGTGGCACATATAGTAATCTGGAACACAAGTTACTGTTATATATATTTTGGAATATCCTTTCATATCTCCTTAGTTCTCCAGAGGTACCTTGTATTTGTACAGGAAGCATTCAGTAAACAGTTGACAGATAAATGCGTGAATTTCAGTTTGAACCAGAGAATGAAGAAAACAACCAAATCCAGGTTTTAATCTTAAATGCAGAATATTTGCTTACCACCCCCCTCTACCAATTTGGATTAATGGTGGAAAGATCCTCCATGCGAACACCTAGAAACAGATAAGGAATGACTTGAGCCATTGGGGAGCCAGGGGTGGCTCTCCCGCCTTCCTGCCAGAGGAGGATCTCAAGCTGCGTTTCCCTTTTCTTTCAGGATCAGGTCATCCAACTCATGAATGCCATCTTCAGCAAGAAGAACTTTGAGTCACTCTCAGAAGCCTTCAGCGTGGCCTCTGCGGCCTCTGCGCTCTCTCAGAATCGCTATCACGTGCCAGTTGTGGTTGTGCCCGAGGGCTCTCCTTCCGACACCCACGAACAGGCTAGCCTTCGGGTATGACTTCCGTGTCCACACTGTGTGGCCCTGACAGCTGTTTCCAGTGGAAGGCTCTCAGAAATCTAAGGACTGGTGGAAACCTGATTGTAAACCCCCCCCCCCCCCCCCCCACCGAGGACATACCCATTAAATGTAGAGCAAGGCTCATTTCCCTTAGCTTGGAATTGGGGATATGGCCCCTGGGTGAACTAGTCACAGAACCCTTCAGATCAATCCAGAAAAGGTTTTTTTTTTTTTTCTGGAAGATTTTTTATAGTCAGGCTTTCGAGAAATTAGATGCAAGAGAATTGTATTTCCGGCGTCGTAACACTAAATGTATAGAGAAGTCTTGCTTCTAAAAGACATTTTCCAGTACCAGAACTTTCTAAATACGGTATTTAAAGGCCGCTTTTTAAACTCCCTGGTAATTCTGGTGCTTACAGTTGTTAACACCAGGTCTCTTCCTCCTGCTGTTGGCAGTTTGTCTTTCTACCTCTTCATAGCTTGTCCCTCCCTCTCACTCAGTAGGAGGCAGAGACTGCTTTTTTTTTTAATTTATTTTTTTTAAAGATTTTATTTATTTATTTGACAGAGACACAGCGAGAGAGGGAACACAAGCAGGGGGAGTGGGAGAGGGAGAAGCCAGCTTCCCGTGGAGTAGAGAGCCCGATGCGGGGGCTCCATCCCAGGACCCTGGGATCATGACCTGAGCGGAAGGCAGCGGCTTAACAACTGAGCCACCCAGGCACCCCGCAGAGACTGCTTTTTTATGGCGACTCTCTGAACAGAGAAAATGCATAGATCTTGAATACGCTTGGAGTTTTCATCTCAAATGAGGCATTTGTTGCTGTTGTTTGGAAATCAGTGATAAGCTAACATCTTCATAAGAAATTAGCATTTCATTTATGTCTAAACATTGGGGTTCCACACAGGAGAGTTCCATCGGTTCTACTTTGGTGGCCTCTTCACATGTTCTCTTGAAGAAGTGCGCCCTGTCCTTCAAAATTGCCTCTCCTCTCCCTGCTTACGCTCACACCCCCTCAGCAAAGGCTGGGGTGAGAAATCACCTGATTAACATAGTTCACCATGAGTCAGGAGGGGGCAGCCAAGAGAGCAAAGTAGAAGTATTGGCTTTGTAGCTAGGTAGGCTGGGGTTCGAGTCCTAGACCAACTAAACTGGCCACGTAGCCTCAGTTTCTTCATCTGTCTCAGATGATTGATAAAGGAGCACATGTGTAACGTGCCTATCCTTGTCTGAAGAATGAGAGTGTTGGACAAGATCATCTCTAAGATCCTCCCTACCGCTAACATTCTCTAATCTATCCCATTACCAATTTCCTTGTATTCTGTGTCTGATTTCTGATAGAACGTAGACCAAAGTCAGTGAAGAAGTCTTGAAATAAGGTGTTTCTTCCCCTGCAGAGCTGGCTCCCTGTGGATAAAGCACCCCAGAAACAAAATTTTGTACTCCTTCGGCCTTTGTTGCTACAGATTATTTTAAAATTTATTTCTAGTTGCAGGTCACCAATGTTCTGTCTCAGCCTCTGACTCAGGCCACTGTTAAACTAGAACATGCTAAATCTGTTGCTTCCAGAGCCATTGTCCTCCAGAAGACATCTTTTACCCCTGTAGGGTAAGTCTTGAGCTTATTTTTGAAGGGTACCAATAGACTTGTTTTGCCTGTAGCCAATATAACCCGAATTAATATGGATATTATGAAATACCCCCAAACCAAATTTACCTAAACTTTGGTTAGATATATTTGACTTACTAATATCAAAATTCTATGGTTATATAAGAAAAGGATTTTTAAAGCTAAAAGAGGGGCATCTGGCTGATGTTGTTGGTAGAGCATGGGAATCTTAATTTCGGGGTTGTGAGTTCAAGCCCATGTTGGGTGTAGAGATTACTAAAAAAAATAAATAAATACACTTAAAAAAATTAAGCTAGAAGAATTTTGTTTTAGTTTTACTCTTTCCTTCCCTATTTCTAGTTGTCTCTGTCATTGTGATGTAAGTAGCCAGTTTTAAATTTAATAGTGTTTTTTTCTGATGTATGAGTAATACATGTTTATTGTAGAAGAAATACAGAAAAACACAAAAGATAAAATACAGATCACCCATAGTTCTACCACCTGGAGATAACTCCTGTTCACATTTTGTTGTCCTTTTTTGTCAGCCCCTTTTCTATGCAAATAAATATATTTTTAATTGCATTAGGATTATGCTTTGTTTATAACATTATGCTTTGTCTATAACAGTGTGTCATATTTCCCCCATAGGATTAAATCTTCTTCAGTCTTATTTTTTTTTTTTTAAGATTTTTATTTATTTATTTGAGAGAGAGAACACGGGAGAGAGAGAGACCAGAAGGGGGGGGGGGGGGGGGGGGGGGGGTGGGGGGGGGGGTGGTGGCAAAGAGGGAGCCCGACGTGGGGCTTGATCTTAGGATCCCAGGATCATGACCTGAGCAAAAGGCAGACACTTAACCAACTGAGCCACCCAGATGCCCCTTCAGTCTTATTTTTTTTTTATTAAAGATTTTATTTATTTATTTGAGAGAGAGAGAGAATGAGAGATAGAAAGCACGAGAGGGAAGAGGGTCAGAGGGAGAAGCAGACTCCCTGCTGAGCAGGGAGCCCAATGTGGGACTCAATCCTGGGACTCCAGGATCATGACCTGAGCCGAAGGCAGTCGCTTAACCAACTGAGCCACCCAGGTGCCCCTTCAGTCTTATTTTTAATGGTTATATGTTGTTATGGAAATTTTAAAAGAATTAAGGATCAATTTTTATATGAGACTTTGGTAAGTGTTAAATTGGTAAGCTAATGAGACTGGGAACTCTGAATTTTAGAGAGAATATGCTTTTTTTTTTCTTTTAAAGTAAGCTCTAGGTGCAACATGGGGCTTGAACTCTAGACCATGAGATCAAGAATCGCATGCTAAAAAAAAAAGTGTCGCATGCTCTACTGCTCTACTGGCCGAGCCAGCCAGGTCCACCAAGAATATGCATTTCTTAGACGATGATGAAGATACACAGACGATATGTCAAATTGAAAAGCACAATCATTTTTAGGAATGCTGAGTGGAATGGTAAAAGACATTTGGGATTTTGCTATGTAGTTAGAGTTAATTTTCTACCTTTTCCCCCCTTTAAAATAAGTTATTGATACTTTCATAAAAGTAAGATATGTCATTTTTAGGAAATTCACAAAACACAGGAAAGTAGAAATAATACAAAAAATTGCCTGCAATTATGCTGCTCTACACCAACCTTTTTGAACATTTCTACTCTCTCTTTTTTAAAACATAATAGGGATCATACTGTAGACTGTTTTGCATTTAATTGTGGAAGTCTACCCAAGGGGGGTGGGATTTTAGGGGCTGAGAGGAGAAAACAAAAGGAAAGAAGACTTTAGAGACTTGAAAGAGGAGGTCATTTTAGATCTCTCTGAAGTTTTGCCCACACCATAATCTGTGATTGAGCAGGAGGTTGCCCAACTGGGTGGGAAGTTGAAAGGTGAAGATGTGGTGTAGCCCTGGCTTGTCTCAAGGAGGGCCACGCACAGCCCATTTGTTACATTCATGACTTAGCTATGTATGTTCTTGCTAACCCTGCTGTCATTCTTAACAGGGATGTTTTTGAACTAAACTTCATGAATGTCAAATTTTCCAGTGGTTATTATGACTTCTCTGTCAAAGTTGAAGGTGACAACCGTTATATTGCAAATAGTGTCGAGGTAAGTGCTTTTCTTGTCATCCTCATTAAATCCACAGAAATGACCAAGTAGGCACATGGCATTAATCGTCTGGTATATTGCCTTCATTTTACAACCAAGTTAATGTGAATATGTTAAGAGAAGCGTAGGTTTTTTTTTTCTTAAAGATTTTTATTTATTTGAGAGAGAGAATGAGATAGAGAGAGCATGAGAGGGGGGAGGGTCAGAGGGAGAAGCAGACTCCCTGCTGAGCAGGGAGCCTGACGCGGGACTTCCCGGGACTTGGACGCGGGACTTCCCGGGACTTGATCCCGGGACTCCAGGATCATGACCTGAGCCAAAGGCAGTTGCTTTTGGCTCAACTGAGCCACCCAGGCACCCAAGAGAAGCGTAGGTTTAAACTACGCTTCGCCAAGAACTTGATCATAGTGAGTTTTATTTATAAATTATTCATTTTCAATTATGATTTAGTATTAGTATCTCATATAAAATTATGAAGTAGAAAAAATAAAAATCACCTATAATTTCACTGAGACATAAGTATTCTTATTATGATGTTTTGTGTGGTAGGTCTTGATAGATTTAGAAAAATGCCTGATACTAAGTAGGTGACGAAAAGCATCCAGTGACATACCGTAGTGAGGCTCTCTGGGTAAAGTACAAAAGAAAATCAGTAAGTTTCTTTTCTTTTTTTGTGTGTCGGGGGTGAGGGCAGCAAAGCAAAGTTTATTGAGAGATAGCAGAGTTCTAGTACAAAGCTCCCAAGGAGGGAGGGGACCCGAGAGGGTTACCCGAAAATCAGTAAGTTTCATAATGAATTGTTTCATGTTTAGCTAACTCTAGTTGTGTTGAAGATCCAAAGTGGTTTTAAGGATGGCAAACTATGCTTCATTTATCTGATGCTTGAGGAGTGAAGTATTACACATTAGTGCTAGTTTTCCCAGCTAATTGGAGTATACCCCTTCAGTCACCGTGGCTTTCATTTTAACCTTTTTCGTAGAAGTTTATTTAAGATGAATTACATGTTTTCCTACTTTCTTAAACTTATGGTTTGGTTAAAAGATATGGATATGGTTTAACCACTTCTTATTCTGAATTAGCATCATCAGTATGAACCCTTTATTGAAGGCCTGTGACATAAGAAGCCTAGTTCTGTGTGCTTTTGCTTACATTATTTTTGTCTTACAACAACCATAAGACACACACAGATCATTGCACAGAAGAGGCTCAAAGGGGTAGAGTAACTTGTCCAAGGTCATCCAGCCTGTGCTTGGGTGGATTCCCTGCCCAGTATCAGTTTAGTCAGCGTGCCCTGGAGAGTTTACAGCCTGCGTAGTGGCTGCAGAGCTGTGTGCAGCTGCACTAGCTGGCCTTCCCTTCAGCTGTCATTTCTCAGTGCTTTTGCCACCGTGTCTTGGCTGTATCTACTTAATTAATTATTGTGCCTTCTCTTGGTTGAGGGGGACTTGGAGTGGTCCTGCGCCTTTCCTGAATAGATAAAAATATGCTGTTTCAAAAGTGGGGCATTACTTAACATAGGTAGATTAAACACTAATATTTAAAGTTTGTCAGAGGAAAATATTTTCTGGAACTCTTTTCTTCACTTTCCAGGTGTCATTTTCCACTCACTTTTTTTCTTTTTTAAAAATTTATTTTAATCTTTATTTTTTTAAGTAAATCCTATGCTCAACCTGGGGCTCAAACTATGCTCAACATGGGACTCAAACTCATGACCCTGAGATCGAGTCACATGCTCCACCGACTGAGTCAGCCAGGTGCCCATTGTTTTTCTTTTTTTTTTTTTATAAGATTTGATTTATTTGACAGAGAGAGACACAGCGAGAGAGGGAACACAAGCAGGGGGAGTGGGAGAGGGAGAAGCAGGCTTCCCACTGAGCCGGGAGCCCGATGCGAGGCTCGATCCCAGGACCCTGAGATCATGACCTGAGCTGAAGGCAGATGCTTAACCAACTGAGCCACCCAGGCACCGTCATTTTTCTTTTTTTAATAAAATGTTTCATTTTTTTCATTTAGAAATAATTTTGATCTTAAGTTGCAAAAATGGTATGAAGAATTTCCATGTAAAGTAATGAAATTTTTAGTTTTTTTATGTTTTTAATTTTTTTTAAGATTTTTCATTTATTTATTTTTGAGAGAGAGAGAGAGAGAGAGCAAGCATACAGAGGGAGAGGGAGAAGCAGACTCCCCACTGAGCAGAGAGCACGACACGGGGCTCAATCCCAGGACCCTGAGACCATGACCTGAGCCGAAGGCAGAGGCTTAACCAACTGAGCCATGAGGCGCCCCAAGTTTTTAGGTTTTAAGATGGAAAACTATACCTCATTTATCTGATGCTTTGTGGGAATGGACTTAACAAGTATAGTAGTATAAAGAATGCCCCTTACCCTGCTTCCCCAAATGTTAATGTCTTATAACTGTTATATAATTATCAGACCCAGGAAATTTACACTGTTTGCGATACTAGAATTCTACTAGAATAATAGAATTCTACTGTAAGAAAAAGCTATCCCTCTCCCGACCCTGTCTTCATTTATTTATTTACTCAATTTATAACACTTTGGGCTCATGGAAATTTATTTTACTCTGTAGGTTATGATCCTTTCCTATCATCATTTATATTGTTGCTCACATCATCCCAGATTTGACCTTTAGAAAGCTCCTCAAGTTGGCTTCTATGACACTCACTTTTTTTAATGAAAGGACAAGGCAGCTGGAAAGTTTGACCTTTTCAAAAGTGGGGCATTACTTAACGTAGGTAGATTAAACACTTATATTTAAAGTTTGTCAGAAAGGCAGATATTTTCTGGAACTCTCATCTCTTTTCTCTACCTCATGTCTGACCTTTTTGGGCATGAGACATCTGATCCTAGTCCATTCACTAACACAAAATTTGGATAGAAACTATTGTAGTGTGCACCTTGAACCTTTAAAATCTAGATCCTTTGAAGTTTAGCTTCTCTCATTAAGGGTCCTCATTTGCAACCGAACACGGTAAAAGGCAGACTTTTCTTTCTTTCCTTCTCTCTTTAAAAAAAAAATTTTTTTTTGCCTGAAACCTTTTCTTCCTTCTATCTTCACAGTCTGAATAACAACATATCCAGTTGAAGTGCCATACCCATAGGACACAGTTGTTTTTTTTTTTTTAAGGTTTTACTTATTTATTAGAGCATGAGCAGGGGGTGGGGGGATTGGGGCAGAGGGAGACAGAAAGGCAGGCTCCCCAGTGAGCGAGGTGCCTGATGCGGGGCTCCATCCCAGGACACTGGGATCGTGACCTGAGCTGAAGGCAGACGCTTAACCTAGTGAGCCACCCAGGCGCCCCAGGACACAGTTGTTCTTAACCTCTTCTTTCTTTCCATTTCTGACTCCCAGTCAGTCACCAGGTCCTGTTGATTCCACATTTGAATGGCTTTTGCATGAGCCCTTTATTCTTCAGTCCCTGTGTTCCTGGTTGGGGAGAGCCCTATATTCTCTATCAAGATTGGTAAGGGAGTTTCTAGCTACAGCTGGCCCTTGAACAACAAGGGTTTGAACTGCATAGGTCCACTTACATGCGGATTTTTTTTGACAAATACAGTAGAGTACTGTAAATGTATTTTCTCTTCCTTATGGTTTTCTTTCCTTTTTTTTTTTTTTAAGATTTTATTTATTTATTTGACAGAGAGAAAGCACACGCAAGCAGAGGGAGAGGGAGAAGCAGGCTCCCTGCTGAGCAGGGAGTCCAATGCGGGGCTCCATCCCAGGACCCTGGAATCATGACCTGAGCCGAAGGCAGATGCTTAACCAGCTAAGCCACCCAGATGCCCCTCTTATGGTTTTCTTAATGACATTTTCTTATCTCTAGCTTTATTGTAAGAATATAGTATACGATATGTATAATGTACAAAATAAGTGTTTATCAACTACGTTATCAGTAAGGCTTCTGGTCAACAGTAGGCTATTAGTAGTTAAGGTTTGGGGGAGTCAAAAGTTATACATGGATTTTCAGCTGCACAGGGTGGGAGTCGGCGCTCCCCACCCTCCATTGTCTTCAATTTCTTCCCCTTCCATTTAATTTTCCCTAAGTGCCGCTAGAGTGATAAAATCACATTGTTCCCCAGGTTAAACATTTCTTTGGTTTCCTTTTGCCTGTGAGTGAGGTCTACATGCCTGAGAATGGTTTAGAAGGTCCTCCACAGGGCATGTGCACATGCTTCAGTGTGGGTCTGTCCCCATCCCCTCAGTGCTAGCTGCTCTTGACTGCATACTGGTTCTCAGATATGCTTTATGTGCACATGTCTTTGGATCTCAACTCTTGCTTCCCTCCATAAGAAAGGCTCTTCCCCTCCCTCTCTCATACACTCAACTACTCATGCTGGAAGGTCTAGTTCAAATGTTTCTCCTTCATCTGTGCTCCCATAGAACTTTATTTTTATTTTATTTTTTTAGTATGGACTATTTCAAATATACAGAAAAGAACTTAATAATTTAATGAATCCTCATGTACCTACCAGCCATTCAACTCCTTCATACCCTAATATTTTGATGTATTTGTTCTACCCCCACCCCACCTTTTTTGGTAAGATATTTCTGTATTTCTGTTATACATACACGTATTTTTAAACAATATAGTGCATTGATTTGCATCTTCTTAAAATTTGTATATTGTATGCATCCTTTTGCAATTTGCTTGTTCTCATTCAGTATTAATTTTATGACAGTCCCATTTATGTCTGTAGAACTAGAACTATATGCATTCTGTGGGTAATTGTCATGAAATTGTCTTCCTTTTATGAATGAATCAGATTTTTATTAATTCGTTTTCCTGTTGGACATTGATTTCCACTATTACAAACAATGCAGCTGTGAACATCTTAGCACATGTTTCCTTGTGTATATTTTGCTTGTTTATCTAGAGTGAAGTTGTGAGATCATAGGTTGCACTTAGCTTCCAGCTTTATTAGGTATTGCCAAATTGCTCTTCTCTTCATATTCTTACCAGTATGTGGTATTAAGAATTTTTGGTAATTTGACGGATATGAAGTGGTGTCTATTTTTTCTTTTTAAGTTTTATTTTTTTTAGTAATGTCTGCCCCCAGTGTGGGACTTGAACTCATGACCCTGCGATCAAGAGTCCAACATTCCACAAACTGAACCAGCTGGGCGCTCCAAAATGATGTCTTGTTTTAATGTTTTTCCTAGTGAGATTGAGCATTTTTTCTTGTTTATTGGCCTTTTAGTTTTCCTTTTCTGTGAATTGTTGTCTCTTTTGTCTGTTTTTCTTTTGGCTTGTTAGTCTTTTTATTATTGAATTTTAGGAGCTGTTTATGTTCTGGAAACTAACCCTTAGTTATAAGCATCAGATATCTTCCCCCAGTGTTGCTTTATGGCATCTTTTGATGCACAAAAGTTATTTTCAGTGAAGCCTAATTTAAAAGTGTCTTTGCCTTGGGGTGCCTGGGTGGCTCAGTCGTTAAGCGTCTGCCTTCGGCTCAGGTCATGATCCCAGGGTCCTGGGATCAAGCCCCACATCAGGCTTCTTGCTCAGGAAGCCTGCTTCTCCCTCTCCCACTCCTCCTGCTTGTGTTCACTCTCTCCCTGTCTCTCTCTGTTAAATAAATAAATAAAATCTTTATACACACAAAAAAAGTGTCTTTGCCTAGATTGTTTTTGCTTTTTGTGTTTTTAAAAAGTCCTATGCTACTCCAGAGTGATAAAGATAATCTCCAATATTTTCTTCTAACGGTTTTTAAGGTTTTTTTCCCCCTATATTTATGTTTAGGGCTTCAATATACTTAAAGTTTACTTTTGTTGCTATAGTATTTTATATCCTGTTGATAATTGTTCTTACTGTATTGTATTACCATTGTTTGCTTATATGTGTTGCTTTTTCATTGGACTGGGAACTCCCTGTGAGTAGAGACCAAACCTTATTTTTTCAGTGCTTAGTCTCCATCTCAGACCATTTTAGAAGAAAAGGATGGAGTGTGTAAAGATGTTACCCTACATTCCTGGGCTGTTAGAACTATGGTAACTCATCTTTGAAGGGTGAGCTTTTTATCCTACACAAAGTATCTTGGCTTTTTTTTTTTTTTTAAATAACAGCTTTATTGAGGATATAATTCACAAACCCATTAAAGTATATATAATTCAGTGTTTTTAGTATATATTTTTTTAAAGGTTTATTTATTTTAGAGAGAGGGAGAGGAGTACACGCATGCGCGCGAGATAAGGGGCAGAAGTTATGGGAGAGAGAATCTCAAGCAGACTCCCGGCTGAATGCCAAGCCCAAAGCGCAGCTTGATCCCACCACCCTGAGATCATGACCTGAGCTGAAACCAAGAGTTGGCCACTTAAATGACTGAGCAACCAGGGCCCCAGTGTTTTTTTAGTATATTTACAGAGTTTTGCAACCATCACTGCTATCAAATTCCAGAACACTTTTATCACCCCAGAAAACAGTCCCGTGTCTGTAGTAAACATCCTTTATTCTGTAGGAATATATCCTCTTTCCAGTACTGACAATTACTAATCTACTTTTTATTGTTATGGTTTGCCTACTTGGGATATTTCATAAAAATGGGATTATATAATATGTAGCATTTTGTGTCTGGCCTTTTTAATTAGCATATTTTTCAGGTTAATTCATGTTGTAGCATGTATGAGTACTTTATTCCTTTTATGGCTGAGTAATATTCCATTGTGTGGACATACCACATTTTGTTTATCAGTTCATCAGTTGATGGACATTTGGAGTTTTTCCACTTTTTTTTGGCTATTACACATAATGCTGTGAACATTCATGTACACATTTTTGTTTGAACATCTGTTTTCGGTTATATGAGGTGTATGTCTAGGAATGGAATGCTGGGTCATATGATAAACTCTATATTTATAAACTTTTTGAGGAACTGACAAACTGTTTTGCAAAGAAGTTGCACCATTTTACATTTCTACTAGTAATATGTAAGGGCCCAATTTCTCTACATCCTAACCAACACTTGTTATCTGTCTTTTCATTCTGGCCATCCTAAGTGGGTGTGAAGTGGTCTCTCACTGAGATTCTGATTTGCGTTTCCCTGATGGCTAATGATATTGAGCATCTTTTCATGTGCTTATTTGTTTATCTTTGGAGAAATGTCCATACAGATGATCCTTTGCCCATTAAAATTTTTTTATTTCTTCCTTTCCAATCTGTCTATCTCTTATTTCCTTTTTTTGTTATGCTATTTGTCTTTTTATGTTATTGAGTTTTACAAGTTCTTAATATATTCTGGATACAAGTCTCTTACCAGATACATGATTTGCATATATTTTTTCACAGTCTGTAGATTGTCTTTTCCCTTTGTTGATGTTGGTTTTTGAAGCACAAAGGGTTTAATTTTGATGAGGTTCAGTTTCTTTATTTTTCTTTCATTGCTTCTGCTTTAAGTGCCATGTCTAAGAAACCATTGTCTAATCCAAGGTTATGAAGATTTACTCCTCTTACAGCTTTAGCTCTAACATTTAGGTTTCTGATTCATTTTGAGTTAGTTTTTATATGTGGTGTAAGGGAGGGGTCCAACTTCCTTCTTATGCATGTGGAAATCCAGTTGTTGCATGTGGAAATCCCAGCACCTTTTGTTGAAGACCATTCTTTCCCTATTGAATTGTCTTGGCATCAAAAATCAGTTGACCATAAAGGCAAGGGTTAATTTCTAGGCTTGCAGTTTTATTCCATTAGTCTGTATTTTTTCCTTATACCAATGCTATGCTGTCTTGGTTACTGTAACAGCTTGGCTTTTTATAACTTCAAATCTGGTGTTTGTTCAAGTGTTTCTGTGATTGTTGGAAAAATTATCTAAGTGCCAAATAGCAGAAATGGCTAATAACTGTTATTCATGCAATGATAATAAGCCCCAACTGAGGCCATTGCTGTCCTTCTTCCCAGTGATGAAGTAAGCATTACAAAATCTCTCCTTCATTGTGTTATGGCTTTATGCGCGCGCGTGTGTGTTCTGACCTCTGTCACATAGGCAGCTTTACTTTGTAATTTCAGTAATAGTCACACTCAGAGCCTCAGAGTGGGTCAGCAGGTCCTGTTTACTCTCCTGAGAGATGCTTGACATTGGTCAGAGTGCATTAACGGTGGTTTGGTGTGGAAGGCCTGTAATAGCACTCATTGACATTGGACTTGCTGTCAGGGGAAACAGGGGTTTTTGAAGCTGTCATTAGCATTAATTGCCCCTAATGCACCATTATTTTTGACAGTAATGAGCTAAACAAGGGCAGTTATTACTCTCAGCAGAAAGACTGCATTTCCTGGTGTTAAAACATTTTTTGAGGTATATGTGGTATGCAGCAGAGGCAAAGAAAGGACTAGTATGATTCAGCGTAAAGCAGGCTTAGCTGCATTTAAAGTGGCTAAGTAAGTCCCTTTCCTATTATAAAAACTAATCCTGAAGTGTTAGTGTGAAGGAAGAAGCAGCTAACCCACAGGGATCCTACTCTGAATTCTTTACAATGTGGCTTTGAAAAAAGTTACTATAATTTTTATTTCTCACTTTGCTTTAAAAGAGTAGCATAAAAATGCTTTTCTTTTCAGTGTTTCTAGAGACCCATTTGTAGTAAGATTTTAGGAGCAGAAAGACTTGTTTTTAAACTGTTCGCTGTTCAAGAACAGCCCTACCGTGTTTCTCTGCAGCAAAGAAACCTTTAACTTAGGGAGCCTTTTAGAATTAGTGCTGAGAGCAAGCCCAGAATGACTTGAGTTCACTGCACTTTGCCCTTTTGTCATCCGTGCGTGTATTGTCTGGGAATGCTTATGATGTCTTTAGAACAAACACACAGTTGAATCTTGATTAGCAGACCTTCGCAACTATGTTATTGTTGAAAGTTTATACTCAGGATTCTAGGTAAAAACCCAGAAAGTTGATGGCTTTTCTGTCATTATAATGAGGATACCTTGTGAAGCCTTACACAAATCTTTAAACATCTGTCTGTATATACCCATCTACAGAAAGGAAGAGTATTATTTTTCAAATCATATTTATTGGGTGGTACTTTTTAATACAAAATGTTTATAAAGAAGAAAGTATATGGCATGCAGTCTCATTGCTCAGATGATCCCTATTTTTTCAAAAAAGGAGTAAAATATGCATGTAGTTTAAAAAAATTCAAAGTGCAAAAAGGTATGTAATAAAATGTAAGAACCTTCTCTCATCCCTTCAGTCCCGCTCCTCTCCTCAGAAGAATCTAACAGTTAACTGTGTTCATTTTAAGAAAAAGAAGGATGTGTATATTAATGAATGTATGCATATCCTTTCTTGTTTACACAAAAGGTATTATTCTATAAACAGCTGTATTCTTTGCTCTTGTCTCAAAGTAGAGGCTCCCAGCGTTCCCCTCTGGGGTCTTTTCAACTTGATGGCCTCCCCACCTCAACCCTCTGCCACTCCCCTGCCATAATTCACCCAGTCGCCTAGACTCCATGACAGTGCTGTTAAATATAATTCTGTCCATGGGTGGCTGTATATTCAAAAGTAGGTGATAATATCTCTGTATCTGTCCATAGACATCTACCTTGTCTTTTTAAATTATTCCATGGTAATTCATAGCGTATTCATGTAACTAGTGTCCTGTTTATGGACATTTGGGCGGGCAGTGATTTTAAGATCACATTTACAAATTAAATGAGGGAGCCATTAAGAGAATGAGTCAAAGAAGTGAAGAAGGAATTATCTGGTTAATGTTGATGAAGATTGCAGAGTAGTTACTGTGAAGACAGATTGTTTCGATAGCATGGAACATTGCTAAACTCCTACCTCTCCCCAGACTGAAGGACTACTGAACCTTCCTGCTACAAATTTCTCATTCCCTGCCCAAGGGCTACCCCCAGGCCGACTTAGGTCACAGTTCCTTCTCCTGTGCTTTTGTAGCACTTGGAACATCCCTCCATTAAAGCAGCAGCCTGGTTTGTTAAAATTTAGCTTTGCACCTGTGCTTCCCTGTAGGACGAGAAGTGCATCTTACCATCTCTGTATATCCCCTGCACACCTGGGTGTTCCAGATGCTCAAGGGGGATATAGAGAAAGTGATCTTAGTGGGTGTCTTGCTAAACATCAGTAGTTTAATCACAACTGCTTCTTTGCTTGAGCCTTCCACTCTAGTTTTTCTTCAAATGGTGTCAGTGCCTCTCCACATTGGGTTTTATATAGCAGAGTTTGCTCTGGTTCTGAGCCTTCTATGAGTTGTGAAGCTGTTTGCTTAGCACAGAGCCCAAAGAGCCAAAGGAGAGGGCCCCCCCCCAGCTCTTTCCTTGGGGATCTATTCAACTTGAAGACCATCTATTTCCCTTCCCTACCACCATGATTCACCTGGTTGCCTAGACTCGGTGACAGGCAGTGCTGCTGAATATAATTCTGCCAATAGGTGGCTGTATATTCAAAAGTAGGGGCTAATAATATCCTTACAGCCTCTGGTAATAAATTTTTACATTTTAGGTTTTTTGTTGTTGTTTTTTTAAGTAAAACAGAATACCCCTATTCAATCTGATAATTGAGGCCGTTATCACAAAATAGTTATTATGGAGGTGGGAGAGAAGGCTGTTAAAAGAAATTACTTGATAGCTATTTTTATCCCTTTTTAATTTTTCTTCTTTGCCCTTGATTTGAGGCTGTCACACCTTGATAGTGCATTTTAGCAAAATGCCAAAGCCGTCCTTCAATTATTTGCCCAGCCCTTTCCCTCTATTCCTTGATCCTGACTTAGACTATAAACCAGTGGATTTGGCAAGGATTTCCTTAAGCATTACATTCAAGCTTATCAAATATTTGGAAGTCTTATGGATATGTTTGCACATAAGAAGTGCATTGGGTTTTAATAATTTGCACATTAAAACTTAGATTTTAGATTAAAAATTTCCCATGAATAGACTTTCAGAATGTTTTCTGCTTCTTGGAATTTTATACTTACTTTAATCTAATTTTTAAAAAGTTCTTGTTTATTGTGTTGGCTAGCTCCTCTTTGTGAAAATATTTATAAGGCACGCATAGAATTCAAACACTAAGAGTCAGGATGGACTGGTCTGTGCTTCTATCAAACCCCAAGTCTCAGTAGCTTAGAACAGCAGAAATTTCTTTTTTACCCATGCTAGGTATCTCAGTGTGTCAGCTGGAGGCTCGGCTTCGTGCTGTCCTTACTCCAGGACCCAGACTGAAGGAGCAAACCTCTCTCTGCACATTGTTTATGTCCATGTCAGAGGAAAGGAGAGAATCACACACTGACTCTTAAAGCTTCCATTGAGGGGGCTCACATTTCATTGGCCAAAGCAAGTCACGTGGCCACACCTGACTCCAGGGGTCCTGGAAGTACAACTCTACTGTGCTCAGAGGGAAAACCAGAAGTACCTGGTGAATGGTGCAAATGATAGCCGTGGCATCATGTCTTCGAGGGCAGACCTACAGTACTAGTACTGCCTGGCATAGAGTTAAGTGTTGCTGGGAAGCTGGATAGCAAGGTGCCTGAGAGCATGGACACTGAGTCAAAGTACCTGAGCTTGAATACTGGTACTGTTGCTTACTAGCCAGCTAAACTTGAGCGAGTGGCTTTATCTTTTTTTTTTTTTAAAGATTTTATTTATTTATCTGAGAGAGAGAGAATGAGAGACAGAGAGCACGAGAGGGAAGAGGGTCAGAGGGAGAAGCAGACTCCCCGCAGAGCAGGGAGCCCGATGTGGGACTCGATCCCGGGACTCCAGGATCATGACCTGAGCCGAAGGCAGTCGCTTAACCGACTGAGCCACCCAGGCGCCCCTGGCTTTATCTTTTTAATCTTTAATTTCCTCATCTGAATTAGCATTAATTTAGAGAGTTGTGAGGATTAAATGAAATCATTGTTATAAAGTCCATTGTGTAAAGTCTTTCATGTGGCAAACAATAGCTGTCCTTAGAATTGAGTACTTGTTGATTTGAATTATTTGAAGGTTACTGCTCACAGGCTTTCCCCCTTATTTATTTTAAAGGGCACGTGAAAAACATCTATTTTGTTTTCCTCTTTTAGTATATACCATCAACCAAAGCCAAAGAAGGGATAAGAATCAAGGAGTTGCTTTTAAGCCTTGTTCATAGGAGAGGTGGACATCCTATCTGGCTGAGTCAGTTTTACTAAAAATCATTGAAGACTCCCATCCTGGGATCATCTTTGTGAGGAAAATTTGGATATGCCTGTTAATTCCTGGTGATTTTCTTTTCTTTTTTTTTTTTTTTTAAAGACACATTTATTCAGTGTCATGATCAGATTATTACATTTAGCAATCAACAGCATGGGTGCAAAAAAAAAAAATCTACATTAAAACCCTTTGTTGGAATGCTTTACATTTTCCACAGAATAGAAACTAAAATAACCTGTTATACAATTAGTCACAAATACAGTCCTCGAGTTTTTTGCCCATACACATGAGTATTGTCTAAAACATGTCTTCTCTGTAGCAGCTAGGCCCTGCCACCACTGTGCTTGGCCGAGTTCACAAATCTGTTGTAACCTGTAGCTTCCCTGTCACTTCTCTGGCTCTCCTCTCCTGCTAAGCCTTGTTTCCTGGCAGTGATTAAAACCTTCTGCCGCTGCCGTAGCTACTGCTGCTGCTGGAACCGCCATAGCCACCTTGGTTTCGTGGTTTGGCAAAGTATTGGCCTTCACCACCATAGAGGCCAGAGCTTCTTCCTCCAAAATTTCCTTCTTTCATGGGTCTAAAAATTTGAGGATTGGTTGTTGTAATTGCCAAAATCATTATAGCTTCCGCCACCTCCAGAGTTGCTTCCATCATTACCAAATCCGTTATAGCCATCCCCACTGCCACCATATCCACCACCACCTCGACTGCCACCAAAGCCACCTCGACCACTGAAGTTCCCTCCACGACCAAAGTTGTCATTCCCACCAAAACCACCTCCACGACCACCACCAAAGTTTCCAGAACCACTTCGACTTCTTTGGCTGGATGAAGCACTAGCCATCTCTTGCTTAGATAGCGCTTTCCTTACTTCACACTTGTGGCCATTCACAGTATGGTATTTTTTGAATGACAGTTTGTCTACAGAGTCATGGTCATCAAATGTTACAAAAGCAAAACCTCTCTTTTTGCCACTGCCTCGGTCAGTCATGATCTCGATCACTTCAGTTTTCCCATACTGTTCAAAATAATCTCTTAGGTGAGGTTCTTCAGTGTCTTCTTTAATGCCACCAACAAAAATCTTTTTCACAGTGAAGTGGGCACCAGGTCTTTGAGAATCTTCTCTTGAGACAGCCCCCTGGTTCCACAGCTCTTCATCCACCTTGTGTGGCCTTGCATTGGCTGCATCCACCTCCTCCACAGTGGCATACGTGACAAACCCAAAGCCTCTGGAGCACTTGGTGTTTGAATCTCTCATTACCACATAGTCCGTAAGCGTTCCCCATTGCTCAAAATAGTTCCTCGGACTCTCATCAGTTGTTTAAAGCTCAAATCTCCGATGAAGAGCTTCCGCAGCTGTTCAGGCTCTTTGGGAGACTCTGACTTAGACATGATGGCGGTGGGAGGGGAGACTTTAACGATTAATACTCGGCAGCGTCCATGGGCAGACCCTGGTGATTTTCTCGTATGTCTCACTCTAGCTCCGAGTCAAGATCTCCACTGAAGTTGGCATCACGAATGTTGATCTCTCCACCGTGGATAAGGATCAGAGCATTGCACCCAAAACCACCCGGTAGGTTGGTTTCTCGGCACAGGGTGAGCCCAGGCTTGCGCTGAGAGGAGCACGCCCAGGCACTGAGCCCCGTTTCTGTGTCAGCAGCGACCCAGCTTGCGCCCGCAATTAAAGAGGTTCCAGTTTTGCTGGTACCGCGCCAAGCAGCATCCCGGCAGGTTTGGGGGTTGTCTATACGGGCGGTCCATCCACAATGGAATAGGCAACATCTGAGTCCAAGTCAGCTATGCTACCAAGCACATTATTTAGTTCTGATGACTTTTTTCTTTTTTTTTTTTAAGACAAGACTTTGTCAATGAAGGAAGCAGTGTGTTTATATTTGGTATAATCTCTTTATCTTCATAGTCCTGAATCTGCTTTTAGTGGCCTCATGACAACTCTCTTTGGCCCACAGTGGGTCTGAAATTGGTTGGAGGCCTCAGAGGTCCTTCAGAGTTGAGATGGCAGATACCTAGTACCAGGGCTGTGAATTCCTTTCTCAGGTTTGTCAGTCATAGCATTTGCTCCTGCTGTACCAAAATCTTTTTTTAACACCAACTTCTAGATAACTGTTGGCAGTTGATTAGAGGGGGGCCAGAGCACTGTGTGAAGCCTATTTGTCAGCCTTTTCCCAGATCCTTGTTTTTGGGGAGCCCATCTAGACCCCTGGTATAGTTCGGACCCCAGCTTTACTCACCTAGGTGGCTCTAGCTGCCAGAGAAGGAAGGTGAACCCTCAAGGCCATTATGAAAGACAGAAGATGTTAGCCAGAGCCTAGAAACTAAGCATTCACTCCTTTTAAGTCCTCTGAAAGGGCTGGGCTTTCTGCCTCTGGCTTAGTTACCTTCACTGACATTGGAGATGAGAGCACTGTCGAGAATCCATGGAAATAATGTCTGTGAGGATGCTTAGCAAAGTTTAATCCTCTATACAAATGAAGAGTTGGTATTACTCACAAGTAAATATAAAGCCTAAGTATAAAATATAGCCAGGTGTGGGCTCTAGAGCCATTTGGCTTGGCTTTTCCCCTGGCCATCTCACCCTTCCATCCCAGGAGATGGCTGTGGAAAGAACAGTTTTTTCATCAAGTCTGCCTTTTGAGAAAATGACTTTTTAAAACCCAATTTCAGGCAGAAAAATACATTGAAACTGTGTCCAGGAAAAAAAATACAGCATAAAAAAAAGAAAAAGGGATGAGTGCCCTTCTTTGCTTTGCGTCTCCTACCCCCTCATCTCCCACCCTCACTCACACGTAACTGCCAACATCAACGCCATGATGATTTCCCCTGGCGGTCTCACCCGCCCGGCTCTCCACTCCACCTGCGTGCGTGCACCCCACTGGTGCCTGACCTGGTGGAGCTGACATCCTTACCCTTAGGTCCTTGAAGCGAAAGCCAAAGCCTGGAGCGTTTGTACGAAGCATTTCCCCAAGACCCCAAGGAGTTTATTCTGTACTTTTCTCATCCTGGCTCCCTCAGTGCAGTTTGCCCTCTGGCCACAGTTTCTCTCCTCCTGTCTGTCCACAGCAGGAAAGTGTTCCAGTGGGAGAGGGAGGATTAGGCAGTGAAGTGCCGTTTGTCTTTTTTATTCCGTTCTCAGAGATCTGCAGATCCTCTCTGAAGACTTGCTGTATACATGTCTCTTTCAGGGTGACCTACCCAGCGAAAGCCAAGGGCACATTCGTCGCAGACAGCCACCAGAACTTTGCTTTGTTCTTCCAGCTGGTAGACGTGAACACTGGTGCTGAACTCACCCCTCACCAGGTCAGGAAAAAGCCCAGGTGCTTCTCTTCATCTGCAACATTAACGCACGCCAGGGTTGTTGGTGTGGTGTATACAGTCCTAATTCCTGCTTCTGGGTCTTCACTCTGGACCCTGATGGTCCATCACATTCTCCCACATGACACTGTCCCCTCGTGTACTGGTGGTAACCCTGAACGTGGAAGACACAGTTCTTTTTAAAAGATCAGCTGGTATGGAGAAGATACATTTAAGGCAGATTAGCACTTAATTGAGGCTTTTTGCTTTCTGAGGAAAAAAACAAAAACAAAACAGATTGAAATAATTTGAAAAAGGAAAACTTAGGCAGTAGGCCCAAAATGTTTAGTTCTGACCACAGCAGAGTTTGTGGGAATCGAAAGAATAGCCCTTTTTAACTTGTGCCTACTTTGTATTATAAAAGAAACAGCTTTCACTTTTGTTTTCCATATATAAAATAATGATAATTATTATTTAAAAGATCTTCAAATCATACCCTTTCCCCAGAGAATCTGATATGGCCCCTTGTCTTCTCAGAAGACACCTCTGTCATCCCCCTTGACTGAGAATAACTGCTTTCAGCCCTTCCCCATCCATGGCAGTACTATAAAGGGAAATTCAAGTAAATACTTTGCTGGAAGATGGGAAAGAGCATGGGACCTGGTGGCCTTGGTTTAGGTGCTTTGTAGGGATACTTGAGCAAGAGCTATAGCAGACTTGAGTTCGTGCCGAGAGATAGCTTCAGAGCAGATGACTGAGGTGAGTGGATTCACTTGGAAACCTTTTGCTTTCTGTCTCTTCTAGCTCCAACTGCTATACATGTGCCCAGGCCCCAGAGTGGCTGCTCCCAGAACCACCACCCTGGCACTTCTCTGCTCTCCCCTCCACCCCCAGCTCCAGAGAGCTCCAGAGAGCTCAGTCAGGGCACTTAGCCATGGCTCACTGACTCAAAGCACTTCAACCTGTTAGCATTTCCCAGCTCCTTTTCAGAATGACATTTGCCAGCAAAACAGCACAAGGGAGGAAAGAATGTGAAGAGAAGAAATCACGAGACTAAATTGGTGGGATTAGGGCTAGGACAGGGAGAGTTAGTGAGGAAGTGTGACTTTAACTGAATACTTGTCTTACCCAAGATTATACTTCAGAACCATGGCATAGAGACCTCCCAGGTAGGGCCTGCATTTTGCAGGTGAGCCTGGCTGCCACCTGCCCTTGGGTCTGGCAGGAGGAAGATCAGGCAGCATCTGGGCTCTTAAATCCCATTCTTGGCCAAGACTGCCGTAGGCAGGATGCTTCACATCTTTGGGCCCTTTCCCTAAATACTTTGATGGTTGTTCTTTGTTGCCCAGGTGTAAAGTAACAAATGAGATTTACATTTTTTCCCATGGATCCAGCGCTGAATTGTGTGACCATGGCAACTCATTTAATCCTCATGCCTTATGATCTGTTAAATGGAACCAGTCTACCTGTCTTGTTCAATCCTTTATTTCGAAACAGCTGAGAGAAAAACTCTGCATGGATGTTAAATTTTGCTGCAATTCTAATATGCAGAAGCCTTAGTTTCTCATGCCACTGGCCAGGATAAAGTGATTAGACTTGGACCATCGCGCTGACGAGAATCTCAGCTACTGTTTGTTGACTGGCTAGCATTATACCAGGCCCGGCACTAAATGCTTTGCATTCATCATTGTGAATCTGGACACAGATGTACCACCATCTTTCTCTCGTAAAGATGAAGGGCTCAAGGCCTGAGGAGGTTACATAACATGCAAATCTGCCTGTCTTCAGAGCCTAGGCTCTCTCTGTGACACTAGGCTGCTCTGCTCAGTTAGAACTCTGCCTTGCTATCAATCCCCAAGCCTCTTCCACTAAATCTTTAGCTGGAGGCACTAGGAAATTGAAAATGGGCCTCTTACAGTTCCACTTCATTTCCCTTCTTTCCACCCTCTGGTGAAGAAGTTAATTGGGCAGCAAAGTGGCCAAAAGGCTGGCAGGAAGAAGAAATTGCAGCGGCAGCAAAGAGCTTAAATCATCTCCAAACTGGGCATTCAGCCTCCAAGTAGTTGAGAATTGGCTGGACCCCTAAGTTAAGTTTCTTATACTAACAAAAAGTGAGCCCTGCTCTCGGAGCTGGTGCCAAGAGTGGGACGGCCACTCCTTGACAGAAGAGCCAACAGTCTGTTGCCTTGTTGATTTGGTGTTGGGCATAGAGGGAGTTTTGAAATGATCAGATTAAAGATTGTAGTACTGTTCCATCCAGACATTTGTCCGACTCCATAACCAGAAGACGGGCCAGGAAGTGGTGTTTGTTGCTGAGCCAGACAGCAAGAATGTGTACAAGTTTGAACTGGATACCTCCGAGAGAAAGATCGAATTTGACTCTGCATCCGGCACCTACACTCTCTATCTGATCATCGGAGATGCCACTTTGAAGAACCCAATCCTTTGGAATGTGGTATGTGCCCAGATGCGCCTTGACCAAGGCAAGAGTGGCTGTGCCACCCACAGAGACAGCTTTTTTTCCCCCCTAGCCTGGCCTGTGCAGGGCAGCAAATAGGCCTGGTGAGGTGAGGGGTTGTGCTCTTTTCCACTAGAAGTCTTAGGGGTATGCACATGGCCTGGCACCTAGTGCTTGATCAGTAGTAATTGAATGAGTGAATGGAGGCTAAATTTGCCCTCGTGGTTCCTAGCGAATTTCTAGAAAAGTTACACTTGAAGGAGGTTTTCATTTTATAGCAAAATGCTATAGGGAATCCATAGATGTAAGAGATAAAGGCCCCGGTCTTTGAGATGCAGTACAGCCTCAGGGTGGGGTGGGAGAGGGTAAGAGTTGAATTGTGATAATTCGGGATGGTTTGGGATAGTTAGTTGTAGAATATGCAAGATGCTCATAAACTATTAACCAACATTTGCCTACTGTGTTATAGTTTACATAGTGCTTCTCACCTACATATCTCACCTTTGATTGGTGTGATGAAAGACAAACTTGAAAGATCACATTCGAGCTAGGGGTTGAAGAATTGCAAGGTTTATCAGAGTATATATCTGGGGGCTGTGGAATGATCGTTAGGGAAGAGCCTGCAGAAGGTGCTTTTGGTGAGACCTAAATGGGTCCATTTTGCTGGAGTACCTGAGACTGGTCCAGAGCAGGAGGTGGTTGGAAAGGTAGTAGAGGCCAAAGCGCAGGCCCTGAACGGTGGTCGCTCCCTCTGCAAGACAAAGGGGCAGCTGTATTTCTTTGCGTTGTAGGCAAAGCTTTTTTTCTTCTCCTGGACTTTGGTCTGTTTTTTGTACAAGAGCACATTTTCTTTTCTTCCTTCCTTTCTTTCTTTCTTTTTTTTTTTCTGTGACTAAATCACACTTCACAGGGACACCAAGCAGTTTCTGATTGCAGCTGTAACAGCCTGAATACCAGCTGGGATTTTTGTATTAAGCAGCTCTGTGGGGCTCACCAGGCCAGTAGAAAATTGGAACTCTTGCTTTAAAAAGCATTTTCAACAAATACTTGTTTTGTTCTTGAAATTTTTACTGCCCCAGTTTGTCAGCTAATGGATCAGAAGTGATTGGACTGCTTGGAGCTATTTTCAGTTATGGTCCTGGGTGTGAGTTAGAGGAGGCTACCCTGCTGATGAGTTTCAACCCCTTCTCTGCCCTTGCCTTTAAAAACTGCCCTTATTTTTTTAGGCTGATGTGGTCATCAAGTTCCCTGAAGAAGATGCTCCTTCGACTGTCCTGTCCAAGAACCTTTTCACCCCCAAACAGGAAATTCAGGTATCAGAAGCCTAGGGGCTCCTGCACTAAACATGGAGGGGAAACATGAAACAGGCAGTAAACGCCTGGGCTGCAGTTCTGGCTTCTTCTTCAGCCCGTTCATAGTGTGGGCTTTGCCACCCTGTGAATTAGGACAAATATCAGTCCCATCCTAGAGCTTGAAGAAACAGATTCAGGGCCCAGTGTTCAGCTTCCTGAAAGTAGATAGTTGGACATAAAATAAGAGGCTGTTTTTCCTAAGCATCCAGAAGATTCAGCCTTAAGCTGGCTGCTTGAGAGCTACAACACGGGTGGGTTTGGCTTTCTTCCTCACTGCTCCTGCAGTAATCAGGGCTGTTGGGACCTCTAGGTGGAAAACTCACCTGGGCAGGAGGACAGGGCTTTCCTCCCCCAGGCAATTCTCTCTCCAAAGACTCACCTTCTGTGCACACAGTTAGCAGTCTCTGCCCAGCTCAGCTCATGAGACTGTAGTGAGCATCAAAATAGGTAACCAGGGGTGCCTGGGTGGCTCAGTTGTTAAGTGTCTGCCTTCGGCTCAGGTTGGGATTGAGCCCCGCATTGGGCTCCCTGCCCTGTGGAAAGCCTGCTTCTCCCTCTCCTACTCCCCCTGCTTGTGTTCCCTCTCTCGCTGTGTCTCTCTGTCAAATAAATAAATAAAATCTTTAAAAAAAGAAAAAAAAGTAGGTAACCAAAAAGGAAAGAAAGACTTTGAAAAGTTTCTAAAACATTTTACAAAATAAACATAAACAAAACGAAATAAAGCTAGTAATCGTTAAGCAGTTTGAGCCACTGGTTAAGGAAATGGAGGTGGACGCACTCAGTGGGCTATTTTGCAGTCATGAGAAATAATCATACTGTGGTAACATGGAAACTATTCAGACCACATATGAATTAATGTTGAAATGTTTCAGGCAGATTACTTACTCCTTTTTCACTAAAAAAAAAAAAAGGACAAGGGCCCAAAGGGTGTCGTGGTAGGATTCTTTTTGAAATCCTCTTAATGTTGATATAGCATTGTTTAAGATTGTCAAATGCAGTGAAGTTGTAGAACGTATGACTGTGGTGATGAAGGGTGCAGCCTGAGTTGTAGGGTGGACTAGGCGGCAGCAACTGCCAGGGACAGTGTTAGAGATCCCTTAATGGCAGCGGCAGCAAAGACGAGCTGAGGCGAAAATTTGGGAACAGGACTCCCAGGTGGGGCTGCCTCATCATGGAGCTGGGTTGGCTGGACATTGGCAAGGAAAGACAGATACAAGTTTATGCATTGGAAGAAAGTCTGAAAAAAAGTTAAATTTGCATGTGTCAGAGCTTACAAAGCATAGTCAGATGCCCTATCACATTTGGTCTTACAGCCTCCTTACAAGTCTAATAGGATGGTCATCGCCCTCCCACCCCCAACTTTCCAGCTAGAAATTGAGGCAAAGATTGGTAAAGCAACTTGCCCCTTTACTTGGGCCCAGATAGAAGTCTCTGGACTCCCAATCCATCCCTGCTTTTCCTGGATGACACTATCTAGATGAGCTTCCCAAAGATCTTCATGTAGAGTTTCTCAGAAAAAAAAGTAAAACAAATAAAACAAAGAAATACCAAAGCAATGCTTGCCCAGCTTTCTGGTTCAATTCCAGAAATTGGGCAGAACAAGGAAGGGAGAAAGTTTATTTAGGGCTTCCTTAGAGCCATGGGCTGGATGCAGAAGAGGTAAGTTATGGTTGGAACCATCCATAGTGAGCCTTTTTTAAGTTGTAAAGGAGAGTGAGGTTACCCCAGTTAGCTAACTTAAGTCGGGCAGCAGCATATGATAGTGCCACCCTAGGAGCCCAGAAGCATTATGAAATTCAGAGTCCTGCCTTGGATGTCTGTCACCTAAACCATCCATATACTTGAACACCCTCTTTTTGTTTTAAGATTTTTATTTATTTATTTGAGAAAGAGAGAGAGATGATGAGTACGGTGAAGGACAGAGGGACAAGCAGACTCCCTGCTGAGTGGGGAGCCCAGTGCAGAGCTAGATCCCAGGACCCTGCGATCAGGACCTAAGCCGAAGTCAAATGCTTAACTGAGCCACCCAGGCCCCCCCCACCCCCGTCCCCCACAGACACCCTCTTTGACAGTAGGCAAATGCCATTGGATGGGTTGTATTTTCTAACTTCTAAATGGCAGTGAGTCTTTGAGGGAAAAAGAGGGTTGACCAAGTAGTGAGGTGGCACCGGTGTCTTCGGAAGAAGACCTCTGCGAGTAGAAGCCAGCATTGAGAGGAGGCAAAAGGCCAAGTGTCCACTCTCTGCCAGGGGGGGTGTAGCCTCTGGGAAGCATTTCTTCTTGACTGTCATTGGCATTTTGGTCCCTGGTATACATGGCAGCCCCTGCTGGAAAGGGCACATTCTTCAACACTGTTGGTATGTCTTCTTTCGGCAGCACCTGTTCCGAGAGCCTGAGAAGAGACCCCCCACAGTGGTGTCCAATACCTTCACCGCCCTGATCCTCTCGCCCTTGCTCCTGCTCTTTGCTCTGGTGAGTAGCTGTAATTAGCATGGGCAGCGTGTGTCTGGCGCCAGACTCAGCAGATGTAGCTGTTCTAAAGGAGGCTTTGTGCTCTGGCCTCAGCACAGCTCCAAAGAGGTCCAGCAGCTGTGACCTAACCGATGGTCAAAAAATTTTAGAATAACTAAAATTCCCCACTCCGAGGGAGCAGCCAAGTAAACTGATCCATTAATGAAGGGCATGAGAAAGTCCCTAACAGCCACTAAAAACGATAAAAGTACATGGATTTGGATGCTCTCTAAGAGTGTTCAGATGAGGTCAAGTGTGGAAAAAGCAAAGCCCAATGCTGATAGCTCTATAAAAGCAGGGTACAGAGGCAGTGCATTTCAGCATTTGGAGCCTAAAACTATAAACAACCCAAAGTCCTCATAAAAGCTAGTGTTAAATAAATTATGGTACGTCATATAATGGGATAATATGCAAGTTTATTAAAAGAATGGATAGGGGTGCCTGGGTGGCTCAGTCGTTAAACATCTGCCTTGGGCTCAGGTCGTGATCCCGGGGTCCTGGGATTGAGCCCCGCATCGGGCTCCCTGCTCTGAGGGAAGCCTGCTTCTCCCTCTCCCACTCCCCCTGCTTGTGTTCCCTCTCTTGCTGTGTCTCTCTGTCAAATAAATAAAATCTTTAAAAAAAAAAAGAAAAGAATGGATGGATTTATATGCTGATATGACAAGATTAACAGGATGTCTTACTGAGTGAAACAGGTCAGGGGTAGGATAGTAGTTTGTATGATCCTCCTTGTGTAAAAACGTTAAAAAGGCATTATTGGTTAGTGTCGGTCACCTCCCAGGAGAGGACCTTTTAGGCAATACAAAGGAAGGAAATTTTTATACTTTAATGTACTGTTTGAATTTTTTTTAACCAATTTTTTTCTTTGTCTCTCTTTAAAAATTATGAGATGCATATCCTCAAAGTTCAGAGAATTTTGAGAACTGCATGGAAAACTCAGTAGCTCTTACTTTTGGGAGGTTAGTTGCCCGTGTTCCTAATTTGTTCATTGATTTCAGTGAAGTAATTATTGGTCAGTCTAAATCTGGGAGGCACGACATGATCTTTCAGCAACCCAGTGTTGAGTAGGTGCACCTGTTCTCATATTTGAGTGATCAGAATTCCAAACGGCACGGAACCCGGAGCAAGAGTGCGCACCCTGCCGGCTGCCAGGGGGGCTTACCTTACCCGTACTTGGAGGAATTAGGCTGAGTGCCGGTGACTTCATCATAATTGCGGTCTCTGACCTTTCAGCTTCGTGGTTTCACCTGCGTTAAAATACGAAAGTTTGCTGTCATTAAAAAGGATGTTCAGGTTTGAGTTACCCAAGCACATTCGAAAGCACATGTCCGAATGCCTTTCTAAAGAGGAAAGGGAACAATTTTTTTTCCCCGAGGACTTATAATAGGGTGGTTGTCACTTGGAAAAATTTCCTGTCCTTCAAGTATGCATGAACTTTTAAGCCCTTGGGGCTGTTCATTGGATTAGCATCGACGTGGCATGTGTTGTCTTCCCTTTCAAGTTCTAATGTCTTTTTAATTTATTTCTCCCCATCATTCAGTGGATCCGGATTGGTGCCAATGTCTCCAACTTCACTTTTGCTCCAAGCACGATCATCTTTCACCTGGGACATGCTGGTAAGCACTCCAGGCCGCTAATTCCATTTAACCTCCTCTGACATTTTGCCCACCCACGCAAAAGCCCTGTTAAGTAGACCCACAACCTATTAACTATATAATGACTTAATAGCATAACATTTCCCGCTTCCTCCCGGCCTTTTAGGACAGTGAATATGATGATAAACCTGTTTGGTCCATCAGCTTAGAACAGCTGTCATTATTTTGCGTTTCATTGTGCTAGGCTCCTGGTGGCTGGCCATTTACCCCTACTCAATAAGCCCTGTTCATTTCCAGAGATTACTCACTTATCGTATTTTTACACTGAGCCATCTTCCTGGATGAAGAGCGTTAATGCAGTTTCCAAAGGTTATCTTTCCCCACTGTCTATCGATCTTCACGTGTGCTGGCGGCTGTGTCTGGACAGTAATAGAAAACAGTTTCTTCCACAATTGGACACACTGTTCTGCATTGTTCCCTTGAGAACTCTGTACCTAAACATAACAAGACAGTAAATTCACAAATCAGCTAAGCATTTCAGAGATGTTTGACCCTGTTGGATCTGTGGTGCCTTGCATTTTACTGAGACTTCAGTATTCTTTTTTTCTTTTTAAGATTTTATTTATTTAGATTTTATTTATTTATTTGAGAGAGACAGTGAGTGAGAGAAAGAGAGAATGCACACGAGCAGTGGGCACAGGGAGAAGCAGACTCTCCCGCTGAGCAGGGAGCCCACCGCAGGGCTCGATCCCAGGACCCTGGGATCACGACCTGAGCCAAAGCAGAGCTTAACCGACTGAGCCACCCAGGCGCCGTGAGACTTCAGTGGTCTTTTCTGATTTCATTGACTCTTTCAGGAGTAACCCTCTGTGTGTCCATAGTGTGCAGAGTCTGGGGGGTTCCACAGATGAATCACTTGAAATTCTAGGCAAATGTCTGTCTGTGTTTTTCTGGGGAAAGAGGGAGTCCATAACTTTGATCAGATTCTCACAGTGGTCCATGACCTCAGAAATGGTTAAGAACCCCTGCTGTAGTTCATCCGTCATCCTTCTGGGCAAAATTGACAAGATGACCTTTCTCTCCAGCCCAGTTACTGGATTTGAGTGATAGCCCTCCTGAGTCAGGCTGAGAACAAAACCTGAATATAAATTTGTTTAGAGCCATGACTTTCCTTGCCAGAGTGCTTTTTGTGCACATTCCCTCATTTGATTTTCATCACAACCCTGATGGGGGTGCCCAGGGCAGGAATTATGATCCCTGTTTGACAAGTGAGAGAATGGCGGCTCAGAGAAATGGAAGTAGCTGGGAAGGGCAGAGCCTGGACCAGAACCCAGGGCTCCCAGTGCCCAGACCTGAGCCCTTTTCACTAACCCTTTCTCCCTAGTGCTCCTTGCTTCCTTCCTAGTCACACTGGCAAAATACCCTTAATCATTTTTTGTAATGGAAAGGAAATTATTCATTTATTTAATCTGCATGCTTTTGTTCAGAATTTGAAAAATGAATCCTGAATATAATAGGACAGTCATGTTTAAAAAACAACAACAAAATAAAAAATAAAAATAAAACCTACAATAAAACAGATGTGAGCTGGAACATGGAACACGATAGTTAAAGTAGCTGAGGTGCTGAGGTCTGATTTTTACCTCTGGATTTTTTGGTAGCCAAAGTAGGTATATTGAGTTATTTATTTTCTGGCATCGGATAAAAGGAATAAAACCAGCTGGTGTAGAAATAGACACTTCTTCAGAATCCAGCAGTTACTGTTCCTAACTGTCCTCTGCCCGAGGCAATTGTCACTATTTCACTTAATTGGCTGTCATGACATCTGTTCCTGCAGCGATGCTGGGGCTCATGTATGTCTATTGGACTCAGCTCAACATGTTCCAGACCTTGAAGTACCTGGCCATCTTGGGCAGTGTGACGTTTCTGGCTGGCAATCGGATGCTGGCCCAGCAGGCAATCAAGAGGTAAGGCTTGGGGATGGGCCAGAGACTCACCGTGGGATTAGAAATATTTTTGTCAGCTCTGCTCACCCAGCTCTTTGAACAAGTTTGTGGTAGCATGATTCGGATCCTTGGGGGCAAGTGTGACACCTTAATCCAGTCTTTTAAGTCAGAAAAGGGCCTTGGTGATCAGCTTTAAATGTATTAAAACCACAGTGATTTATGCCCTGACACATTAGAATAAGAGAAGAAAATTTCTTTATGAAGATTAAAATGGATTAGAATACGTGTGGCCGAAGATTGTTGGTAATGTGCTGGCTGGTATAAAAATGTTCACTACTGCCACAGAGAATCCTATGCTGCCCTCTTCCCGGGCCCCAGAGAATTCCTCCTCTGTAACCCCTGACAGACCCACTGGAGCTTTTCCTCCTCAGCCTGAGGTCCGTGCGCTTCCCAGCCCCTCCCCCACTCCGAAATTGCTGCAGGTTATAGGAGGCCCCCAACAGGGAGCCCTGCTCAGTAGCCTCCACCACGGCCCTGACAACCAGACCACCTTAGGTTCGCACAAGTGGTCGGATGTCAGCACGGCGGCGGCAGCTTGACTTCCGAACCTGGATGAGAGGCACATTTAAATGTCACATAGGTGTTTCTCATTGATTTGACTTTATGAGAACTTGGGTGATTTCAGCTGCGTAAAGGTCAATAAGAAAAGGTCAGAGTTGCTTTCACCTTTGGAAGTTAACAGTTTCAGATGTGCCCTGCTTAAGTTAACAGTTTCAGATGTGCCCTGCTTTCTCCTCTAAGACGTTTGCTGTAAGAATCGAACTAAAGAGTGTGCCCTCCAGCACGGCTCCAGTTCACTGGGTCAGATCAGAGGCTTTCTCAGAGACCGTTGGTAGGCGCGAGAGCTGCATGTCTCAGCCTGCTCGAGTCTCCATCGTGAGCTTTCTGAGAGCCTCGCCTTGGAGACTGGTCCCGACGTGCTCCCTCACTTCGCTTTAGTAATCCACGTTCCGCCAGAGCGTCTCTGAGCGCCGGCCGCAGCAGCTGCTTCATTTCTCTGCCCCTCCAGCAGCCTTCACTTCGCAGCTGTGCATTGCATCTGAGAAGGAGCCAGGGATTCAGCTGTTTTTTCTAAGCAGGGCCCTGTTCCCTGGCAGCAGCCAGTCCAGGCCCCAGGGAGCCAAAGGGCTGCACTCTGTGGAGTTCTCTCTTTTCTGGAAGTTGCCCACACAAGATGAACAAAATCAAGGGGAAGGTGAGGTAGATTTAGATCCTGCTTAGCAGGAGGTCCTAATCTGGAATCCTAAAACTGTGTACATTTTCTGAGGAGAGAGACCATGGTTCTCATCCCCTCTCCAGCACGCGCACGCACACTCGCACATGCACGCACACACATACACACACACACCCCTTATACAGAAAGTTAAAGCCCACTCTTCTGTTGCTGTCTTTGTGAGTCCTAGAACAAACTGCCACTGGGGAAATCATTGACCCTAACGGAAGCTCTGGTTGGGTGTTTGCTGCCATTTCTTTTCTCAAGCTTATTTCTCTTCCCACTGTCCTTTCTTGATTCTCAAACCCTCTTTCCTTTGGCAGGATCGCTGCAGAGCAGAGCAGTAGATTGGCAAAATATAGGACACTACGGTAAAGATGAAGGGTGGACTCATCCCAGAAGCAGGGCCCCTTTCCCATCTTGCCCACCTCGTGCATGTCAGTTGTTTATCTGATTTTCAGCCCACTCATTCCTCCCCACCTTCCCCAAGCCAAAGCTGAATTCTGGGGCCATGTTCCCACTTCCTGGACCAGGGCAAAAATCAAAGCTCCCTGAGTTAGCCCAACTGATGGGGTAACTCTGACCTGGCTTTGACTACATTAGACTCCATCCTCCCTTTTGTCCATGGGGTACTTTATAGATAGCAGCCCCTTTCTCTGTGTTTATAGGAGAGTGGAGTTGAGAAGACAGAGGCAACCTTGGACTTCTTGAATGGGGACCCCATTCAGAACATCTAAATTCACAAAACGGTCCCATGGCAAATCCTGGCACACCTTGTCACTGTTTCTAGGCCTTTTTATAACACTAATCTTTGGGTCAAGCAGTATGGTTTGGTGAAACTCAATTATGAAGGACTATTGGCCATAGCTCAAAGTCAGCATCAGAACCCTGGTTCCTAAAACAAAGGGTATAGTTCAGGGCTGCTCCCTGTGTGGCTAAAATGTCACGTGAAAGATCACCCATTCTCTAGGTATTAATCCTGGGATGAGGACAGAAGTGGAGGCAAGGTGAAGGGAAGGAAGGAGAGGGAGTGTCTGCTTCATTATTCAACTCCTCTAGACTAGGGATCAGCAAAAGTATTCCGGAAAGATAGTATTTTAGGCTTTGCAGACCGAATGGCCTCTGTCGCAGCTGCTCAACTCTGCCACTGCTATGTGAAAGCAGAAGTAGACTGTGAACAAATGACCGTGGCTGTGTTCCAATAAAACTTTATTTTTTAAAACGATTTTATTTGAGAGAGAGAGTGCATGCACACAAGCTGGGAGAGGGGCAAAAGCGGAGGGAGAGGGACACGCAACCCCAAGATGAGTGGGGAGCCTGATGCGGGCTCGATCCCACGACCCTGAGATCGTGACCTGAGCCGAAACCAAGAGTCCGACGCTTACCTGACTGAGCCACCCAGGCGCCCCCCATTACAACTTTAATTTACAAAAACAGGTGGTGGACTGGATTTGGCATTTGCTGACACATGTACTAGGCCAACAGAGAGAAGAGGGAGGTATCTGAGTTTTTGTTTGTGTCCCCTGATCCCTGCCAAAGCACCGGAGCCATCTAATGTTTAATCCTCTGCAAATCAGAGAGGTCGTCAAAAGCATAGACTGTGGAACCTTTTCGCTGACGTGTGAGCAGAAGCTGGTACCTCTAACCCTCAACAGAAAGACTGCATTTGTCTTGGTTTTGGTTTTTTCGGGTTTAATCGAGGTATCATTTATATCTGGTAAAATTCACCATTTTTGTGTACAATCTGTGAATCTTGGCAAATTTACCCGATCATGTAAATACCACCTCAGTCAAGACAGACTATTTCTACACTTGAGAAAGCTCCCCTGTGTAGTCAGTCCCTTGTCCCCACCCCCATTCCCTCACATACCCAATTGGTTTTGTCCTGAATTAGAGTTGCTCTGGGATTTCACTTTTGAACTAGTCCTTTCTGCTAACTATTGAGCTCTTTAATTCTTTGAAATAACTCTGGATTGATTTTTTTTTCTTGCTATGTAGATAGTCTACCCTCACGCTGCTGCTACCCCCAAATCACACTGCTTGAGAGAAAGGAAAAATGCTTGATCATGTGGACATTTGGGACTTCCAGAGGTTGGGACCTAGTATTTTAAAGGAAAGTCTCTGGTAGCTAAGTGCTTTTGATCTGAGGACGTACATTGATTTGATGAGGCTTCATAGAGGGTATAACTTCTTAGCCAAGATGGTGGCTTATGAGCCACTAGCCTTTCCGCTCCTTCCTTTGTACTCATGCTCTCCTCTCTGCACGGACGTTTCAGAGCACACACATTTTAGTGTACCTGGGTGTTGGCAGGGAATTAGGAGCACTCCCTTTGGCCCTCAGGATTAGTTCTGTGCCTGTGTATGTCCCCCAGAACCACTGATTAATTGGCTTGGGGCCTGCCATCCTGTAAGACTGCGGCTCCGTCATGTCAGCCCTCACCACTGGGTATAACCGCCCGCTCGGGACGGCGTGCGTGTCGGCTCTCTGCTTGCTGGAGCTGCTGAAACGCTCATTTGCTGCTTCACCCTCCTGGTTGCACAGTGGCCATCTGGATTGTCATTTTCATTCCTGTGTTTCCCCATCAGTTCTTTGAGTCTAGGGAAGGACAGCCATGTGGAAAGAAGGAATAAAGAGATTGAAAGGTTTTTATCCCCTCTTAAAATTTTTCTGTGAGCTGAGTCCCATTTTTGAGACTCATTCTTAGGTTCAGATGCTGAGGCTGACCATTGGCAGGAACATGACAGGAGTCCTGCATGGCAGGACTATGGTGCAGGTTTCTGTACTGAATGGCCAGAGTATTGTCTTCCAAGCTCCCTAAGGGCCCCGGGCTGCTTGGCAGATCCGGAGTCTGGGAGATTGAAGACGAACACTCTTCAAGCTTTCCTTTTTCTTCCCCCTAGTTGAAATTTACACTGTCTTTTTGGCCTTGCACTGTGAGAGGTGTGCCTGGAATTCCCTCACCTCAGAGCTCCATATGCCGCTTGCTTAGTTGTCAGGTTTGTGTCATTGTTTTTTATTTACATCGTCATCAGCTATAGTTAGAACTAGCTGTCTCACAACCTCTTGTGAAATGAGATGGGCCATAAATAAATACAGTGGGATCTTATCAATGGCAGAGGACCTTGGTCCCTCTGTTGTCACCAGTTAGGAACTGTAACAGTGAATTGAAACCTCAGTAATTCTATGTTTGTCCCCATTTTGTTTCAGAACAGCACACTAGTGCCAGAAGAAGGAAGAAGAAAGCCGAAATGAGTATCAAGAAAAGGAGTCAAGAACAATTCACAGTTTGTAAAGAGGAATGAAGAAACTTTATTTAAACAGAAAAAAGTCAAAATTGTGGTTATACTTTTGCTTGTTGTTTTTCTGTTTCCCCAACACAGAGTGGATATCTGTGAGCCCCGATACTCCGTTTCTTTGGCACGGTGCCCTAGCCAGCTGCTGTGAATATTCCTAACTTAGCTGCCAGGTGTTGCGTTTGAAAAGTTGAAATTTGTAATTAATCTGTTTTGGAATAAAGAGAATAACAGGAACAGAGGCCTGACTGAAAGTTTGTTCAGGCTTCTGGGATCCCCAGGGCACATAACAGGAGGACTTAATTGGGAAGTACTGTTGACACAGTGGCCATGGTCTTTCTCCAGGCCTTTTTCCATTGCTTCTTCTTGCCTCTTGCCTAACGGAACTGAGAATTGCCTAGAAAAGCAAGCATCCTTTCTTCTCCAGCAGTGGGCACCTTCTGTCTGCAAAGGAGCCCTGTTGGTATCTGAAGCCCCCTCTGCTTTTGCCTTGACAGTTTGGGCTTGGTGTGCAGTGGGGGAGGGGAGGGATTGTCTTAAAAGGAGGCTGACCACATGAGTATCCTTAGGCTCAGACACACCTATGTCGGGGATGCGCCTTTTGAAGTTGTGCCGGAACGACCATCACCCAGAGGGTGTATAATATTTGTAGAAAAGTCGTAGTGAATAGTATGGTCCAGTGGATAGATCAGGTGTCAGGCAAGCCTACTGTCACCGCTTGTTAGGTTGGTTGAGGCCGAGGGACATGGGGCCGGGGGCTGCAGTTCTCTAAGCCTCCTGTTCTGTGGAAGAGAGATAATAACTGTGCCCACTTCGTATAACTAAAGGAGCTTCGTGCATCGGAAGTGCTTGGCTCAGTGCTTGGCACCTTCCCTAATTAGCCCCTCGTTGTGTACACCTACTCCCGTTCATCGCCTCTAATTCTATTAGTTGAAACATAAATACATTCAGATAACTTTTGAAATACGGGTAATTCTAACAGTATTTCCTGAATTGGGGGGTGGAAATGATTTTAATCAGATTGCTTTCCAACTTAGCTGGACATCCTCTACTGCCCCTCAGGTGATGTCTGATCACCCTGGCCGGTCTTCAGCAAGGATCCTGTTAGGTCCATTCAGCCGGAAGCTCCTTCTTCCATCCACTGATCCCCACCCTGCCCCTTGGCTATAAATTCCCACTTGCCCATGCTGTGTTCTGAATTGAGCCTGGTTCTGTACTGAGGTCTCTTTCCCCGTATTGCAGTCCTGAATGAAACCTGTTTTTACTGCTTTAACTACCATTTGACTCTGGTTTTTCTTTGACGCCACAGTGAGTGCTGGGCCTGGCTTTCTCTAAGGACTATTAACCATGGTGGTTTAGAGTCCCAGTTGACCTGCTTGATTAGCCGCTGTGCCCCTCCTTGTCCCTCAGGGCCTTGGTTTCCCATCAGTAAAATGGCAATAATATGTCTAAGGGCTTTGTAAGGATTAAATGAGGTTATGCCCAAAACACTTAAACCAAAGTGCCCGACCCTCCTCATTGACTCAGTGTTTGATCAGCGTAGATATGGCCATCACTGTTCTTTCCTGTGTGTTGGAGCAAAGTAAGCAGTCTGCATCAAGTCCATGTGTTTGTTTGATTGTTTAATTCACCTGATTCCCCAGGACGCATTTCCTGAGGGACCTGGAGTCTTGAAACCACGCCGGAGCACTGCCCTGGAATCAGGAATCAGTTCCCAGGTTTGCTCCCTCCGGGCAGTGGGACTCCACGGGGCACCTGACCTCCCACCCCTGCCTTTCTCCAGGGGGCTGTGGGAGGGAGCAAATGAAGCAAGGGGTGGGAAGCCTCTTTGTGAACTTGAAGTTAATACAAACATAAGGGATTATCATTAAAAGCGACAAGTCCCCCATTGAATAGAGCATTTCTTTAGGGGAAAAAAATGGCACTCTATCTTAAGTAGGACCCCCACGGGAATAAGAAGCTCCCAGCCCCTCCACGGGGAGGGGTGAAGTCTTTCACGACGCCATTGGTGTTGTAGTTAACAGTGATAAAGAGCAGGAATTGTTGCCACTGTGGTTTTTTTCCTTTATAATTGCATTCCCTTCGAAAAGCATATGTAGCTGTAGGGCCCAGTGTTCATTATTTCATTTGAAAAATTAATTGGAAATTGAGAGAGGCCTCAGTTTTTGCTTTTGTGGGAGTGGAGGAAAGAGATGAGCAGGTGGGTCTGGGGGAGGGAGGCTGGCCGTGGCCCGTCCACCATCCAGCAGCTTCCTCCTTTGTGCTCCTTCCTCGGCAGGTTCTCGGCCTGCCTGCCTCTCTTGGTTGAAGTGGACTGCCAGCCCTCAAAGGCCAGCCTTCTCCTCTGGAGGGGGCTTTTGTCCCCCATTGTTGGTATGGCCTCCTCGCCAGAGCCAGCCACAATGGTCCCCTGTAGAGCCTTTCCCACGCTTGACATTCTTTCTTGGAGGGTACACTGGGGGCTCCCAGAGAGAGCAGGTGGTCTACGGCCTGTGAAGAATCAAACTGGCTTCACAGCTCTGGTGCAGGGAGACGGGAGACCTGCCTGCCAGGCCCGAGGTCAGCGCCGAATGTCCCTGGCTGCAGAAGGACCGGGGTGGGGTTGCTGTCTCCGAGTCCTCAGCAACTCTAGAATGCTGCGATTCATCCTGTACTTTTTATCAAAACAGACATCTCATCATCCAGACTTTTCCTAGTTTTTTTAATTTAGTTATAGCAAAATGCACAAATCTTAAGTGTACGGCTCAATGAATTTTTATATCTCATGACACTGGTGTAACTATTACTCAAAGCAAAATACAGAACAATTTGATCTCCCCCCCACCCCCCCACGAACATTCATGGATTCTAAGAGGCGTGTGTAGGGTAGGTGATGTGCGGAGGTATCTGGCCCAGGTGAAATGGTCCATGAATAGAAAAAGCTGAGTAATCACTGACATAGGCACCTTGTGGTCAGTGGCTTCCCGGTCTCTGCTTCCCGTTACAGCGAAACTTCAAAAGAATTCTCTACCGGCACTATCTCATAGAGATAGAATGCAAGCCACACAGATGATTATAAATTTTCTAGTAACCAGGGGCGCCTGGGTGGCTCAGTCTGTTAAGCATCTGACTCTTGATTTCAGCTTAGGGCATGATCTCAGGAAAGTGAGGTGGAGCCCTACGTGGGGCTCCACACTCTGAGTGCAGAGCCTGCTTAAGGAGTCTCTCTCCCTCTGCCTCTGCCCCTCCCCCTGCTCTCTTTCTCTCTCAAGATAAATAAAATCTTAAAAAAAAAAAAAAATTTCTAGTAACCACCATAAAAAAGTAAAAAAAAAGAGGGGCACCTGGCTCAGTCAGTGGAGCATGTGACTCTTGATCTCAGGGTTGTGAGTTCAAGCCCCATGTTGGGTGTAGAGATTACTTAAATAAAATTTAAAAACAGTTTATTGAATTTTGTTTGTTTTTTTAATACAAAGAAAGATGTTTGGGACGCCTAGGTGGCTCGGTTGGGTAAGTGTCTGTCTTCGGCTCAGGTCATGATCCCAGAGTCCTGGGATAGAGTCCCATGTCTGGCTCCTTGCTCAGCGGGGAGCCTGCTTCTCCCTCTGCCTGCCGTTCCCCCTGCTTGTGCTCGCTCTATCTCTCTGACAAGTAAATAAATAAAATCTTAAAAATAATAATAATAAAAATTTAAAAAAGGAAAGACATTTAGAAAAAAATAAAAAGGTGAAATTAATTTTCATGTCTTTTATTTAACCTAATAAATCTATTTTAATATATAATCAATATAAAAAACACCGGTATTTTGTATTCTTTTTTCATACTGTCTTTGAAATCAGTGTCTGTTTTGTACTTAAAGCACATGCCAGCTTGTACTAGACATATTTCAAGTGTTCAATAGCTGCATGTGGCTAGTGGCCACCATATTGGACAGCCTGGTCTATACCTACCAGTTCTGGTTCCTCTCCTATCATCTGCCTTTGAATCCACTGTCGTCAGACTTATGCCTCTACCACTGTACCCAATTTGTTCTTGCCAGATCATCAGGGCTCCCATGGTCACTTCATTGGTCAGTTCTCAACTGTCTTGGCCAATCAGCAGCGTTTGATACACTGGGTCACTTCCTTCTTAAAACACTGTCTTCGGCTGGCTTCTGGAATTCCTCTCTTTTGTAGTTTTCCTGTCATCTCACTGCCTGCTCATTCTTAGTCTCTCTCACTGGTTCCTCATCTTTCTGCAAAACTTTAAATACAGGGATTCCCTGGGGTAAGTCCTTGGACCGCTTCTCTATGTCCTCTCTTCTTCTTTGGTGATCTAACCTACTCTCCCAACTTTCAGGGTTGGTGGCTCCTGAGCCAAACTGGCTGCCGGGATCTCCCTCCGGACTCCAGACTTACATACGCAGGTGCCTCCACAATATCCTCACTTGGACACTTAAGTGGCATCTCAGACTCAATAGGTCCACACACAAGCCCCCAATTCTGCGCTCAACTCCTAATTATCCTCCCCCAAAGCTCCTAAATGGCTACTCCATCCTTCCAGTTGCTCAGGCTAAAAACTTTGGAATCATTCTTGACTTCACTCCAATCCCCACATACTATCCATCAGCAAATTAGTTCTCCTCTACGAAAGTATCCAGAATTCGACCCTTTCTAAGAGTGACTTAAAATGCAAATCAGTTCATGTCATTCTTCCACTTAAACTCTGTGACGGCTCCTGCCCTGCCAAGAGCAAGATCCCGAGTCCTCACCCATGGCCTCTGAGGATCCCCACGAGCTGGCCTCCAGCTCCCCCTCAGCCAGCTTCTGCTTGTACCCTCACAATGTTCTAGCTAGCCACATTGGCCTCCTTGCTCTTGCTCCTTTTGTGTTTTTGCCTCAGGGCCTTTATGTTGGGTTTTCACTCTGCTTGGAATGTTTTTTACCCAGATACATAGCCAACCCCCTCTCTTCCTTCAGGCCTTTAGTCAAATGTCCCCCTCTCGTTGAGGCTTTCCCTGACCACAGCACACCACATGTGTGGATGATAGCTACAAAACTGCCCTCCGGCACGCTCCAGTCCCTTAAATGTCTCTCCTGGGCAACCGCCACCATCTAACATATTCTATACTTAACTTGTTTTTATTTTTCTTCCCCCTCATTAGAATATAAGGTCTATGAGATCAGGGGCTTTGCCTCTTTGCTCACAGTTGTATTCCCAGTGCCTAGAACAGTGCCTGGCACGTAGGGGGTACTCTATAAGTATTTGCGGAATGAATAAATGATATCACTCATAGATGAGCAAGTCACTAGTGGAGGAAGGATGACTTCGGCCCAGAGTGGACGGATATGGTAAAGAGCCTGGTTCTGAGCTGGCCTGCCTGGGTTTGAAGCCCAGTTCTCTCACTTGTCAGCAGTGACCTTGGCAGTTCAGTTACATTTCCTGTGCCTCATTGCTTTGCCTGTGAAGTGAATACACCAGTACCTCCCATCAGGCCGTGTGAGGAGCCTCTGAGATTCTATGCATCAAGCTGCCACCACTCCAAGTACTTATTTGGTAAATGTTAGCTATTTTTGTAGTATACCTTGTAATACCTCTTTGGGAAATGTAACTCTGTGTAAAACACATAAAAAAAAAATTAGGCTGGAGAGAAAAGGAAATTGAGATGCAGACCAGTATGGGGGAATTTTATTGTATTTATGATGGAAAAAGTAGGTCAGAGATTCAATAGGATTAACTGGATCCGGTTGTGTTTTGGCTGCAGGTAGCAAAAAACACAGGTGGTGTCTTCATCCTTGGGAATACCTGCTGCAGAAAGAAAGATAAAACTCAATCGGAGAGACTGACGCTCTGGGTGCGTTTGGCCAAGACACCTGGAACTGGGGTGATAGGTACTCCAGGGTCAGGACGAGCAGTCTGGGCCACCTCTGATCCCCAGCCAGGGTTGGATTAGGTTATTCCTTCCCGCACATACGTTCAACCACACCCCTCACATCTTTTACCATTTATCACAGATTAAATAATCCACTGTTCAGGTACTTGCTTAATTTCTGCCTGCTTCAGTGTGGTGGTGCAGCAATGAATTCCATGAGAGCAGGGACCCCTAGCCACTGCCGTACCCTCAGCCCAGAGCCTGGCATGCAGTAGCCATCGGCCGACTTTTCCAGGGAGGGGAGGACAGATCATTCTGAAGCTCAGTTTCCTCACAGGGCCATTAGGTGGACACAAAGTGTGGTGGGGGTACAAATGTGCCATCTTCCAGATCACTCTCCTCTGACTATCAAGGTATAAGAGCTCATTCTTCCATTGTTTCCTTAGGCCCCCCAGGAGATCCTGGGATTTGCAGCCCTTACGCTAGAGGGGGAACAATGGCTGGAGCAGCCTCCGGGGCCCCTTCCTGCCTGCTCTGTGAAGTCTCTGGCTTTTAACCTGCAGGAACAAAACCTGCATTCTTAGAACCTGGTCCTCCCTGGGGCCACCCCACCCTACCCCACTGGGGCCTGGCGGGAGCCATAAAGCAGGTGAATGATGACCTTAATCCCAGCGTGAGCGCCTGGGGGGAGGCATTATTCTTAGAATTCTAGTCTTAGGGACGTTAGAGGTGATTGGAGCTCCTCGTCCCTCCACAAAGGGGGAAACAAGGAAGCTGGCTTGCTGTGTGCCTCCCAGGCTGGTTCTCGCCCCTCCTGCAGCCTGCCCGCCCATCTGTCTGCTGCTTGTATCTCCACAGGACTGTAGTTGGTGAGATCTCTGGGCTCTTGGTGTCTAATTAGGTTGGGAAGAAGGTGAGGGAGCACGTGGAGAGCTCTGCTGGGAACGGGATTTGCTTAATAGGTTGGTGCAGAAGTGACTGGCAGAGCCATGCTGGGACATGTTTGTGCTCACAGTTTAAAATCAGGCTCGGGGCGCCTGGGTGGCTCAGTCGTTAAGCGTCTGCCTTTGCCTCAGGTCATGGTCCCAGGGTCCTGGGATCGAGCCCCGCATCGGGCTCCCTGCTCCGCGGGAAGCCTGCTTCTCCCTCTCCCACTCCCCCTGCTTGTGTTCCCTCTCTCGCTGTCTCTCTCTCTCTGTTAAATAAATAAATAAAAATCTTAAAAAAAAATAATAAAATCAGGCTCAAAAATATACCAGAGTTTCCCCACAAATGGTCACGTCAAACCTGGGAAACTTTGTGAAGTAGAGCTCCGTGTGAAGAAGGGAAGCAAACGGGTCTTGGGACTTGGGGCCAGCTGCTGCCCCTTCTTTGCCTCAGTTTTCCTCCTCTGTAAAACAAGAGCTCTCATTCCTGATCTTCCCTGACACCCAGTGGGAACATGAGGGTCAGTGACAGGAGGAATGACCGTCGTCCGCCATCTTCCTCTTTCCCTCTCCTGAGTGCTGCCCATGCTAGTCTGCCTGAGGGTGTTGGAAGGGGCTGGCCTTTCCTTGGCTTTATAGTTTTGGGAACTTGCCAAGGGATCCAGGGTGTGCCTCTCAGATCATCGGCATCAGAATCCCCTGGGACATTTGTTAAAATTCAGGTTCCTGGGTCCTATCCCAGAACTACTGAGTAACTAACACACACAGACGCTGAGCCTGGCCTCTTGCTTCACACTGGAGATACAGCAGTAGATAAGATCCTGTCTCCAGCACGCATTTTCTTCCCTTCCTCCAGGACTTGACGTGTGTAAGGAGGGACCTTGTTCCCAGTTTGCTTGGCAGAGCCCCAGACCTTTAGAGAGGTGGAGATTCTTTCCTTTTCCTGGCAACCCATGGGGAAGGAAGCTTCTGAGGTCCCTAACCACATACACGTGTGAGCACACACATACTCCTACCCGTGCTTCTGCAACAGGGCTGCCAGGACGCTCTCCAGTGCCGTCTGCTTTTGGCCTGCCCACATACTGTCCACCTGACGGCCAAGCCGTACCTCTGCTCCTTGCTCCCGGTTTCTCACTCTAGTACATTAGAAAAAGAGCAACAGTTGAGGTTGCTATTTGGGTAGGATGTGGAGAAGCCTGGGAAAGACCAGGGCAAAGTAAGCAACACAGGTGGGTCCCTATACCTTTTCCAAAGTCTGGTGTGGACTGTTCCACCCAATGGAATTAGATTCAGCAACACTGAGGAAGGCACTTGGTAGTGAAGAATACAGGCTGTGAAATACATATTTGCAAAACATCTCCCCACAGATTTCTTACTAATTATAAAGGGGAAATATTAACTTTACAGAGGAGAAACCTGGCGGACATCATGTTAACCAAGCCACTAAAGGTACCATCACCAATAATGGGACATCATGTGCCTCCTGATATGGGGCACCAAGAAGGACACAATATCACTGCTGTGAATGCATAACCTGAATCTAATCATGATGAAACATCAGGCAAATCCAACACGAGGGACCTTCTATTCTATAAAGAATAATTGGCCTTTACTAATAAAAAAAATGTCAATGTCATGAAAGACTGAAGAACTGTCCAGAGTAAAAGAAACTAAAGAGACATGACAATTACGTGCAACCCATGATCCTGGATAGGGTCCTGGACCAGGAACATTAAAAATTGCTACAAAGTACATTTTGGGAAAACTGGTGAAATGTGTATATGCACACTTAAGTGCTAATTATTCTGTGATTATGTCTGAGAATGTCCTTTTGTTAGCTGTTAGGAGGCACCATGCAGGAGTATTTAAGGGTAAAGGGTTGTGATGACTGCAGTTTACTCTCAAATGGTTCAGCAAAATAACAACGTGCACACGTGTTTGTGTGTGTGTGCGTGTGCGTGGCAGCAAATATGATAAAACAGTAGTAATTGTTGAAGATGGGGGAGGGGATGTGGAAGTCCACTGTATTATTGCTGCAACTTTTCTGTAAGTGTGGAACTTCTTCAAAATAAAAAAATGTGCAGGCTGTGATGTCGGGCTCTTTGGATCCTAGCCCTGCCACTATTTGGTGTGTGTCCTTTGGAAGCTATTAACTTTGCTACAAGATGAGAGTAAACAGCACCTACTTCATAGGATTGTTACAGGTAGGAAACTAAGAGTAATGGCTAATGCTTGTGTGTCCAGCACTGTCCTGCATGCATGGAAATATCCCAGTGCAGAGCCTTTGTTTCCAGCACAGAATTATGATCTAATGGTAACTACCATCGGTATTATGACTATTGGAGCCTCGCATGGGGAGAAGCACAGAGTTGGTGTTCAATGATCATTTCGTAGTTAGAAGTAAGTCTTCACATTAGGGCCCTTCCACTATGGCAAATCGGGAAGTGACAGATGCTGTCCAAGGGGAGGGACCAAAAGTCCCTCCACACTCTGATGCATCGAAATGTGGGAAAAAATCCCTAGGACTTCAGCTTACCCCTGCTGGCGGCTCATGATGTCCTGCAGTAGCTTGCGGGCAGACAGCTGGCCCAGCACCTTCCGGTAGCTGTTGGTGAAGATGGCATCTGCATACCGAGGGATTCTATATGGAAGGAGTCAGAGGTCAAAGGGTGGGGTGGCAGGGTCAGGCGAGGAAATGGGGAGCTGTACTCATGTCCCTGTAAGGTCCTTCTGCCCGTTGCCCTGTTCATCCCCAGAGACGGTAGGACCCAGTCCAGGAGGCTTCTCTGGAGCTCAGAGTCCACCCCTCTCCCAGAAATGAGCAGTGGGGTTGCTGAGGAGATGGCTGGGGGCCAGCTTAGGGCTCTCTTCTGCACCCCCCCCAAATCATCCCCCACTGGGTTGCAGGGATGGTTTGGGGACTATGGGAAACTAGGCCCTGGTGGCAGGACTACTTACCGGAGGGGCAGGGATGGTGGGAAAGAGTGGGAGCCACTGCTGAGGGTGAGGATCACCAGGAAGAACACCCAGAGCAGCATCCTTCACCCCTGTGGCAGCTCCTGGAAAATGACAGAAGGAGAAGATCAAGTGTAGCCATAGCCCACAGGGATGCCCTTTGCTGGTGGGGCCCAGCCCCGGGCTTGGCACTATGCAAACCTGAGTCCTTGTCCTTTAGAGGCTGTGAGGTAGGAAAAAGAACCCAGACTCTGGAAGTCAGACAGGCCTGGGTTCAAGTCCTGTTTTTGCCAGTCACAAGCTCTGACCTCATTTTCTGCATCTGTAAAATGGGCATGTTAAGTTACCCTGCTGACCCCATAGGGTTGAATGGAAAAGTAATGATATTAGGGAAACTGCCCCTTGCTGTAAGGCATTATATGTGGAATTCAGGCCTCAGCAAGGGATAGGGGGTACCTTCCCCTGGTCGCCTAAGCCATCCCCACCCACGGTGGCACTGACAGCCGTGAGCAGGGCCCACAGCTCAGGCTCTGAGTCCGACAAATCAGTTCATATCTGGGTTCCACCATCACTAGCTGTGTGTCCCAGGACAAATGGCTTCTCCTCCTTGGGCCTCAGTTGCCCTATCCATAAAATGGAGTCTGTAATACTGACTACATAGGGTCCTTGTCAGGGTTCGATGAGATGAGAGTAGCCTGGCACATAAGGAATTCTCTGAAACACTTGAAGCCATGACCTCATATCAGACCCACTCAGGGGGCAGGCTCCCGTCCTGTTTTGTTATGTGTGAAGTCAGAGGGAAGGCAAAGCAATACATCTTGCTCCAGACGTTTCGATTCCACCAAGGGGATTTAGCCTTGGAAGAGACCAAGGAGCCTGGGGACCAGTGCAGCAGAGTCATCTAATAGATCATGTAATTACCCTTAATTGGGGCCTGCTGACACCGTGCTTTGCAATGGGGGGGAGAACAGGCAGCGTGGGAAGGCACCCGCCTCAGTGGGGGGCCGAGGCTCCCCTGGCAACTCAGCCCTGCCCGCAGGGAAGTTGGGGTGACTCAGCTACCTAGGAATTGGGTCTCCCCACTCACCATGCCCCCTCCTCAGCAGGATATCCACAGACCCATGGAAGGGCCCAGCCAGCCCAGAGAGGGGCAGGAACCCCTCCTTTCCCAACATCACCCCATGCCTTTCATTTTCTCTCCTGTCCTGTTGAAGAGTGATTTCCAGCAGGGCCAGTACTGGCGGGATTACCTTTCCTTTTCTGGGCTCGCCTGCCCTCCTAGAGCGTCATCTCCCTTCTACCAGACACCAGGGTCTTGACTAACCCAGGCATGCCTTGAGACCCAGAACTGGAGGGAGCAGCATCTCCTGGGTGGGCACCCCCTCCACTCCCTACTGCCACCAGCAATCCTCCAGTTCCTGCTCAAATGCTCTCTGCTAGTGAGTGACAGGGAGCTCACTACCTCCAAACCAGGATGTGCTATTCCCAGCCAGCTCTTCTTGTTAGGAAGTTTTTCTCATCGTGTCAAGTGCAAACCCCCTTGTCTTGCAAAGATGAGTTAAGCTTCTACTCTTCTGGTAAGGACTGGGGCTAGAGAAAGGATGAGAACATGGCATCTGCCCCCACCCCTTGCCCACATCCACCTGCTGGGCCACCCACAGCTTCTGCACCTTCATCCACATGACAGAGCCCTTTAGATGAGTTTTGCATCTGACTTAGGCCTTTGCTCCCCAGATGAAGGATTTCAGTCTTTTGTCCTCCTCATCATTCCATATCACATTTGGCCCCCTTCTCCTGGCCTAGTCCAGGTTGCCTCTCTAGCAATGAACTTTCTTCCTAAGCATGGAGATCTTTGGAGGTGAGGAGGACCAGAGCTCTACTTTTTCTGTCTCCCGGCTGAAGCCTGGACTTTCTTGACTTCTTTGCTGCTGATCTTTTAAAGACCTGGGCATATCCAGGCCCCTAATCACTTCATTGCCCTGCTCAGCAGCCCTTGGTTGTCCACTCCCTCCAGAGCAAAGACCAAACCTCCGCTCTTGGCCTAAGCTCTCCCTTGGCCTCCCCACCTCCTGCACCTTTTCCTGTGCTCCCCAGCCCCAGGGGCCCCCTGGCCCGCACGGTTCACCCTCACACTTGCCCTCTGGAGCAGGTATCACGATCTTCATTTTACAGCCAAGGAAACAAGCCCAGAGAGGAAAAGGGCCTTTTTCCAAGGTCCTCCATCAAATTAGTTTCGGAGTGGGCACTTCAGAATGGGCCTCACAGTTCCCAGGCCAGCAGGCTTCCTCCTGCTCCTGGAGGCAGCCTCCCAGATACAATACCCTATTCACAGCGCTCCCTATTCACGGGCGCTTCAGAATTCATCACCTGCACATGGGAAGTGGTTCTGAAAAAAAACAAAACAAAACCTGAAAGCTTTTGCTCTTTGTCATTGGGTCTCTAGGGAAGAAAAAAGGGAGACAAACAGGAACACCTGCTTGGTCAATGCCTTTCCTATGCACATCCAGGGGTTTCAGTGAGTTGAAAATAACCTGATAGGAAGGCAGACTTTGGGGGGCAAGTCATAGTAAATTCTGTAACCCCCAGCTTATTCGGAATGCGGGTGAGCAACCGTAAAGTCTGGACAATCAAGAGGCACAACACTTGCTACAAACCGCATGCCCCAGGGATGGGTCAGGACACCATTGCAACCTCGGGGCTAGGAGAACCTAATCCACAGCATTGCAAAATTCCACTGGATAAAGTTGGGAAACAACAAGAATTACCTCTCTTATAGGTCCATAAGAATAGAGCTTGTACCACCAAGGATAAAATAACTATTGGCAGACATATTCCACACAAGCAGTCCACAGAGATAGAATTCCAGGGAATTAAGTGTAGCACAAATCCAAGAGGATCAATGACTCCTTGATGGCTCCAAAGGCATTTGAAGGTTTATCATCTATCATTATGAGTATCAGCTTTCCACAGTGTTTACAAATGAATTCTGTGGTTAGATCTATTTGAGGTCATCTGGATTCGGGATAAATGGGCACTTGACCTACATTTGTTGGCACCTCTTGCCAGCCTCTATGCCAAGAATGCCACGAGAATCCTGCAGATGTATCTTCAGCCAACGACAGAGGTCAGGTCTCAAGTGCCCACTTTTGAACACTGAGGAAGAAAATCTTTTCCCTTTCCTAAACATTCTGCTTTGTAATTTAAGAACGCTGAAGCACTGACCTCCTGATCCAGTTTATAAAGTGTTTCAGCAATAGTGTTCCAAACGGAAGGAGATCTAAGTTTTTAATGAGGAAGCATCTTGAATTGTCATTCAAAAGGGGGATACCCCACCTCCTTCCAGAAAGGGTTTGAAGCGGCTTTAGGTGAAAGACGCAAATACATCGGACAGTCAAAGCATGGATCAAGAGACAAGTGTGGGGGTAACGGAGCGCTCCAAGGGCAGGTAATTGCATCTGAAACCTTGAGTAAGGAGCGTAGCTGCAGTTGAGCAAGAAAGCAAAATGTTATCAATTTCCAGGCAATTATGTTGAAGGGGTTTTGAGCGATAGATGGGCGGTATTGATTTGCACAGCCACTTGGCTTCTTTCCGATCCATGGCAGAGCCCCATTGTTGACGGGCGACTCTAGCCAGCTCATGTCTTGCCCCAGACGCCTGCCTGCACACCCGTGAAGGGGAGCCAAGACCTCATCCGCCCCTGACAGACACCCGGAGCTTGTCTGTCTGCCTGCCAGCCACTTCTCCATGGTTGAGATGCCATGGATCCGAGACAACCTCAACATGGCGCCTCTCATCAAAAGCATGTTCCAGAGCCCCTAACCATGGGGCTGAAGGTGCTCACTAGTCCACAGGCAAAGAGGATGGTGGTGGCCCTCTTTGACTTGGTGTCTCTGAGTTGGTGAGACGGTCAACCTTCTCGCCCCATCCAGCCCAGCCCCCAGGGCCACCCTCTCTCACCTCCGATGGGGCAGGTGTCCTTCCGCTATGAGGCGCTGCTCCAGCTCCCCGGACCTCGGGATCGGCGTTTGCTCGGTGGCTGAGTGGCGCTCCCATCATTTATACCTTCATTTTCCTAAGCGACGTCAGCGTCAGAGAATCAATTACCCACAAGTCAACCAAAGGACCGTTTTTAGCATCACACTGACAAACCCTAATAGGGGAAAGAGGTTTTCCCCATTGCAAATGAAGGCTTGGATGGAACTTTCCCTTTATCATGGAGGGAATGGACAGAGCACAAAGTTATGATATTATTCTGAGGTGAATGGAGAGTTTAATACTGCTTCTCTAGTAATTGGAGTAATCATAACAGGGAAACACCAAGGGTTCATTTACTCTCTGAGTTAAATGTGCCTTTTAAAAAAGTTGATACAATTTTGTTTGTCTGCGTGCAACTTTATTTCACTTTAGGGTGGTCAACGTTACAGATAAGCGTTTTTCTCTCCTTAGCGAGGAGCGCGCTGTTTGCTCTCTCTCTTCCAGTGAGCACGATTTCCCCCTATTCGATTTACACCTGCTGCGGCCACTGCCCAGCAGAGGCAGCTAGCCCGGGGACTACCCGTTGTCATGTGTCAAGGCAGCTGATCATGGGTAGTTGCCTCAGAATGTGTGAAGGAAAGAGTTGGCAAACCTTGGGAGGGTTCTTGTGTTTCCAGATTTTGTGAGCCCGGAGCTAAAGAATCCTCAAGAACGGCATAAAAGCGTAAGGCAGAGGCACAGGTCTCCCACGCGACTGTTGAGTGGAAGGAGCTCTAAGCTTCACCCGCTGCTCCTCCTGGGTCTGTCAGTCATGACCTCTCTGACCCGCAGCAAGTTACTTCTGCCCTCCAGGCCTCCGAACCGCGAGGACTGCTAGAGAAGAGCGGCTTTCAAACTTAAAAAAAAAAAAGTGGCATAGACCTTTCTTCAGAAATCTTCTTCTTCTTTTTTTAAATATTTTATTTATTTATTCATAAGAGACAGAGAGAGAGAGAGAGAGAGGCAGAGGGAGAAGCAGGCTCCCCGCTGAGCAGGGAGCCCAATGCGGGACTCGATCCCAGGACCCTGGGATCATGACCTGAGCCGAAGGCAAGTCTGAGCCACCCAGGTGCCCCTCTTCTTCTTTTTTAAAAAAGATTTATTTATTGGGGCGCCTGGGTGGCTTAGTCATTAAGCGTCTGTCTTCGGCTCAGGTCATGATCCCAGGGTCCTGGGATCGAGGCCCGCATCGGGCTCCCTGCTCCGCGGGAAGCCTGCTTCTCCCTCTCCCACTCCCCCTGCTTGTGTTCCTTCTCTCGCTGTGTCTCTCTCTGTCAAATAAATAAATAAATAAAATCTTTAAAAAAAAGATTTATTTATTTGAGAGAGAGAGAGTGTGTGAGTGTGTGCCCTCCAGCATGCAAGTGGGGGGAGGGGCAGAGGGAGAAGGAGACAGTCAGGACCGTGAGATCATGACCTGACCGGAAATCCAGAGTCGGATGCTTGACCCACTGAGCCACCCAGGTGCCCCTTTTCGGAAATCCTCTGTGGAAGTGCAGTATATAAAGCAGATTTAAAACATGAGACTGCTCTGGTTGAAGAGAGGGAAGTGAAGACTCCTTTTGGCTGCCCCTTGGGGGGAAATCTGTAGTTTCTGAAGGAGTCTCCTAGCAGGGTTTTTGTGATCCTTCTTAGCCTGCACTGAGCCGTGTTCTTGGCACAGAGCACACATAGGATATTTCCCATAGAAGCAGGGACTGAGTGGCACGTACCTAGAATAGACGCCAGGCCAGAGAGCAGATGTTGGGCACAGGGAGTAGGCTGGAGAAGCCATGGGGATCAGAATTCAACCTTAGCTGGAGCTCTTCTGCTTGCCAGGCTTTGTGCTAAGGGAGGCAGGCCTTTCCTCAGTTTTCTCATCTGTAACAGGAGAATGATAGGGCTCAACTGATAAGGCTTTTGGGTGAGGATTAAATGTGCCGGTGCATCAGGTATGGGGCCTGCTCTAGAGTAAGCCTCAAGAATGAGCTCTTACCATTGTTATTATTGTAGTGGTAACAAAGTGAGAAAACAGAGACACAGACAGGTGACCCACTTATCCACGGTCACACAACTGGACAGAGGGAGAGCCAGGATGTGAACAGAGGTTTCTCACTTCCAAATTCAGTGCCCTGCACCAGGTGAATGTTCCCCTAAGGCCCTTCCTTGGCCTACCACTTCTTCTTCTACTCTTTTTTAAAGAACTTTAACAGTTTTGGGGCACCTGGGTGGCTCAGTCATTAAGCGTCTGCCTTCGGCTCAGGTCATGATCCCAGGGTCCTGGGATCGAGCCCCGCATCGGGATCCCTGCTCCGCGGGAAGCCTGCTTCTCCCTCTCCCGCTCCCCCTGCTTGTGTTCCCTCTCTCGCTGTGTCTCTCTCTGTCAAATAAATAAATAAAATCTTTTCTTTAAAAAAAGAACTTTAACAGTTTTATTGAAGTATAATTCACACATCATGAAAGGTACTTGTTTGACATCTATGGTTCGACAAGTTTTCGTAAGTTTGTAAAATGATGTCACTATCGCACAACCCTGTTTAGAATACCTCTGTCACCCCACAAGTTCCCTTCAGCCTGTTTGCTATCAGTTCTGACTCCAACCCCAGTCTCAGACAACCACTGATCTGCTTTTTGCCTCTGTAGGTTTTTCCTTTGCTAGAAAGTTCATCTGAATTGTGGTGTCACATAATATGTACTCTTTGGTGTCAGGCTTCTTCCACTCACCCTCTTGTTTTTGAGATTTGTTGGTGTTGATCCAAGTGTCCACGGCCCGTTCCACTTTATGGCTGAGTAGCATTCTGTTGTACGGAAGTCTGACAGCTTGTTTACGAATCCACCGTGATGGACGTTTAGGTCAATTTCCGTTTATTCAGGGGCTATTATGAAAAAATGCCGCTATGAACACTCGGGTGCAAGACTTTGTACGAACGTGTGCTTTTGTTGCTCTTGGGTGGTTATCCTGGAGTGGAACTGCTGGGTCATGTGGTAAGTGAATGGTTAGCTTAAGAAACTGCCAAACTCTTTCCCAAAGTGGCCATGCCATTTATATTCCTGCCCCCTTCGATGGAGGGCTCCCCAGGTGGTTCTGAAAGGAGCATTTCTTTATCCCACAAACACCTCTGAGGCACTGGAATTAGGCCCCCACAGAGCTCTCTGGGCTTGATGTTCATCCCTCTCCGGAGGTCTGGTCCTATTTGTAACCTCAGGGGAGTGGGATGGGCCTTTCCCCCTGCACGACCTGTTTTTGGATGCTCAGAGCAAAGTGGCGTGCGCTGGTCTTCCGAGAGCTGCAGGGGGCAGGCGTGTGAGGGGCTGAGTAATTACGTCGGGCAGGGAGATCGGAGACAGACACACCGTTAAATGTTCCCAGAATGGAGAGAAGGGAAAAGTCACGGCAAAGCTGGCTGAGCATCACACGGGAGCAGAGAGAAGCCTAAAGCCTAAAGCAGAGACAAGCATGAGCCTGGGAGGCAAATGGATTTGGCTTGGAAACTCAGCTCTGCCACTTGCAAATTGTGTGATTCTGGGTGAGGGGTTTAATCTCTCTGGGCCTCGGTTATCGCATCTGTACAATGGGGGTGACACTAACTACCTGGACAGCTTGTTGTGAGGATCCAGAAATAGGCTTGTAAAGTGTTGGATGCACGTGGCAAGAGGAAGCTGTTACGGGAGTTCTTAAGGATCAGAGAGCCCCGAAAGCTGCGCAGGGTGGTGGCGAGGAGAGCTGGGAGCCATCTGGGAGGTGGGCTTCATTTGCAGTGTATTCTCAAGCCCCTTGAGGCAGAGGATGAGGGAGGAAGCCAGAAAGAGCCTTGAGAGTGAGAGCCCAGCCCCCTCCCCAACTCCTGCAGCCAGCCACCTTGTCCTTATCCCCTGAGAGGCGGTGGGAACGCCTCGCTCGCAGCCCGGCTTTCTTCCCAGGATGGGATTTAACCCAGAGTTAATTAGTGATCGTGCCTGTTCTAGGGGCTGGGGACTTGAGCTGTGGAAAGAAAGCGCCCCAGAGAAAGGCAGGCTCTAAAAGGCCCCAAAAGGCTAGGGCAGAGGGGCTCCACCGGGAGAGAGACAAGCCGTGCATTTGTGTTGCAAATTTCCAGTGTGTTGGAGCCAGCCATTCAAGGAGGGTGATGCTAAAGGCAGTGGGCCCCGGGGGGGGGGGGGGGGGGGCGGAGGGGGGGCGTCTTGGGGGCGGAAGGGCAGAGGAAGTCGACAAAGGGGGCCTGTCTGAGGGCCTCAGGCCCTGCTTTGTAAAAGCTGCTTTCATCGCCCTCCCTGGATGATGGCAGTGTTCCCAGCCTGAGGCCAGTGTGAAGGGAAGGGGAGGCCTGGACCCCAGACTCCCAGATTCCCTTGACACTCCCCACCCAGTGTGCCTTCTAGGCCTGTTTTTATGGAATCAGCAGAGCAGATGTCACAGGAGCGTTTATGAGTGCTGTGTCAGGGTGAAAGACCAGGGTTCAAGTGGCTGGCCTTGTTGGGTGGCCTCAGGCAAAGCCTCCTCACTTCCCTGAGCCTCAGTCTCCTCTTCTGTAAAATGGGGCTAGTGGGGTCCTTTCTCCCGCTTCATAGCTTACCCAAGCAGAAGTGCCTGTGATTGGTTGGTGATCCAATAACCATCAGAAGTTCATCTCTTTCTAGAAAAGTCTGCATTTGGGAAGGTCATTAGGAGAGCTTTTTTAGAGAGGTGAAGTGGATTGTATTTAGCAAATCAATTAAGCAATTCTGGGTTGCTTGGAAATGTCACTCCCTTAAGTATTTTCAATGTTCACCTTGCTTGGAATTTTTGGGCCTGCCCCAAGGCAGTTATGAATGTTAACCAGGTTGGTTTTCTGGGTTGCTAGATGTGGTGTGGGTGTCAGGCACGATGGCACAGGAAGGCTGTCCCCAGCTGATCCTGGAGGCAAGCTCTCCCTGGTGGAGATCTGGCCAGCCTTTATTTTATTTTATTTTATTTTATTTTATTTTATTTTATTTTATTTTATTTTTTAAAGATTTTATTTATCTATTTGAGAGAGCACAAGCAGGGGGAGGGGCAGTGGGAGAGGGAGAAGCAGATTCCCCGCTGAGCAGGGAGCCCAATCTGGGAGAGTATGGTGGGGGCTCCATCCCAGGACCCCAGAATCATGACCTGAGCCGATGGCAGACGATTAACTGAGCCACCCAGGCGCTCCCTGACCAGCCTTTAAAGACCTCATTGGATCCCAGCTCTCCAAGAAGCATTCCCACACTCTGCTCCTCCCTTCTGGCCTTGCCTTGTGGTCGACGGATTTTATACGTGGAAGTGTCTCCTTTCCTGAGACACTTGGATGTCTGCAACCAGACCTGATGAATTTTTGGGCCCCCTAAAGCTTTCTTTTCCCAGCTTTATTGAGATATAACTGAAATATATAAAGCTTTCTCATCAAGGTGCGGTTCCTAAGACCAGCAGTATCAGTCTCTCCCGGGAGCCTGTTAGAGATGCACTCGGGCTCCACCCCAGACTGACTGAATCAGAGGCCAAATCCTCCTCTTTGTTCCAGGCTTTTAAAGGCGTCAGGCTCCTAAGATGGTCTCTGAAGGCCCTGTGGTTCTCTGAACAGGGAGGAGGGCCATGATCGCAGGCAGCCAGGAGGTGTCGCTGTTCCCCAGTCATTGGGGATGTCAGGTTTCCCAACAAACACCAGAGGCCCCCCCCCCCTCTCCCCCGCCCCATGCCGGGTTTTGTTTGCTGTGAAATCCCGGAGCACCGAGGGGTCCGGGTCAGTTATGTCTGTCAGGCCATCCCCTCCTCAGCCACCCGGGCCGCCAGTCTTTCTCTGCCCAGTTCCTGCCCTGGGTTCTCAGCTATTGTTTCCAGTTAGGGGAGGCTGTGTGTTCCGCCAAGCTCAGCCCCTGCCCCAGGATCCCCGGGAGAAAGCCCAGAGGAGAAAACCCACCATATGGAGGCTTCTTCCAGCCTGGCTCATCAGGCAACAACATGGCCTGGCAGAGGAGGGGGCATCTCTCTGGTGGGAGGGCCCTTCTCCTTTGGAATCAGAGTTGGAGGATCTTAGTGACAATACGGCCTGCAGACACAGCAGAGGTTGTTGCCATTATTTGACTGTCTACAGGAAAAAACCCACAGCCTGTCTGGGACTCCAGTTTCCAGTTTCCTATCAGAACTGGGTGCCCAGTGTCAGGGCCAGGTTATGGCCTCACTCCGCCTCCGTGGTTATAGGGCAGCTAACGGAGCTCCATGAGCTGTGGATGCAGCAAACCTGGGCTCCAGAGTTAGGGCCAAAGATCGGGAGCAGAGCCACTGGTTTCTCTCCAGGGTTGAAGTTTCCAGTCTGGCCACGTCCGCCTGACCTTTCCCCACCCCATGTCATCTGGTCCCTAAACACCGAGGCCATGGGGCGGAATGTGGATCAGTTTCCACACCCAACCCCACCCTTGGAGCTGGAACTCTCCTCTAAACCCCAGAATCTACCCCTAATCCATGGCCGACGCCTGCCTTCCTGCCTAACTCCTGTCACTCCAGCTCCCGGGTCAGCCCCATTCACCCCCACCGGATCCCTTATAGGAATCCAGCTGTCCTGGATTGTGACAGTATAGCAGTAATATCTCTCGATGCTTACCATGTGCTAGTCATGTAACATACATGATCTCATTCGATAACCTTAAGGGTTAGGAGCACGAAGTGGCCGCATTTCATGGTGGAAGAAGCTGAGTGTTGGAGACATTGGGTAACTCTCCGATCTCACTCAGCTAGTAAATGGGGGGGGACGGGGGCCCTCATGCGCTGGAGCAGTGCTACCCCCACCTCAGCCTCAGCATCTTAAGGCTGATCTCTTCCAGCCCCTCACAACAGGTATCAGATTTCCCTTTGAGCAGTATCGGTAGGGTCTCTGTGGACCCTGTGCGGGAGAGTGATAAATGTAATAAGTGAGGATTTCCCATGGCCCATGACAAAGGTGGCATTGCACTTTTCCCACGTACTTGTCGTGGGGATAGTGACATTTCTTACTAACATCAGAGCTTTGGTGATTTCACCAGTGAGCTTGGAACCAAAAGTCACAGGCTCACTCACATCTTACCCAATTCACACATCCTTCAGGTTAGAAATAGACTCAGGCATGCCACGAGCGTTTCAGGATATTAATCAGTGATGGAAAATCCATCATTAACTTATTTGCATATTTCATCATTCATTCAGGCTTTCATCCATCCTTTGATAATTCATCCATCAGACATCAATGCAATTATGCCCGCTGGGTGCTAAGCATTGCGTTTGGTAGCCAGGAACCAAGAAAAGGTAAGATACAATTCAAATCAATAGGTATTTTCTCCAGTGCTTGCTGTGGGCCATTCACCACGTTGGGGGCTCCAGGCGTTCTGTGGACTCACTCTGGTGGAGATTTCATTCTAGCTAGGAAGGCAGGTACCTACGGTTTGTAACAGAGGGGTGTGCCACGTGCTAAAGGAGCAGAGTGGGTGGGGGATCGGCTCTGTTAGGGCACAGCAAAGGCTGCAGAGGAGATGACATTGAGGCTGGGCCTTGAAGCAAAGGGAAGGAAACCTTACTACAGCATGAGTGGAGGCCCGGAGGCATGATCAGTGCGTGACAAGTTGTCTGGTGTGGCTAGAGGGAGGGTCATCGGGCCTTTGCGTACATTGGACTTGGACCCCCACATTCAGTTGTCTGGGGGTAGGGCTCAGGGTTCTGCTTTTTTTTTTTTCTTTTTTTAAGTAGGCTCCACGCACACCCAGCACGGAGCCCAACGCGGGGCTCGAATTCACGACCATGAGCTCAAGACCTGAGCCGAGATCAAGAGTAGGACACTTAAGTGACTGAGCCACCCAGGGGCCCCACGGATTCTGCATGTTTATCCAAGGCGCCAGGTGATTCTGATGCAGGTGTGACAGACCACAGTCTGAGAAACCCAGGCTACAGCTTCATTGGCAGGAAATACAGAAAATGATTCTGGAACCATGTGTGAAGGCCCAGCTGTGCAGGGTGTCAAATGCCATGCTTAGGAATGTGGGCCTTTTCTCCTCTCTGTGGAGAGAGCCCCATGGGAGGCTTTCAAGCCAGCAGCCCGGAGGGGGTACTGAAAAGCTGAGTGACCACAGGGAGGGAGCCTGGCTAGGAAGCTTTTACAGCTGTCCAGGCCTGTAGTTCTGAGGGCCTGAGCCAAGACCCACCAAGGAGGTGGTGGGGAGCTCATGGGGCTGGATTTGAGAGGGCTCTGGAAAATGGAACCACTGGGCCTGGGGCAGAAAGGACAAAGGAAGTGAAGGAGGGGGAGATGTTGAGAATGAGCTGCTGTTTCTCGCTGCGGGCCTGAGGGGTGGCTGGGTACTCTGGGGGAGCTGGTTGTGGGGAGGAGCAATGAGCTCTGATTTATATGCGGTGAGGTTTTAGGACTCCAGGGACCTCCAGAAGGAAGCAGGTGACAGGCTGGAGCTTGGAGCTGGGCCAGGGGCCAGTGAGGAGGAGGTAGTCAAAGTTGTGGAGCATGGGTGGGATCTTAGAGAGATGCACGCTTCAGGGCAGGTGGCCGCAGAATTAGAAACAGGGGTCAAGAAAATAATTAGAAAACGACACTGTTGGGGCGCCTGGGTGGCTCAGTCGTTAAGCGTCTGCCTTCGGCTCAGGTCATGATCTCAGGGTCCTGGGATCGAGCCCCGCATCGGGCTCCCTGCTCAGCGGGAAGCCTGCTTCTCCCTCTCCCACTCCCCCTGCTTGTGTTCCCTCTCTCGCTGTGTCTCTCTCTGTCAAATAAATAAGAATTCTAAAAAAAAAGAAAACGACACTGTTGGCAATTTACGACTTCCGTGTTGTGGATGGGGAAACCAGGACTGAGACCCATAAATGTCTTGTCTTTGGTCACTGTGCTCATCAGGGTGGAGCCTCAGGACTTTGAACCTGAACCTCTTTGGTTTTTTTTTTTTTTAAGGTTTTATTTATTTTTGAGAGCGAGAAAGAGAGAGACCACGAGTTGGGGGGGAGGGGCAGAGGGAGAAGCAGTCTCCCCGCTGAGCAAGGAGCCCAGTGCGGGGCTCGATCCCAGGACCATGACCTGAGCCGAAGGCAGACGCTTAACCGACTGAGCCACCCAGGCGCCCTGAACCTAAGCCTCTTTGGCTCCAGCATCCATACTGTATTCTCTGCTGAGACTCCAGGAAGAAAAGCACATCCCTGGAGACAAAATAAATGGATTCATAGATTGGGGGTGGGAGGGTGGGAAAGACGCAGCAAAAAGAACTTGCAAGAGAAAGGTGGTAGGAAACAGTATATTAAGGGCGCTGTATTTTTCTTTACCTTTCCCCACTAGCATATTTTGAAGCAAATCCTAGACCTCTTATCATTGCCCCCATAAATATTTAAGTATGTAATCTCAAAAAGATAAGGGCTCTTTCTTGAACATAGTCACAATACCATTATCACACTTAAAAAAAAAACTAACAATTCCTATTAAGTGAACCTACTGAGGGCAATTTGACAAGACCTCAGAACAGAAGCCTGGCTTGCTTATCTTGAGCTGGTATTGTCACAAAGCCATGATAAGGAATTTAAATTTTCCCAAGATAATTACAGAGAAGGCGAACAAGGGATTGGAAATGCAGATTTGAGAAGCTTGTCAGGGCCCTGGGAAGGAAATGTTATAAAGGGGGGAAAAAAAGTCTGGAAAGATTTGCAGAGTACAAAAGAAAAGAATCTTCTTTCTGACTTCCCTTTTCCTCGCCCAAAGGCCTTTAGTCATAAATGTGAAATAGGAACCGGGTCTAAAGTGAAACCAAACAGATTAAAAATAACACAACGAGTAGTTGCTAAATGCAACAAGACAGAGTTCTGGGGTTCGCTTCCCACCAAGGCTCTCCTGGCTACTCGCTTCGGAGCTAAGGACCACTCCTCGGCTGGGTTCAGAATGCTAGCCTCCTGGGAGGCCCTGTAGATTGTTTATTAACTGGCTTACTAACTGGACTCTGCCCTTCTGCTTGGCATCAGGAAACCTGGATTCTGGGTTTAGCTCCTCTACAAAGTTGCTCTGTGACCTTGGACAAGTTATTTCACTTCTCTGAGCTGCTCTGCACCGAACGTGAGGGTGTGAGACCACAAGATCTCAACATTCCCTTCAAGTTCTGAATTCTCTGACCCAACGAACTCCTAATGAAATGTCCCTCATCTCCTGGGGTTTGGGATTTGGGGTGATGTTACCCGGTAGCAGCAAAACGCTTGGATGACTTAGTTGAACAATGCCATGGAGACATCCCGCGTTTATTATGCAGGTCTGTGCTTCCCAGTCACCCAGGGCTGCAATTGGTTGACCCCCCCCCCCGGAAGGAAATCCTAGAGGTGGCTCCATGGGCGCTCTCCAGAAACCAGTGGTGGGTGAAGCACAGATGGAAACCATACAGAGCCATCCGCAGATGGAGCCAGGTGCCTGAGGCCCAAGAAGCAAATGGTAGAAATAAGTTTAAGGGACAGCCCAGTGTTCTTTCTATGGCAGGTAAAGGGGCGGATGAATGGCAACCAGGGATTGGGGGCCGAGATGGCGCTGAAGGCAAGCGGTGGTGAGAAGCTGTCAGATCATGGAGCCCCATGTTACTGGCATTCTGGGCCTTGGCCTGGGGAGCCGGGGTTGGAGGGGAGCCAGAGGAAGACTCACAGGAACATAAACCAAATGGGTAGGGGAGGGGTCCTCCCTGGGCCAGAAGAGCAGCCCCTTTTCTGAAAGGCTGTCCCCTTCCTCCCGCCCCAGCTCCTCACCAGCGTGAGCCAGTGCTGGGAAGGAGAGGGTGTGGCAGCGCTCCGCTCCAGCGGGCTGTGTCCCATTTTCTGTTCCTCCAGGGTGCTCTCTCTTTCCCATGACAGGCTTCCTGCTGGAGCCCTGTCCTCTGCCTGGAAGGCGGCTCTCTTCTCCTGGTCAACTTCTGCTCAGACTGCAGCTCAAACCTGACGCTTTCATGAAGCCCTCCTTGACCTCCCTACCTAAGACAAACCACTCCATTTTTAGGTCCTTACATGATTATGTACTTTATATATATATTTTAAAGATTTTTGAGAGATTTGTTTTTTTTAAGATTGATTTATTTGAGAGAGTGAGAGCAAGAAAGATCTCAGAGGGAGAGGAAGAAGCGCACTCCCTGCTGAGCAGGGAGCCCGAATCAGGGCTCGATCCCAGGACCCCGAGATCATGACCGGAGCCGAAGGCATCTAGATGCCCAAAAGACTGAGCCACTCAGGCGCCCCCACCATTATGTACTTAAAAAAAAAACAAAAAACAATAGCACTCATCACTGTTAAAATTTCCAAATAGTTTTGTGATCCTTTTTAAAATTTCTTGAAATAACTTCATGCTTTCAGAAAAGTTGCTGGAGTAATACAAAGAACTCCCATATACTCTTGGTCCAGAGTCAACAATTGTTAACATTTTGTCACATTTGCTTTATTATTTTCTCTCTTTCTCTGTGCGTATGATAGATTATATAGGTTATATATACAAACTACATGTATAGCTCATATATTATATATATGATTGTTATTTTTTAACAACTTGAGGAAAAGCTGAGACATCTTGCCCTTTACCGCTAAATATTTAAGGATTATTTCCTAAGAACAAGATCATTCACTTACACAACCACAGCACAATTAAATCAGATGATTCTTTGAGTAATGTCTGTCTCTTTTCACTTACCTGTAGACTCCATGAGGTCAGGGGCTACTCTGGCTCACCGCCTGTGTGTGGGTCACCTAGCATAGTGTCTGGCGCATCGTTGGTGCTCTACAAATATTTGTTGAATGTATAAGAAATCCTGAAGTGGGAAGGATTTGTCAATGCTGCCTTCTTTCCTAGCCATGAGCTTTCTTGCTCAGCATGCTCTGGGTATTGGATGGGGTTGGGTGTTTGGATTTGTCTTCCTGTCTCCATTTCTGTGGGGAATCAGAATCCCACTGTGGTAAATTATAGTGCCCTGGAGATTTGGCTTCTGTCATTTTCAAATCCTCTCCAACCAGCCCTGGCCCTTACTCAGCCTCTGTCTTGAGTGGCAGCCGCCTTTCCTCTGGCCCAGCCGCACCTGTTGGCTATAGCACCCAGTTAATTAGCCCCACGAGAGAATTCTGGCAAAGACAGCTGGAATGCCAGCCAATCTTTCCATGCAATTGTTTGTATGAGGTGTTGGCCTCTGCCTTGGAATCTGCCCTGTAAGCTCTTGGCCCACTAGGTGCTTTGAGCTACCTTGCAACCTGTGTTGGGCCATCCTTTGGGATGTTGTAGCCGCTTAGTTAACCGAGGAGCCGATGGAGGGGACGGATGTGCTCAGGGCAAGCAGGAGCTGGAGCCCATAGCTCCTGGAATCCTGAGGTGGAGAGGTCTTTTTTTTTTAAGATTTTATTTTAATTATTTGATATATATAGAGAAAGCACAAGCAGGGGTAGGAGCAGAGGGAGAAGCAGACTCCCCACTGAGCAGGGAGCCCGATGTGGGGCTCGATCCCAGGACCCTGGGATCATGACCCGAGCCGAAGGCAGACGCTTAACCAACTGAGCCACCCAGGCGCCCCTGGAAAGGTCTTCAGAGATCTTTTAGGACAGTGGTTCTGTAAGTATGGTCCCCAAACCACAGTATTCACACGTCCTGGGAACTTGTTAGAAATGCCCTACCCCAGACCTATTGAATTAGAATCTCTGGGGATGGGCACAGCAATCTGTGTTTTAACTAGCCCTCCAGGTGATTTGGATGCATGCTCCAGTTTGCAACCCTCAGCTCTAGGCCAACCCCGCCAGTTTTCAAGGGGGGGACCTCAAGCCCCGGGAAGGTCATCCTGATGCCTCCTTTCACACAGGACCCTTCGCTGCTCCTTGCTGCCTATCTGCAGCCTGCTGTGTGTGTGGTTTTTTTTTTTAATGTTTTCAGAATCATAAATAAGCTTTTCACAGGCTATTACATTACCATGGCAACCTGGCAGCTAGCTAGAAAGAAGCAGGTAGCACGACTGCCTTGGGGTCTCAGTGGCACTAGAGTAATTGTGAGTTTCTCTCTGCTGGGGTCATTCTCTTTATGGATGGCCTCTTTGTTTCTCTCCTCTTTTCCTCCTTCATTCTCCTCTTTGCTTCTCTGTTTGGCCCTTATTCCTACCTGGTCTCATTAAGAGCAACATGTGTTCTAATTGTTTTAGATCTTTCAAGGGCTGCCAAATCTGACCTTGGCTTTGACACTGACAATAGCACTGCAAGGTGGGCGGATGTGAGCAGGGCTATTTGACTGCGTTTGCGTTCCCATCAGAATGTTGTATTGAGGGGCGCCTGGGTGGCTCAGATGGTTAAGCGTCTGCCTTCAGCTCAGGTCATGATCCCAGGGTCCTGAGATCGAGCCCCACATCGGGCTCCCCGCTCAGTGGGGAGCCTGCTTCTCCCTCTCTCACTGCCTCTCCCCCTGCTCATGCTCTCTCTCTCTCTCTGTATCTCTGTGTCTCAAATGAATAAATAAAATCTTTTAAAAAATGTTGTATTGATTTTTTAAAATTGATTAATTTAGCTTTCGAGAAGTTACATGCAGAGTGCAGAATTCAAAAGATAAAAATGGCGCACATTAAGAGGAAGTCTCCCCATGACCCCTGGTGTCCAGGTCCCCTGCCCGGCGGGTAGAGGGGGGAGCGCGTCCCATTACCTGTTTCTTGTGCATCTTTGCTGGGATAGCCCATGCACAAATAAGCATGTTCCTTCATCTCCTTTTTTATTTACACAATTGGCAGCATTCCAAATCCACCATCCTGTACCTTGTTCTTTCACTCGGTGATGTCTTAGCGATCCATCTCTAGCATTTCCAGTTGTCTCATGCTTCTTAATAGCTGTATATTTCATGGTGTAAATGTCCCATCATTTATGTAAACAGTCCCCTGTTGATGGGTATTTGGGTTGCTTCCAGTCGTTTGTTACTTTTCATTCCCATTTTACAGCTGGGAAAACTGTGATTCGGAAAGGGAAGTGATTTGTGGATATTCCCAAAGCAATTGTGGGCGTCTGTAGGCATCGCTCAGCTACAGAATCTGAAAAGAAAAAAAAAAAGGAAGAGTTGATTGATCCCTGAATTACAGAAAAGAAGGAGCCATGCAGGCACCGGATTTCTTTTCTCACCCTGCGAAGTGTCTTATCCAGTTGAGTTACGTTCTGCTAACATTGCCTGATGACTGATGTGTAATCAATTAATTGTTTGTGGAAGGATTTTAAAATTGTCTTCCCTGCTATACAGGGACAGACGATGTTTTCCTCACTACTGCATCCCTAGCAAGTACTATATTCCTAGCAAGCCATGGGTATAGAGTAGGTGCTCAATAAATACTTGTTGAACGCAAGATCAAATGGGCCAGGATTGTGTGTGGTTAAGACAATGGGCTCAGAGGCCTGGGTTTGAATCCTGCCCCTGATACTTATTAGTTGTGCAATCCAAGACCCATCCCTCAACTTCTCTCTGTCTCAGTTTTCTTGGCTGTGAAATGGAAACACTCCCTTGGGTGTGCTGGGGGAGAGCGAGTGAGTGAATACAGGCCAAGCATCCCTCACAGGGTTCTCTGTATACAGAGAGCACTCTGTCGTTTCTCTCACCTTCTTTCACTGTCATGTCCTGTGGGGAAATTGTGAGGTGGGAACTGAAAAATCTTCAGAGAGGGGGGCATTTGAGCTGGGCCCCGAAATAGAAGTAGGATTCCAGCTTCTGTGGCGAGCGCCAGATCTCTTTACTGAGTTCATCCAACTACAAAATGGAGATGATGACACCCAGTTTCTGTCTCCCTCTGAGGAGATGTTCTGGCTTAAAGTCTCTCAAGAGGAAGATACCACACAATTAAAAGACACCATTATTATTCAGCTGGAAAAAGTGCCTTTACAGGACAAGTGAACTAATCCCTGCCAAATACGATTCTGCTTGTACTGTGTGTAATTGAATATTTAGTGTAGATTTAACCCAGGGAGCCAATTGTGCTGTTGGTTAGAGTCAAGTTTAATGGGGCTCTTAATAAACATGGAGGCAATTAATATCATGCAGATGCTAGATGCATGTGAAGTTTGTGCTGCTTGTATGACTGAGGCATTTCAGAGAGATGAGAAGTTCTGGACTCCCTCCTTGGGGGGAACTGGAAGTGCCTGGACCTTTGCTTCTGCTGTAATCTCCTTCTGGAGAGTGAATGTCACCTACTCTGGGATGCCTTCCATGAATGCCAAAGGCGGAGTCCGATGCTTCTCCTGGGTTCGTTCTTCTTTTGTAGAACTCAAAATATCCTATTGTATTAGTTTGTTTCTATGTCTCTCCCCCACTGGAGCCTAAGATCTTGTCCCCAGTGTCTACCTGACATACAGTTGGCACTCAATGAATGTCTACTGAATAAAACTTTTCAGGTTTCAAGACTGTGGGAGATCTTGGGTCTCAAGAACAGGTGAGAGTGTTTGGATTTTCCTGGGAAGGCCAGGTTGGTGTTGACATGTAATCTATCTTCTGATGGAAACTCTCTTTGCTGACCTCTCTAATGAGCCCAGCATTGTAATATGAGCCTCTCCTCCTTGTAGCCGACCTGCTCTTGGAAGATCCTAGAGCACAGGAACAGGACTCGGGCACCTGAGAGTGGAATCTAGTCCTGAGTTCATACTTTGTAGAAAGCAAGAGAAGAACAGGTCTTGGCAATCAAAGTTGGTTACCTGTTATGAGGCCCCTGGAGGCCCAGAGAAAGAGTCCAGGATGTGATGAGTCTCCACTGCTGTTTGGGCCCTGCTGCCTCTGAGGGAAACATGTCCCAGGCCTTTCTGGCACATAGAAGATACCCAGATCACCTGGAGGAAAGAGGACCCTTGTTTCGGTCCCGTGTCCTGGATTTATCAGGATCTGCCACACTTAGCATTCATTTATTTAGCTTCTTGGTTTCACACCTGAGCTGAACCTAAGGCGGAAGGGGGTGATGGAACACTGCAGAACTGGGCTCAGGCAAGAACCCCCCAAAGCCAGGTGGCTAACATCCTGCCCCTAGAACCGCCTGCTCTGAACAAGGCCCCCAACTCTGGACTCACCACTGCCTCTGACTGACCTTCACAGCTGGAATTTCTGCCTCCAGATTCAGTCTGGGTGGGGCAGGGGGTGGGCGGTGGATTCTGACGGGTCATGAGTACATCCAGCCTCTATGCTCTAGCAGGAACTGAGGTGAGGGTGTGTTTACCTCTTCCATCTGCCATAGTGGGAGAGGGGGCTACCTCTTCCTGTTTCTTGACATTCTGACAAATGGAGGTTGGGCAGCCCAACTGACAAATGCCAGCTTCCCCCCCTCCCCCACGAATTCTGTATTCTCTCCCGTTACTCTTCAGGAGGGCTCCATCTCTTGGGCTCAGTCAGTCACTCAACAAACATTCACTTATACCTCCATGGACCAGGCAGTGTGCTAGGTGCTGGGAGAAGTGAGCAAAGGAAACAGAAGTTACACTCTACTGGGGGAGAGACTGATGATGAATAAGCAAGCAAACAAGGCAATCGCAGACTGTGGTAATGCTATACAAGAAATGGGCAGGCAGCTGTGATAGAAAGTAAGAGAGGTCTGCTTAGAGAGTTTCTGTTATCTATACCTCCAAAATTAGTGGCTTAAAGTACTCATTTATTTAGCTCATGATTTTGTGGGCCAGGAATTTGGAAAAGGCTGGGCTGGGAGCTTCATCTCTGCTCCATGTGGTTGGTGTCAGCTGAAGTGTCGGGGGCTGGAGAATCCACCTCCAAGATGGTTTCTCTTTTGGCCAAACTTTTGTGGTGAAAAATTCAAATATGTAAAGTCAAAAGGATTGAACAGCAAACACTCTACTTACCACCTAGACTGTACACTTAACATTTTACCATCATTGCTTGATCTCATATCTATCCATCTCTCCACCTCTCCCAGATGGCTTCTTCACTCCCTGATCTGGTGTCTGATGCTCCTTGGATTCTCTTCCTCCCACATGGCTTAGACTTTTCACAGCTCACTGATTTCAGGCTAATCACCCTTCTTCTTCTTCTTCTTCTTTTTTAAGATTTTATTTATTTAAGAGAGAGAGAGAGAGCAAGCACAAGGAGGGGGAGGGGGAGAGGGAGAGGGAGAAGCAGGCTTCGCGCTGAGCAGGGAGCCCGACATGGGTCTCCATCCCAGGACCCCGAGATCATGACCTGAGTTGAAGGCAGACACTTAACCGACTGAGCCACCCAGGCGCCCCTCAGGCCAGTCACCCTTCTTTCTTGGCTGACTTCCAGGCCAGGTAGGTGCCATGCCTGAGGCTGACAGTCCCTTCCACAGTACGCTCTTGGTCAAAGCAGTCATGGGCAGAAGAGCCTATGGTATGGGCACCGCTGGAGCCATCTTTAGAAAAAACAACCAGCTAGAAAGGGTGGTCAGGAGAGCCCTTTCTGAAAAGGTGGTATTTGGGCTGAGCCCTGAGGGATGAGAATGAGCCTGGTTTGTGCAAAGCCAGGAGAGGAGAGCATTCCAGGCAGAGACCAACAAAGGCAAAGGCTCAGAGGTAGAAAAGCAAGTCTTGCACCTCGACTTTCCTTTTCCCATATTCAATCCAGCCCATGATCTGGGATGCTTCCTTCATGAAGCCTTTTCAGATACCTCAGTCCCTGTGGATGCTTCCTCTCTTTCTGGGGTGCCCATCTGGCTCACACAGGTTGGCTGGGTAGTGTACTGGTTATGTACGTAGTCTCTGTGAGGCTTTGGGAAATTGCTTAACTTCTCCAGCCCTAGGTCTCTTCCCTTGTAAATGAGAATAATTACAGCTGCCTTATAGGGTGGCTGGCAGGAGCATACTGATATATGTCAAGTGCTTGGCACTTAGTGAATACGCAATAAATGGCAGCTATAATTAATAATTACAAACCAGTTTACACTGTCATGTGTTCATTTGGTTTAGAAATTTTTTTCAGAGCAGAAACCATATCGTTTTCAACGTTTTCTTTCATGGTGCAAGCAGTGTGACTTGCATAGATATTATGGATCGGAGCAAGCATGGCCCAGAGCTCTTTCCCTTGCTGTGGTGCTAATGGAGCCATGCAGGGCACAGAGATGAGCAAGACTCAGCTGGAGCCTTCCAGGAGCTTCCAGAGAGTGAGCAATAATTATGCCTGCAGGAGCCACACTGGGGATCTTTTACCTTTGGATACAGAATAACAGGTTTCAAGGCACCTGCACATCTGTATTAGTTTGCTAAGGCTGCCATAAAAAAAGTACCACAAACTGGGGGGCTTAAACAACAGATATTTATTTTCTCACAGCTCTGGAGGCTAGGAATCTGAAATCAAAGCTGAGGGCTGGGAGGAAGAATCAGTGTCGTGGCTTTCCCCTAACTTCCAGTGGTTTGCTAGCAACTTTGTCATTCCTTGGCTTGTAGAAGCAACATCCTGATCTCTCCCTTTATTTTCACATGGCATGCTCCCTGGGTGTAGATCTGTGTCCAAATTTCCCCCTTAAATAAGGACACCAGTCTTGTTAGATTAGTGCCTGTCTTAATCAGCTCATTTTAATGTGATTACCTCTGTAAAGACCCTACTTCCACATATGATTACATTCTGAGGTACTGGGGGTTGTGACTCCAACATAGTTTTTTTGGGAGGGGACACAATTCAACACATAAAACATCTCTGTTTCCGGGCGCCTGGGTGGCTCAGTTGGTTAGGCGACTGCCTTCGGCTCAGGTCATGATCCTGGAGTCCCAGGATCGAGTCCCGCATTGGGCTCCTTGCTCAGCGAGGAGCCTGCTTCTCCCTCTGGCCCTCCCCCCTCTCATGTGCTCTCTCTCTTTCTCTCTCATTCTCACTCTCTCAAAATAAATAAATATAGCTTAAAAAAAAACAAACAAACTCTGTTTCCTATGACCCTCCTCATCCACACCCCACAGTGAGCCCCTTTAAGGGCAAGTACCAACTCTTGTCCTACATACCTGTACCCTTCAGGCTTCAGCTTCTGCCCCCTTCTTATGCTCCAAACCTTTCCCACAGCCTTTCCACCTCCCACCATGCTCTTTCCTCCCTTTCTTTGCCTGCAAAATCCTACTCATTCTTCATTTGTTAGCTTAAGTGTTACCTCCACAGAGAGGCCTTCCCTGATCACCCTGTCTTGATTGTATCTCCCATGTTATTTATTCTCTCATGGTTTCCCCTTCTTCCCAACACATCTCCGGGTTCATATACATTCTCTGTGTGATTGATTAATGGAGGCCCCAGACATTAACCCCTACTCTGGGAGCACAGTGAGGGTAGGGACCCATCTACCTGCTATTGTCCTCCCAGTTCCATAGTACATGGAAATCCAGGGCAGAAATTCCGTAAGTATCTGTTGAAGGAATACAGGAATGCTACATTCTTGTATCCTCCATTCCACCTCACATAGTATGGAGTTAGTGGATGTTGTCTGAATTCTATTATTAAATTTAATTAATTTTTAAAAATGATTTTATTTATTTGAGAGAGAGAGAGATCACGAGCAGGAGCAGAGGGAGAGGGAGAGGGAGAGGGAGAAACAAGACTCCCCACTGAGCAGGGAACCTAGGACCCCAAGGAGGGGCCGATCCCAGGACCCCGGGACCACCACCCGAGCCAAAGGCCAACACTGAACCCACTGAACCACCCAGGTGCCCCTCAGTTATAATTAGTGTCCTCTAAGAGTGAGCTCCTTGAGGGTAAGATTAGGTCCTGATCGTCTATGTATAGTTATCTATGCTATATAACAAATGACACTGAAAGTAGGGGCTGAAAGCAGTAACATTTATTATTTCACAATTTCACTGTATCTCCAGTAACCAGCACAGGGGATAGAAGATGTACTCAGTGAATTTTTTCTTTTTTTTCCAAGTAGATTCTATGCCCAACGTGGGGCTCCAACTCATGACCCCGAGATCAAGAGCCGCATGCTCTACCGACTGAGCCAGCCAGGTGGCCCTCGGTCAAAGTTTTGAAAGAATTCTAATAACGTGCTTCTGTTTGCTAAGAATTCTTGTTCCTCTCCCCTCTTTGCAGGTTCCTAGCTCAGGGTCTCGCATAGAATTAAAGCGCCTATAGACGTCTATAAATGCCTGCTGAAATGAGCTGAGGGACAAAGGGGCTTAGAGGAACCGGGGAGGTCTGGATCTCGCTTCCCCAGGGATCCTCCTCCGGCTCAAACTCCCAGAGTTGGGACAAAGGCCGGAACCCTAGCAAGGTGGGCGGAGCGGAGCCCGCTGGTTGCACGGGGCGTCACTTCCGGGACCCGCCACGCGGAACCACTTCCGGGGGAGCGGCCGGGCGGCGCGGGAGGTGAGTGCGGCGGCGCGGCGGCCAGGCTCGGGCTTCGGGGCGGGGCGGAGTGGCCCGGGCGGTGGGAACGGAGAGGGGGTTGGGCCCGGGCGCCGCGGCCCGGCTGCTCCGGGCGGCGCTGCTCGGCCGGCGCCGGGGACGCCCTGCGCGGGACGAGAATAACTTCCCGGGGCGCTCGTCAGGAAGTTACTTGCAGAGGGGAATTTGAGTCCCTGGGAGGTGGAGGGCCTCGCCCCGGTGTCGTCCAGTGTGTTCGCTCGGAGCCCGGGCCTGAACCCTGCGCTCGCTGTCGGGATCTGGCCTTTTCCTGCCACCGGCGGAGTGTTAGGAGGAGCCCGGGCTCCGGGGTCATTCCGGCCGGAGTTCGACTCCTGAGTGGGCCCCATAGTACTGTGTAATCGTGGGTAGGCCTTCTCTGGTTATCTCCCTGGTTCTCAGTTTCCTCCTCTGTAAAATGGGTACATAGGCTTTATCTAAGGATTAAATGAGATGGTGTATGCAAAGCGCTTAGTTAAGTGCACAGTGCGTGTTTTACGTAATGAACCAATATTGATAATATTAGCCAAAGTCCATGCTTTATTCGCATTTGGCTCAGTTTCCCCAGTGTCCTTTTTCTGTTCCAGGATCCTGTCCAGGATACTGTATTACATTTAGTCGTCATGTCTCCTTAGGTTGCTTTGGGGTCTGCTAGTTTCCCAGACTTTCCTTGTTAGATCAACTTGACAGTTTTGAGTATTACTGGTCCAATATTTTGTAAAATGATCCTCAGGTGAGATTTGTCTGATGTTTTTTTTCGCATGATTAGATGGGAGTTAGGGGTTTGGGGGAGGAAAACCACAGAGGTAAAGTGCCATCACATCACATCACATCACATCACATCACATCACATCAAGGGCACATACTATCAATATAAGTTGTCACTTGATGTTAACTTGGATCACTAGCTTGAAGTAGTCAAGCTTTTCCACTGTAAACTTACTTCCCTTCCTCCCCTTTTCCATATTGTAGTCTTGGAATAAAGTCATTACATACAGCCCACACTTAAGAGTGTGGAATCATGCTTCATTCACATTTAAAGGCGGAGTATCTGCATAAATTATGTCTAATTCTCTATGGGAAATTTGTTAACTCTCCCCCATTTATTTACCTATTCAATTATTTATATCAGTAGGGGCTCAGATATTTATTTTCATACTTTGGGTTTTAATCCAGTAATTCTATATTTTATTGCTCAAAGTGCTCCAGATTAGGGGCACCTGGGTGGCTCAGTTGGTTAAGCGTCTGCCTTCAGCTCGGGTCATGATCCCAGGGTCCTGGGATCGAGCCCCACAACGGGCTCCCTGCTCAGCGGGAAGCCTGCTTCTCCCTCTCCCACTCCCCCTGCTTGTGTTCCCTCTCTAGCTGTCTCTCTGTCAAATAAATAAAAATCTTTAAAAAAAAAAAAAAAGTGCTCCAGCTTAGGTCATTGGGCTCTCCTCTATCCCTTTGACATGCCCCAGCGAGTGTGTGTGTGTGTGTGTGTGTGTGTGTTAACACTTTCTGTTCCAGGCTCATCCTGTATATTTCATGCCTCAGTCCTAGAATTAAACATTTCTCCATGGAGACTTGCTTCCTTTTATTGGAGAATGTACTAAATGCCAAGACCTGGTTGTTAGGTGTGATCATTGCTACGGGGATGCCCATGTTTCTAGACCCTCAGTGTAAGAGACAGAAGTGTGTATACTAATCTATATATATACATACATATCTATAAATATTTCTTTGTGTAGCTACGTGTATCTATATTAAGCTAAATCTGAGTTCGTGTCTGCAACTCTCATCAGTTCCACATGGATCTTTCTAGTCTCCTCTGGCTTATCTGTAACCTCCCACTCCATCTGTGACTAATCTAGCTCCCACCATCTACCATCAGTTTACTCAGCTGTTCAATTTCAGGATACGTATATAGTGGTTTCAGAATTGTTAACGTCTGCTGCCTGTGGGAAGTAACTTTATCAACTAGAGAATACTGTACATATGCAGTTCCTTTTACCTTAAGTCCTACAGACTACTCATTTCCAAAGTTACTGAGGTCTGCACCTGATTCCCCCTACCCTTGCAGTAAAGTTGTTTAATACATTTGTAATACGTTTAGATTCAGAATGTCACATTCTGTGTTCCATTCTGGGATACCCTGACCTCCTAAATGATTTTTTTTAAACATTTGCATACATTAAAGTTTACTCTTTGTGCTGGGAAGTTCTGTGGGTTTTAACAAATCCTTAATGTCTTGTTACTCACCATTCCAGTATCATACAGAATAGTTTCACCTTCAGGGATTATTATTTTTTTTTTAAAGATTTTATTTATTTATTTGAGAGAGAGAGAATGAGAGATAGAGAGCATGAGAGGGGGGAGGGTCAGAGGGAGAAGCAGACTCCCTGCTGAGCAGGGAGCCCGATGCGGGACTCGATCCTGGGACTCCAGGATCATGACCTGAGCCGAAGGCAGTCGCTTAACCAACTGAGCCACCCAGGCACCCTTCAGGGATTATTTTTAACTTACTTCTTTCAGATTTTACCTCAGCAATGCCATTGGCTCTCTCTGCAAACTATATCCATAACCCCAGAGCTTATCACCCCCACTGCTGCTGCCCCAGTGGAGGCATGTCTTTTGGACTGTTTCACAGCAGCCTCCTGACTGGTCTCAGCGTTCCCACTCTTGGCCCCCTGCAGTCTGTTCTCAACACAGTGGCAGCCAGAGGGACTATTTTATTTTTGTTTTTTAAAGATTTCATTTATTTAAGAGAGAGTGGGAGCACAAGCAAGGGGAGTGGCAGGCAGAGGGAGAAGCAGGCTTCTTGCTGAGCAGGGAGCCCGATGTGGGGCTCCATCCCAGGACCCTGGGACCATGACCTGAGTGGAAGGCAGACACTTAACGACTGAGCCACCCAGGCGCCCCAGAGGAACCATTGTAAAATGAGTCAGACCTTGCCATCTTTGCTCAGTACCTTTAAGTGGCTCCCCTTTTACTGAGGGGAGAAGCCAAAGGCCTTATAATGGCCAGTCTGGCCCTACACAGCTTGCTCACTCTCCTGTTCTCCTTGATCATAAAGCTCATTCCTGCCTCAGGACCTTACCCCCGCCGTTCCTCCAACCTGGGGTACTCCAGCCTATATTTAAATGATGTTCCTGTCCTTTCGTTTTGCCTCTGCTGAAACGTCACCTTCTCAGAGAGGCCCTCCCCTCACCACCTCATATAAAATTGTACTCCCTCTTTATATTTTCTCATAATACTCAGCTCTGACATTATATTCCATTTGTATATGTGTGAGTGCCTCCATTTGAATGAAAACTCCATGGTGGGAGTTAGAATAATACTTGACGCACAGTAGGTGCTCAATATGTGTCCCATGAATGAATGTCTCAGACCACTAGTGTCTGGCATTCAGGGATGAGCCTCAGGGTTTTAGTAACCTTATGAAATTATTTGTCGTGTTTGGTAATAGATGAGTAAGTGGTTTTTATTAAATTCTGGTAGGGGTATGAGATTTCCCCAACATATAAAAACCTCTGCTCCTGTTCTTAAAGCAAGTCTGGCGCACCGCAGGGCTAGAGACACCGCAGGACAGTCAGCTCTGCCCTGACTCACTGGGAAAGCCTAAGCAAGCCCCGTGCTTCTCCACTTCTACCCCCTCATTGTTAAATGAGGCAGTTGGTTGAGGCATCTGCTCTTGCTTTCCAGGTGGGAAACAGGCATAGGCTTCATCATTCACCAAATATTTGAGTCAGGCCCTGGAACAAACTCAGGGTGGGCCCAGGGCCCCTGCCGTCCAGGGCCTTATATTGGAGCAAGTAAAAAACATTAGACTCCAGACTCCTTATTTCTCAAAATAATAAGAAATATGTTTTGAATTTTGGCCCAGAACACACATACTTGGATGTAAATGGATGTAACTGAAAAAAAGCTTCAGGATACAATACTGACCCTTACTAATGTGATTGTTTTTCCTTCCTTCCTTTCCTTCTTTTCCTTCCCTCCCTCCCTCTCTTTCTTTTTTAAGAGAGAGAGTGAGCTTGTGAGCAAGTGGGTGGGGGGGAGGGCAGGGGCAGAGAGAGGGGGAGCGAAAATCCTTAAGCAGGCTCTGCGTTCAGAGCCCAGAGCCCGATGTGGGGCTCCATCTCACTTCCCTGAGCTCATGACCTGAACTGAAATCAAAAGTCAGATGCTTAACCGACTGAGCCATCCAGGTGCCCCACTAATGTAATATTTTCTATTGTCATTTATTTAGTTAAATCAAGTGTTGGCTAATGAAGTTAAAAGGAAAAACTGCTGCTTGCAGCCCCCTAAGTGGTTTCCATGGCTCCCTGACGGGTCACAGCCCTGCACTTTGAAAACCATTGACCTAGTGGGAAAGAGCTCAGGCTGTGGAGGAGCCAGCCAGTTTGAAGCCCGTCTTTTCCTCTCATCAGCCATGTAGTCCCTGAGCCGCGTAACCTCTCCAAGCCTCCGTTTCTTCCTCCTCATTAGTAATACCTGCCTCCCCAGGTTGTTGCGAAGTGAAGGAGATGCTCACTGTGAGGTGTGGTGCACATCTGGCGAATGACTTGTTCCTTGCTGCTGCCGCAGCCATGGTTGGGGGTGGGGGGGTGCAGCCTCGCACAGGGAGTCTGAGGGCAACTGCCTCCTACTTGAGATCTGAAGGATGAGTAGGACTCATGTGACTTCTGTACGCAGGAATTGAAGACCCAGAAACACTGGCAGGAAGGCTGGGAAGTCAAGCGCAGGGGTGCAGAGAAAACTAGATAAGAGTCGTAAAGCATACACAATCTTTGTAGGGCATTTTGTGTTTTCCAGAACCTTTTCCCAACCGCTCTCCTGTTACACCTGTGCTGTCCAATATGGGAGTCCTCGCTTGAACGGTGACGATTACGGTGACAATTCACATCTTCCTAGCCTGTTTGGCTCTTCGGCCAATGAAATCAAGTTTATACATGGTTGCAGTCACAGTGTTCATACAAATTGTTGTCTCTTTTCAGTGAACGTTACTTTGCAAAGACTTTCCACTGACCTGATATGCGTTGTTTATATTTGCCATTTTAGTGAAGGGGGAATATGCCACGATGTGCCGTAATTGGGTTAACTGCTTCTTTATTGTTGGATACTTTAGTTGCTTCCTGTTTTTCAGTATCATGAATAGCGCTGCTGTGAACTTTTTTGTACCTGAAGCCTTTTTTGTTTTGAATTGTTTCCTTACTGTAAATTCTAGGAAGTGAGTTATTCAGTCAAAGGATATAATCACTTTTATGGCTCTTGTTATATATGGCCTTATTGCCATTAAAAAAAAAAGCCTAAATGCATTATAGCTTTGAATAAATATTATTGTTGTTTGGTTCATGAGAACATCAAGTCTCCAGGAGGTCAAGAGATGGCCCCAAAGTATAGCTAATTGCTGAGTCAGGCTTTTTGCCCCCCACCCTCAGGCCCCATCTTTTTATTGTATTCCAAGTATTCATAACAGTGTTGCTATTGGTAACACTAGTTAATCTAAGTATTGATAAGTTCAGTAGGCTTGTTGCAGTCTTAAGCATAAAGCTTGGGACCAAGGGCATTTTTAAAAATGTAGACTTTAGGGGCGACTGCGTGGCTCAGTTGGTTAAGCCTCTGACTCTTGATTTGGGCTCAGGTAGTGATCTTGGGGCCGTGGGATCAAGCCCCGCTTTGGGCTCTGCACTCGGTGCGGAGTCTGCCTCTCCCTCTGCTCCTTCGCCTGCTCATGCTCTCTCTCAAATAAAATCTGAAAATAAATAAATAAATAAAAATGTATACTTTGTGAGCTGCCACTGTGAAGAACCGAGAATGCTTGCTTCCACCGTGGTGTTCACATGCTGGTGCCCTGGCAGGACGGCACGTTTCTTCCAGAAAAGCTGTTCCCGTGGCCGTCCTGGAATTCACTTCGGGGCCAGTTCATGAGCCACCCCAAACAATCTGCCTGTGCCTGAGTGTCGTCATACCTTGTATTTGACCAAAAATGGTATTCCTGAGCTCGTGGCCCCACCTGATTCACCACACTTGGATTCAGAGGATGTTGGGTTCTTTCCAGAAGTCAAATCCTTCCTGGGAGGATGAAGATCTGCCAGCTCTGAGGTTTTTTTTTTTTTTTTTTTTCAAAAGGGGGCCCAGGCTTTGAAGGTGGCTCCCAGAGAAAGCAGAAGCTATGTGAAAGTGGACACCCTGCTGGCACAGGGGTGTGACCTTCCCAAGTGCCCAGGTCAAAAGGGACACAGTACACCTTTGCATAAGTCCCACTCTGTTTACTGAGAAGGTTGTTTTGCTACCCTTTAGTCCCTCTTCTGACGATGGTGCAAAGCAACGAAACTGCAGTGCCACCGTGGAGGAAGGTCTTAGAACATTCTCTTTGGCCCAAGCCTGTGCCATAGGAATACAATGCAGGCCAAGTGTGTAATTTTACATTCTCTAGTAGCCACATTTAAAAAGTAAAAAGAAGGATGCCTGGGTGGCTCAGTTGGTTGAGCGACTGCCTTCGGCTCAGGTCATGATCCTGGAGTCCCTGGATCGAGTCCTGCGTCGGGCTCCCTGCTCAGCGGGGAATCTGCTTCTCCCTCTGACCCTCCCCCCCTCATGTGCTCTCTCTCTCTCTCTCTCTCTCTCTCAAATAAATAAATAAAATCTTTAAAAAAATAAAAAGTAAAAAGAAAAAGGGAAATTTTTTAAATTGTAAAATATACATAACATAAAATTTACCATTTTAACCATTTTTTTCCTTTCATTTTAACAATTTTTTTTAAAGGTTTTATGTATTTATTCATGAGAGACAGGAAGAGAGAGAGAGAGAGAGAAGCAGAGGGAGAAGCAGGCTCCCAAGGAGCAGGGAGCCTGATGCGGGACTCCATCCCAGGACTCCAGGATCATGACCTGAGCTGAAGGCAGACGCTTAACCATCTGAGCCACCCAAGCGCCCTCATTTTTTTTTTTTTAAAATTATTCATCAAGTTACTATTTTTTTTTTTAAAGATTTTACCTATTTGACAGAGAGAGAGCGAGAGAGGGAACACAAGCAGGGGGAGTGGGAGAGGGAGAAGCAGCCTTCCCGCCGAGCAGGGAGCCCGATTCAGGGTTCGATCCCAGGACCCTGAGATCATGACCTGAGCCGAAGGCAGTCGCTCAACCAACTGAGCCACCCAGGCACCCCTGGGCGCCCTCATTTTAACCATTTTTTAAGTGTGTCGTTCAGTGGCGTTCACAGTGGTGTCTAACCACCATTACTGTCTATTTCTAGAAGTCTTTCAGCGTCCCAAACTGAAAGTCCCCCATTAAACACTAAGTCCCCAGTCCCCTCCCCCAGCCCCTGCTAACCTATATCAAGTTTCTGGCTCTATAAATATGACTAATAGAGGTACCTCTTACAAGTGGCAGCATACAACATTTGCCCTTTTGTGTCTGGCTTATTTCGCTTAGCATCATGTCTTCAAGGTTCATCCATGTTGTAGCAGGTGTCAGAATTTCACTCCTTTTAATAGCTGAATAGTATTCCCTTGTACGTATGTACCACATCTTCTTGATCTGTTCATCTGTTGATGGGCTCTTGGTTGGTGCCATTTTTTGACTGTTGTGAATGCACCTCTGAACACTGGTGTACAGGTATCTGTTCGAGCCTCTGCTTTTAGTTATTTAGGGTATATCCTAGGAGTGCAGTTGCTGGATCATATGGTAATTCTGTGTTTAACTTCTTGAGAAACAACCAGTTTTCCAGTTTGTGTTTTTACTCCCTTGATAGTGTCTTTGATGTACCAATTTTTAAAGTCATTCTGATGATGTCCAATTTATTTTTTACTTTGTTGCCTTTGCTTTTGGTGTCACGTCTAAGAAATCATTGCCAAATCCAATTTCATGAAGATTTTCTCCTATGTTTTCTTCTAGGAGTTTTATAGTGTGGTCTCTCCAGTTTAGAGCTTTGATTCATTTTTGAGTTCATTTTTGTATATGGTGTGAGGTTCCAGCCTCATTATTTTGCACGTAGATCTGCAGGTTTTCCCAGCACCATGTGTTGAAAAGACTGTTCTTCCCCCATTGAATGATGCTGGCACCCTTGTTTGAAAATCAGTTGACTACCTATGTGAGGATTTATTTCTGAGCGCTCTAGTCCATTCATCTGTATCCTTATCCCAGTACCACACTGTTTTGCTTACTGTAGCTTTCTAGTAAATTTTGAAATCAGAAAGTAAATCCTCCAATTTTTTTTTAAGATCAGGTGAAATTAATAACACAATTTAATCCAGCATATCATTTCAACATGTAATCGATATAAAAACATCATTAATGGGGTACTTTACATGTTTATGTTCCTGCTATGTCCTAACTTGAGTGTGTATTTGACTTAACAGCCATCTCAGTTTGGACCAGCTGTATTTCACCTCTCGAGAACCACAAGTGGCTCATGGCCACCATATTGGACAGCTCAGATTTAACCAGAAATTGCATTGTGGCGCAGATCTCTGAAAACACAGAGGGCTTTGGAGTCAGGTGGGCCTGCGTCCAGAGTCAGTTTGCCCCGTTCTTGCTGCAGTGGGCGGAAGGAAGCCCCTTGTGGATGCCGTGGTAGAGGGGAAGTGGTTCAGTCATACCAGGGTAGGAGGCAGCAATAAGGAAGGCATGTTGGGGAGGTGACACTTGAGCTCAGCCTTGGAGGTAGAATGGGGGCTTCACCAAGTGGTCAGAATGGAAAAGGGGGCACTCTTGGCAGAGTGTGCAGCCTGGGCAGAGGCCCAGGATTTTGAAAGAGCCCATGCTCTTGGAGAACTACAGGCAGTCCTTTCAGCTTGGCCAGGGTATTAGGAGTGGGGGCCCTGGTGAAAGGACAGGCTGGCTGAAGCTGGACCTGCCACCACTGGCTACCACTGCCCCCAGCATCTCTTACTTGGGTTACTGGCAGTGGCCTCCTCACCAGCCTCCCTTTTCTACCCTGCAGCCCCTCTCCCCACCAATCAAAATGTAAATCAGATAATGTCACTCCTCTGCTCAAAATCCTCAGTGGCTTCAGTCAATCCAGAAATGTCAGGGTCCTAGTGGGGTCAGCCTGCACTTCTCCCTGGTCTTCCCTCCTTGAGCGCTCTCCTCTGGCCATTTTGGCCTCATTTCCCTGCCCCAAGGCCTCTACGCTTGCTTTTCTCTCTGCCTGGAAATGCCTCGCTCGGATGTTCCAGTGGCTTACTCTCACACTTCATGTCTCTGCCACTCAGTTCCCCTCTCTTCAGCGAGCCCCTCCTGTCGGTCACCCCGTACAAAATAAAACAGTGCCCTTCGCAAGTTTTGTTCAGCGCCGTTGTCACCAGCTGGGACAGCACGTCCGGCTGTGCTGTCGGCCTCTGCCCTGAGATGTAGGCCCCAAGAGAGCAGGGGTTTGTCTCTTTTGCTCTCTCTCCAGTGCTTGGTGTTCAGCAGGTATGTGTTGAATGAATAACTGGATGAATAAATGAACAAAACCTGAAACGTATCAGACCTTCAAATGTATGTCGATTAGAGATTTTTGTTGAAGTCTTTCCCTTTACTTATTTTCCCTAGCTTTGTATTTGGAAAAAATTCAAATATTCAAAAAAGTTGAAAGAATAGTCCAGTGACTGTCCATGTATCTTCCGCTCCGGCTTACATGCTGCTAACATCTCACCGTGACCGCTTTATATATTCTCGCGAGTATGCATGTGTTTGTGCCAGTGGATAAAAGTCAGTTGTAGAAACGTGATACTTAACCTTTGTGTTTAGAAGTTGGCTCTGGAGAGTGGTGACTCAGAGGAGACCACAGGCAGCAGGTGGCCGAGGCCATGGCCTCCGACCTGGACTTCTCACCTCCCGAGGTGCCTGAGCCTACTTTCCTGGAGAACCTGCTGCGGTACGGACTCTTCCTGGGGGCCATGTTCCAGCTCATCTGTGTGCTGGCCATCATCCTACCTGTTCCCAAGTCCCACGAGGTGGTGAGTCCTTCCCTGTGAGCCTCTGCTCCTCAGACTGGGTTCTAGGTCTTAAAAACAGATACCATGGCAGAGAAAATCAGTTAGGACTCTGCCAGATTCCCGCCTAGTGGCTTTGAACCATGTGACCAGTACTTTATTTCTTCACACATGTTAAGGAGATTTTTATTTACTGCCTGCTACATGTCAGTCTGCAGCAATTTGTAGTGTCCGTCCTCATGCAGCTTCTAGTCCTTGAGAGACGGGCAGAAATGACACTTGTGGATGTTTCCATGAGAAGCCCAGAGCACTGTGAGGGTGCATATCCAGGGGGAGGATCTGGTCTTCCCTGGGGCAGGGGAATTGCATTTGCAAGGACCCTAGTCTAGTTCAAGTCACTGAACGACGATGACCGTGGCCAGTGCACAGAGGGACATGATGAGAGGCGTGGGTGGGGCCCGGAGGGTTTTAGGTAAGACACTGACAGGATCAGATTGGCTTTTTGTTGTATTGACTTTATTCTATAGGTCTTTTTATTCTGTAGCATACTCCCTCCTTCCACCACCCTCTCTCCCCCACCCTCCCTTTTCTCATGACACTGATTTGTTGGAGAAAGCGGGTCATTGTCATCTACAGTATCCACCTCCAGGATTTAGCTGATTGCCTCTGTGCAGTGTCATTTAACCCATTTCTCTGTTCCCTGTATTTCCTATGAATAGGAAGTTCAATCTAGATGCTTGAGTGAACTCAGATCAGGTTACTTGGTGAGAACACCTCCTAGCTGGTGCTGTGGACTTCCTGTTACATGTATGTCATCGATGAGCATGTGGTGTTTGCCTGTCACACATTTAGAGATTCCGATTGATCAGTGCGTTCAGGTGGTGTTAGCTGATCCTTCTATTGAAAAATCCCCACCAGTCTTTCACCTAAGTGTTTTCAGAATCCATTGCTGAGCTCCATTATTTCCTTGTGCATTTATTGGCTGGAATTCTTCGATGAAGAAGACCTTTTCCTCATTACCTGTATGGTTATTCTGAAATGCTCTTCATATCATAGTAAAGGCTGGATGAATGCTTGGTTCTTTCCCTTTATTAATTTTCAGAGCAGGTGAGTTTGGACTCTAGCAACCTCCAGTCTTGGGCAATGAAGCTTTGATTTTCACATCATTTTGAACATTATATTTGTATTTTTATTTATATATATATATTTTTAAAGATTTATTTATTTGAGAGAGATGGGAGGGAGGGGCAGAGGGAGAGAGAGTCTTAAGCAGAATCCACCGTGAACACAGAGCATGACACAGGGCTCGATCTCACCACCCTGAGATAATGACCTGAGCTGAAACCAAGAGTGCGAGGCTTAACCGACTGCGCCACCCAGGCACCCCTTGAACATACATTTTAATATATTTGATAAGTTTTTAGGTTTTTTTATGCTCAAATGGTTTCAAGGGGAACCTCATCACATTGTGTGAAATATTGTTACCAGGGAAGTTCATTTAAGACTCATTGCCTAGGACTTCTCTTGGAGACGGGTCACATAAACACCCTCTGCTTATGGACCAGAATTCCAGACTTCCAGAAGGAACGTAGGTATTCGGCATAAACCATATTGTTTGATTTAGGTACAGTGAGTCACTCTTACCAGTTCTGGGAATTGTGGAAACCACCCAAAATCCAATTTCCCAGGTGCCAGCCAGGCTTTCTAAAGATAGCAGGTTTTTTTTATGTTGACTCTGTTGCACACACTTACAATATATTTATTATAATTTAAAAATAACTACCTTGTTTTTTACTACTAACATTAAGACTCAGAATGAAATATAAGATTTCTTTGGGGTTCTTTCTGGCTTTAGAATATATCCCAGTAGGGATGTATGGTCAGAGTACTGGGTTTAGTAATTCTTGTCTTCATATAGTTATACTCTCATTGTGATATACAGTTAGGCTAATTTGCTTCAACTTTTTTTGGAATTTTAGGGATTTTTTTTCCCATTTTAATTTAATTAAAAAATTACATTAAATGTTTATGTACAGTATTTCTCCCAAAGTCAAAATGATACAAGATACAATTGAAAGTCTCCTTTAACCTCAATATTCTCCACTCTCTTCCCTTCCTTCCTCCATAGGTAATAATTTTTATTATTTTGATTTACTCTTCTTTTGTTTCTTTTTGAAAACATAAGCAGGGGCGCCTGGGTGGCTCAGTTGGTTAAGCGTCTGCCTTCAGCTCAGGTCATGATCCCGGGGTGCTGGGACCGAGCCCCGCATTGCTTCTCCCTGTCCCTCTCTGCTGCTCTCCCTGATTGTGCTCTCTCTCTCCCTCTGTGTGTCAAATAAATACATTTTTTAAAAAATTAAAAAAAAACCATAAGCAAATGCATATGTGTGTGTGGTGTGGATACACATACATATGTCTATATATAAATATTCTCCCCTTTGATACATAAAAGATGGCACACTATTAAATGCAGTTTCACATTGTTTCTTTTTTCCCTTAACAACATATGGTATATTCTGGAGATGCATTTTTCTTGGAGATGACTATGTCCCAGAGATCCTGCTCATGTGGCTGGGAGGCTCATGGCCGTTTACTGATGCAATGGAGAGCCCTGGCGAAGGACCAGCTTGGGGTGGGGCTGGGGAAGAAGTGTGCTGAGTTCAGTTTTTAACGGGTACCTTTAAGATATCCAGGTGGTTCTGCCAAGTAAGCAGTTGGATCCACAGGTCTCTAGCAAGAGGAGGGTCTGGGCTAAGTGCTGATCAACATGAGGGAGCTGAGATGTAATTGAAGCCAGGCAAGGACTAGGCCTTCAGGGCGAGAACGTGGGCTGAGATGAGCAGAGGGCCTGGGCTGCAGCCCTGAGGAGCTCCAGCATTTAGGGGTCAGGGCCGGGGGAAGGCACAGCCACTGAGGGCATGGGAAGCCTTGGTGAACATGGACGGACTCATGGCCTCTGAGGGTCCTGTCCATCTCCGTTTCTTACTCTGGTGTTTTGAGAAGGAGGTCACGATTGGAGTTTTTCCACCCACAATTGTATCACACTCTAAAAACGTAATCCCTGTGCTCTGGGGCTCTGTCCTCGCAGACACGGCATGCTATTGGGTATTATAAATAACAAACATTTTTACTGTCATTGGCCACCGGTGAAGCCTGCTAGGAGTCCCAAGGGAGGGAGGTGATGTTTTTATTTTACAGGCAGAGATGTAGAGTCAGAGGTGTGTGGCCTTTTGGAGAGCTGCTCCTCACCTCCTGTAGTGTTCTTAACCCTTCTAGCTGGTCACAGAGGCCTGGGTCAGTTTAGCAAACAAGGAAGAGGGGGTGCCTTTTACTCATCTCTTTGAGGTTGGTGTTTTTTTTAAGATTTTATTTATTTTTGTGGAGAGAGAGCATGAGCAGGGGAGAAGAAGGATGCGGGGCTCGATCCCAGGACCCCGGGGCCATGACTGGAGCTGAAGGCAGACGCCTAACCGACTGAGCCACCCAGGCGCCCCTCTTTGAGGTTCTTAGTGGCACAGTGGGTTGAGGCCTGTTGAGGCAGGGAGTTGACAAAGGGCTTAGCTGTATGCCTGCTCCCCCCACTCTCCCGCTCTACCATTTAGAGGTTAATTTGGGACAACAGCCTCGTCTTTTGAAATATAAATATAGTACATACCATCTCATTTTAATTTATCTTGCAGTTTACGGGACTAAGGCTCACATAAGTGAATTGTCTTCATAACTGAAGCTTACTGTTTTTAGCCTTTTTTTTTTTTTTTTAAGCTTTTCAGTGGATCAGTAACAAAAAATACAGTACTGGTAATTAAACTTTATCTGTGCATCAGGCCAACAGATGGCCCCCAGTTATGCAGGGGTTCTACTGCAGGCTTTCCTCAGTGTGCCCCCAGAAGGCAGCCTCCTCTTACCCCCCACACTCCCAAATAGATGGAAGGGAGCACGGTGCTCTGGGCACAAACCGTCTCACAAAGGGAGGGTGAGTGCTGAGACGGTGCTCAGAGGTAGAGCCTGCAGCTAGCTGGGATTTGGAATTTGGATGCGGATGGAGAAAAGAAGGGGATTTTACTTGGGGCCAGGGAGCTCTTAGGGAGGAAGAGTGCCTCTGGGGATAGCTGGTGGGGACCCCGGGGAAGCCCGAGGGCAGGAGGGAAGTGGAAGGTGCCACTGGAAGTGGAGGGTGCCAGGAGGTGGGAGAGGGTAGAAGTGGGGGTGGGAGGACCCAGAGAACAGTCTTGCTCTCTTTGCCCTTTTGCTTAGGGCAAAATCATCCCTCTTGCTTGGCCTATAGAAACAAGGTTTATTAGTGGCTTCTTGGGTCAGAAGATAATATTTTTGGCTCTAGATGATGGGAAAGCCTTTGAAAAGCAAAAGAATGTCTTTCCTGTTGTTCCAGTAAGCCGATTTTTTGCAACTAGTTTATGACTTCAGTACTTCAATACTTAGCAGATTATTTGAAAGCTCTTTTGGGGGTAATCAGGGAAGAAAAAAGGAACACATACAAATGCTTCCCACCCCACCCCCTTCTTTCCGTAGTGGGAGCAAGAGCCAGTTTGCTAAATCAAAACTAAAGTCCTTCCAGTCTTAAGCCAAATGAGAACGTGTTCTCGTCGACACCTCATTAAACCAAGACCTGAGAAAACAAACATTTGTGTGAGCCTGATTGAGGCCTGGGCTGCACTTACTCTAAGCATTTTCTCATAGGCTGGATTCTAAAATAAGAGAGTAGATCCTACCCCATTTCTCTCTAGTCCAAGAGGGCACATGCATGTCATCTCTCATGCCAAGTCTGATGGATTGTGGGGTGGCCATCATGGATGGATTCTGGGCCTGCTTCTAGGCTCCAGGTAAAGTGAGTGATCATTAATGTCTGCTGTGAGCAAGCGCCTAGGGAGTCCTTGGGCTGGTCCACCATTCTCCAGCGGCACCTGCCTGGGGGGGTTTTCAAAGGCCTGGGCTGCACCCATGGAGATTCTGATTCTGTTGTTCACTGTAGCCCACATCAGTATTTACTTGAAGTGCCCAGGTGATTCTGTTATGCAGCCACTGGCCTAGTCTTAGACCCTTTCCCTGAAGCACAGACCAATTTTGGGAGGGTAGGAGGTGTTCAGTTCTACATGTTAAGTGTTAAGTTTGAAATACTAGCAAGACATCCAAGTGGGAAAGAAAGAGCCAGTGAGAAGTTGGGATAGAGACCTGGGGGCTATTTTATCCACATGGCATTACTACTTGAAACCCTAGAGTTTCAAGAGTGAGTTGCTGAGCTTTTTCAGGGAAATTAAGATTCAGGAAAGGCCTGAACTTCGGGCTTTCCCGACCTGCTTGAAGTAGTTTCTGTGCAGTGTGGATATACTGAAAAGATGCAGGTGCCATCCCAGAGCAGGGTTGCAGCTGGGCCCCTGGAAGGGGTGGGGACCAGGACCCTGTCACTCACCATCTGCATCCCCTCCGTCTTCCCTCCCTGTCTGTCTCCTGTCTTTCACTTCTGTCACCAGGGCCCTGCTTCCTCTGCTCGCTGTCCCTGTGGTGAGATGAACATGGCCACTGACAGCTTCTAGAGTTTATGTCTTTCAGCTGCAGTGTCTGGAGGCTGCCTTCTTGCTTGGTTCCAGTTCCAGAATCCCCAGGAAAGGAACTGTAGCTGACCCAGCTTGGGACAGCTAGGGCCCGTGTGGTGGGAGGGGCAGGCCACATCCCAAAGGAGCAGGAGTGCTGTGCAGACGGAGCTGGGGTCTCCATTCTGGTGGCTCTCTCAGAAGACAGGGCAGAGCAGTGGGCAGAGGGGCCTGCGGTCTCCCAGAAGACCGCCGTCGTTCGAGGAGAGCACCTGTCCGCCCCGGTCCCCCCAGACATGGGGCAGCAAGAGCTACAGAGCAACTGAGGAAAGGCTGCTCCCCTCCAGAGTTTGGCTTCCATAGAGTTCCTGGATCCTTAGGGGGTCCCTGGATAGGCTCCAGAAGCTCCCCGAAACTGTGAACAAAATGTGGTCTTTATGCTCAGGCGTACTTTCTGGGAAGATAGGCTATAGCTGTTCTGAGAGTGGGGTGTGGTGCTTTAATGAGGTGGGAGCCAAATTCCAGGAGTTTAAGGAGTGGGTAATGAGGAAATATAGGTAGGGAGCCCCTCTCCCCATCTCCCAAAAGCTCGCTGGAGCTGACTCCCAGCCTCTTGGATGTTTCTACACAGAAGGTTGATCCAGTTAACCCTAACCAAGTGGGTGTTGACTTTTAGTTCAGCGACTCACGAAGCAGATAGTAGTGGTTCATCTGGCAGTGACTCATAGACTCTCCTAGAGCTCGGGTGCTGACTGTCCCCATCTCTTCACATGTATATGTCACATCTCCGCGGCTGCTGCCAGCCCCTAGGCCGGCACCTTCGCTTGCACTCTGCTGTCTCTGTGTGGGCCGCCACAGTCTCTTCTTGCAGGGACGGGGACTCTTTCTGTTGAAAGTTCTCAGAAACTCACCTCCAGCACTTTCTCTGGAAAGAGACTGTATTGGTTCTTAGAACTGGGAGTTTCAAGGCTCAGCTGGGCTCAGAGGCTTCAAAGGTCTTCAGGGCTCTGTCTCCATCTCCTGGCTCTCCTGCGAGTGTTGGCCTCATTTGTAGGCCCTCGCCACGTGGCTGGGAGATGGCCACAGCCGCCCCCGTCTGCTGCCTTACCACTCATTATTTACAAGCGAGAGAAGCCGTCTCTCTGCTTGTGCTCACTTTCCAGGTCTCATGGAAGGTCTGTCCTTAGCTCTGGCTTGGCCACTTGCTTGCACCTTGCCCCATAGGTGGGAAGGGGCAGTGGGTACCATTTCTGGCCAGGCCACAGTTAATTGGCCACACCTGTGGCCACAGGGACTGAGAGTCCCCCCTAGAACCACATGGGATCGAGAAAGGGCAGAGCTGCCATGGAAAGGGGGGTTGGGCAGACAGAGACAACTGATGTGCAGCATTGTGATCCACTGGAGAACTCACCAGAATTGACAGCAAGAATGGTGGCCTTTCAGTGTGATGCCTTCACTGTCAGCTAGAAAGCTCTGTAGTTTTGGAGCCCTGAAAAGGATGGAGTCTTCCCGGCAGTGGCCTAGAAGTTCAGGACCCTGTTGAAAAGTTCTGTCTGAGGCTGCCAGAGTAAGTCATTAACTCGGGCAAGTGTATATTATACCTATTCTCAACACCTTAGGAGACAGGCTCGGAGAACTAACTTTGCAGTTTCTGCCCTGTATTTTTTTAAGCTTAGGAGCAGTTTGCAGCTGAATTGGGCGGTAGGGTGTTTTTTACTTAACGAGCCCTTCTGGAGAGATTGTTGCGTGGTGGGCAGGGTGACGGTATAAACATGGTTTTGAGATGTGTACCGTCTCATGGGAGGGACAGCTGGACACACAAAGAGCCACAGACCAGCCAGTGGGAAGGGCCTGCAGTTGTGCTGAATTGTGTCTGGAATAAGCTCCAAGGCTGTTCTCTCTAATCACCGTTCTCCTGGCCTGCCAGGCACATCCTGGACACCGTGTCTTCGTTCGCCTCGCTGAGCCCCTGTGGGCAGCCTCCCCCACTCCCTGTTCCAGTTAGTCCTAGCCGCCTCTCAAGGGCACTGCTGGCTCCACCCCTGCAAGGTCTTCTCAGCCCCCACCCTGCCCAGGGCCTGGGCCAAGATTGCGCAGTAGGACGAGCGGGAGCATCAGCATTGGGCACACCTGGTCTGAGTGTGGCCCACCCTTCACGTCCTTAAGCCTGTGTCCTGAGCTGTTAGAGGGACAGCGTGCATTCCCAGCCCAGAGTTCCTGGGGATCAAGTGAGAGCGGGTGCGTGAGGATACACGCATGTAGCACAGTGGTTTTCTTTCCCTGGACCGCTTGAGAGGAAAGAATGGTTTTCGGTCTGTGTGAAGTGATGCTTTGTTCTGATTTATCGGACTGAAACCACACTGAACTGTATAGTGGAAATCATAAAATTCTGAGTGCTTTCCCTGCTGGAAGGGATTTGCTGCATTGTGGCACAGATTCGATTATTTGAATCTGATGAATAGCAGCAATTTTCTGGCCTCGTAAGCAGCTGTGGAACTGCTTCATTATTGATGAGGCCTGTGTCCACAGAGGACTGGTGCCTCCGCAGAGCCAGCAGCCACCTGGCGGGGGAGGTTTTCTTTTACTCCCGACAACGTGATTGCCGAGGAAACTTAAAACTTGCTTCAGAGGAGGCTCGGAGTTCCCAGATTTGAAGGTGGGGCTGTAGTGCTTGGAGTCTGCCTAGCTTGTCCCAGCAGCATGCATTTGAGGAGAAATTAAAAGTCAGCCATTCATTCAGAGTCGTTCTTGCTGGCTAAGAATTTGGAGCTACAGCTCTTCGTGGCTAGGACCCCAGCATCTGAATCATGTGCATAAGAGCTGCTTTTGCTTCCCTGTAGCTTGGAAACTCGGCTGTGCCCCGTTGGACCAGGGACTGAGACTCAGTGAGCCTCAGTTTCCTTGCTTGTAAATTGGGCTCACAGTGGCTGGCTTGTTAGGGTGATGCAGGCTCAGTGAGTGGATGTTTGGTGCACATCGCTAAGTGTGTCTTCTCTTCATTACTCCGTGGCACCTGGCACAGAACTGCATCCCCTGCATGCACACAGATAGGTGGGAGGCCTGGGAACCTCAGCAGAGCAGGAAAGGGAACAGAGCGTGTGGGCAGTAGTTGGCGGGCTGGTAGCCGGGCAGGACAGTAGGCTGCATGGGGAGCGGCGAGCCAGGAGGCAGGGCCAGCGCCGGAGTGGAGTGGCCTTGAAGGCCACAGGGAAGCTCTTAGAAATTTGTCTCCTACGAAGGGGGGACCAGAAACACATTTAAAGCAGCAGACAGACATGGTCCAGACTGTTGTTTTAGAATAGACTGAAAGCGTTGGGGCAGGTGGCGAGGAGAATGTGGGGGAGGCTGACCCAGCAAGGGGGCAAGCAGGGGGGCTGTGGGGTCTGGCCTGGTGCAGCAGTGTGTGTCCAGAGGGGCCAGGCGGAGTTGAGAGCCCCTTGGAGAGGAGAATGCGCAGGACCTGGGGCACATTGGATATGGGGGCACGAGGGAATGGCGAGAACTCAAAAATGACTTGGAGGTTTCGAGCTTGGGTAACTGGGTGAGTGATGATGGGGCCAGAAACTGAGGTGGGGAAGGGAGGAGGAGGTCTGGGGTAAGGAGGAGACAAGATAGTATGTTCAGATGACTCGGTGACTGTAATATGAACACACACCCGCTGTAAAAAAGCCCGGCGTGGGAAGCACTAAGCCGCTCCCCTGACTCCCGTCGGAACTGCAGTTACAAACAAGCGGTCCTAATGACCCATCGGCAGAATCCGGAACGGGCTCTTCTTGTTCCCCTATCACCTGTGCAGCCTGTGGTTCCAGGTGCTGCTAAGTAGAGGGTGGGTTTCACAGTTAACTCGGGTTCTCGGTCTGCAGCCCTGAGGTCCCCAGGACACCTGGGACAGACTCTACCCTATGACCGTTAAGAGCTGCAGTTCCCGTCCTGGCGCTGCTGCTCACCAACTGTGGACACCTTAGGCAAGTCACATCATCTCTCCGAGTGTTTCTTCTTTCGTCTTTCTGGTGGGACTCAGCATGGCACTTTGCGAGGCTAAAATAAGGCCTGTCCACACCACATAGCCCAGGGCCTGGTACGTTGTAAATACAGGCGTCGCGGCTCTGGTAGGCTACGCCTAGCCGTACTTTAGGGAATGTGTATTGGGTTTGACATCTCCTTGCGTTCTCTGTGCCCATGGGAAAAGGGAGACCTGGTCCTAAGTGTTATATATATATTGTAAATATTTATTTAAGTCATCACTCCACCCATCGTGGGGCTCGAACTCATGACCCCGAGATCAGAGTACACAATCCACCGACTGTGCCAGCCAGGTGCCCTTAAGTGTTCTGTTTCCATGATGATAAACAAGAGTGAAGTTTCCATGGTTATGGGACATCTTGCCTGATCTTCCATATTCATTCATTCATTCATTCATTCATTCATTCATAATTGAAGCTGTCTCAAGGAGTTCACAAGCTAGTAGGGAAAACCAACAGGAGAATGTGTAACTGTGGTAACGTGTAATGTGGCACCATGTGGTTCCTCAGTACCAGGGGGTAGGGGTGGAGGAAGGGATGTGCCTTGCTGGAGGTAGAGGAGCAGAGAAGGAAGACTAGACAGTGAGTAGGAGTGCATTCTTAGCTGGGCCAGACCACAGGGGAGGGGTTTGCCGCGTGGCCAAGAAGGGTGCTCCTCTTGTTAGGGGTGACCAGCAGAAGCCCTGGCAGCTGACCCAGTGTGGGGTCTGGAGAAGAGCCCAGAAGAAGCTGGAGATGTGGCCTCCTTAGGTGCCTTCCTGAATGTGGGGCATGAAGCTGTGGGAGATGGGAAGCCCCTAGAAGGTTTAAGGTGGGGGGATCTGCACAAGGCGTGGCGTAGAGCAGGGAGGTCAGTTAGCAGTGGAGGAACTGACGTAGGGACTTCGGTGCTGGAGAGCGTGACCAAGTCGAGAGTTAAAGAGGGTTGAATCCCCAGGCCGCGGTGACTGATTGGCCCGTTGGGAGGAGAGACGGGTGGGGTCACTGGGGCTGTGGTGGCTCTGCCTTCAGGCGGGGAGGAGGACCTGGCCTGCTAGAGAAGGGGCTGTGCTGGGTCTGGGACAGTGCGGTTGGACGTTCCCCGGGGGCGGGGGGGCGCTGGTCCCAGCCATCACACAGATAGTTGGGTCAGGAAAACGTCTGCTCAGGAGAGAGGTCGGGGAGGTACCAGAATGGATAAGGCACCTAAGAGAGGGTCTGTGGGATGAGGGAGGCTCTGGGGCTGGCAGGCGGGTGTCACCGTCCCTGTGGATTCTGACCTGGGCCCCACTGAAACTGGAGGGGGCACCCAGCTTTGAGTTTAGAGGGTCGGGAGCTCCAGAGATCCTGGTGGGCTTGGCATGTTCCCTGTGCAGAAACCATTCATCTTGTCAGGGCCTGTTTGTCTCAGGCACTCAGGGACTGAGCGGTTTGCACTGGCCTCATAGGCACTGACTGGGGACAGTTTCCAGCTCCCAAGGTCTCCAGAGACTGTGCCCTGTGGGGTTTGCCTTAAACAGTAGCCTTCCCCCGCCGCCCTGGCCCGCTGTGCTCTGTCGGGGGGGGGGGGTGCGGGGTGGCGTTGGGGGGCTGCTCAGCCTGTGTACTTGACACACTGGCTCCTCTGAGGTTCTGTTTTGTTTGTTTGTCTTTCTAATGGGCTTTCTTTCTTTCTTTCTTTCTTTCTTTTTTTTTGGCCAAGTTACATTAAAGTGTCGGCCCAAGTTGACAGGCTGGGGGAGTCCAGTGCTGCCATCAGAGACCTGGCTAGGGGAGGGGCCAGCCCCCTTGTTATCTTAGGAAGCTCACACATGGGTACCTGGGACTGGGCTGGGTCTTTACTGATGTCTCAGCAGGCGGGCTGGCAGGGGGGGTGGAGGGAAGGATGGCTGATAAGAGGGAGCTGACAGACAACTGGAGTAGGCCCCACATAGGTGTGGACTGCCCCTCCCCAGCCAGGGTCACAGCTCTCCTGCCAGCCTGAGGGCTTGAGGTGCAGGGCCAGGGAAGGAGAGAGAGCAAAGCAAGCGGGAAGCTGGGAGTCGGCCAGTTCAACCGAGGAAGTGTTTTTCTCTTCCAGAAGTATGCTCCTTCTTAGTATTCTTTGTCTGCTTTTTATTTTCCCATTTTTAATAAAAACACAGGTACCGAGACACATTTCCTGACCCTAGTGCTGGGGCTGTGGGAGTGTGGGCACCTGAATAAAGGGGCTGCCGTTGCCAGGCGTTTCACATTTTCAAGAAAAGCTGGGAGTCTCCATTGAATGGGAAAGCTACCAGTTAGCTCAGATTTTTAAAAATAAACACTTTAGGCCAAGTGAAGTCCACCTGAGGGCCGGAGGAGGCTCGGGGGCTGTGGTCATTGTTCTCCAGGCCGGTCACGCCTCACTAACATCCTGCCTGACCAAGGCACGGTGGGACTTACTCCCCGGGGTCAGGGAACACTTCACCGGACTGAGTCCCCTCCAGATTCTTCTCTGACGTGAGCCTGGGGCTGTGGTTTTAAACCTGTTTTTTAAAACAGCAGAGCCTTTACATAAACCAAATCTTACAGGGAACAGGACACATAGAAAAACCAGGGCTGCCCAGGTTGTAGGGAAAGTCTGGAGTTCTGCCCCAAGGCTGCCCTCCACCCTCCCCCACGGGGCACCTCCGCCAGGCCCCACAGAACACAAGGCAGTGGTTGCCCAGCTGCGGGCCAGCGCTCTCCACCCCTCCCAGCCCTGGCATGCTGTGGGTTGAATGGGAGAAAGAAGACAGCAGGGCCGGAGGGGGAGCGAGCCACGGTGGGTCTGCCCCACAGCCGGCTCCTCGCCCGCGCTCTGCCCCGTACCTGCGCAGGGTGAGCAGCCTGCCACGGGGTGCGGCCACAGCCGCTGGGCACTTTCCATGCCATACTTGCCCCAGCGCACATCACTGTTACCGTTTCACAGGTGGGTAAACCAAAACGTGGGAAGGGGAAGTGAGTTGCCCACCGGTCACTTGGCTGGCATGTGGAGAGGCCTACATCCACCCATCCATCCATCCCCCCACCGGCTCCAAAGGTTGCCTCCTCCCTTGGGGCCTCTTCTTCACTGAGAACTGCCCTGGGGGCAGCCCCGCCCACCCAAGGCTCCCGGGTCCCAGCAGTGGTGGTTCCGTGGGCTTTAGTTTGCAAAGCCCCCTTCAGACAACGATCTCTTTCTTGCTGGTGTCAGGCTGGACTCGTCTAAACAGAACTCTCCTTTCTATTGCCATGCAGGAGGCAGAGCCCTGTGAGCCCAGAAGTGTGGAGGTGACGAGGAAACCCAAGGCTGTTGCTCTTTCTGCCAGCAAGAGGCCCAAGAAGGAGGCCAAGAAGAAGCGGTAGAAGAGGCCTGCAGAGCCAGGCGGCCGGGCGGGGGCCTTTGGGGGCAACGTCCTGTTCCCTCAGTCGTCCCAGGGTCGGGGCTGAAGTGGCTGGGCCGCTCTCTGACCACAGAGGTCTGGACAATCATGACAGTCCCCAGGCCCCAGCTGGGCGGCCCACCACTTCCTCTTCCTTCTGCTTCCGGGACCGTGCGGAGCCAAGGGGACTAAGACACCCTGTGTGCAGAGGCTGGGTAAGAAGTCTGTTGGTTCAGAAGTTGGGTCAGCTCAGAATGACATTTCCATACTTCATCATTGTGTCCGGCCTTCAGGCCCCCACTTGTGGATTCACACTACATTTTAGGGCGCCTGAGTGGCTCAGTTGATTAAGCGTCTGTCTTCGGCTCAGATCATGTCGCAGGGTCCTGGGATCGAGTCCTGCATCGGGCTCCTTGCTTGGCAGGGAGCCTGCTTCTCCCTCTCCCTCTGCCTACAACTCTGCCTACTTGTGATCTCTCTCTGTGTCAAATAAATAAATACAATCTTTAAAAAAGAAAAAAAAATGATTCACACTACATGTTAGAGTCGTGATCCTAGGCTGACGAGCACCGCGGATCTGCTCTCAGCCTCCTTTGTCCCTGCTGTACGGATGGAGCCAGGCCAGGCCTGCCCTGTGTGTTTAGGGCAAGACGCCATGGCCGCTGTGCTGTAGGTGGTCCCTCAGGCACAACGGCCAGGCCTGACGCTGACGGGAGAGCCTGCGGGAAAGCCGGCCAGGGTTATGCCTGCTTCTCCTGTGGCAGATAGAAGGGATTTGGCTGTATGAGTGCATGTTCTTGGGCCCAGACTTTCTTAGCCTCTGAAATGGGGGGCTTCTCCATCTCAGACCGACCACTTTTCAGCCCACCATGACACATTCAGCCTTTTGGCTTCCGTCCGTACACCTCCCCTCTCCCCACCAGTTCCTTCAGCCCTAAAACAGTGAGGAAAAGTTCATCTGGGCAAGTAAACGTCAATAAACTGCCTCACATGCTGAACCTCCTGTGTGCTCCCTGCTGCTGAGGGAAAAGGGGAGCCTGGGGCCCTGCCCTGGGTGCGGGGAAGGGGCTCACCCCCAGAGAAGTGGGAGAGTAGGGCTGAGGATGGTCAGAGCAGCGCTGCAGGCCGAGCCATCCGGGATAGGTTTCAGGAAGGGTCCAGCCAACTGCTTCATGTGGCCCTTAGTCATTGGAAACACTCGTGAACGTCCATGCGTGTGTGAGAGTTTCCACCGGGGCTGGGCCCCACTCATTCCCCAGTTCCCATTGCCAGAGGAAGACGCTGCTTGTCTTCCAAGCAGCTTGAAAAAAACCAACTAGAAGGCTTCACGTGGCGTGGGGTGGGTCATGCAGGTCCAGTCACGTGCCCTGCATCAGCTGCCAAGGAAAAGCCTCGAGCTCTGGTAACTCTGATTTGCCGGGCTGCTTTCCAGTTTGCCAAACACTTTCCCAAACATCGTCACAACCAGTGAGGAGACTGTATCACTTCCATTTTAGAGATGGGAGACTGAAGTCCAAAGTACTTGAAAGTGCCAGAAGTCGGGCTTGGGTCCAAGTCCATTGCCCTTTCCTTGGTATTTAACAAATACTCAGGGAGTGTCCGTAGGCGCAGTGTGTAAGGGGCCCCACTAAGGTCTGGGAAGTCTAGGGGCTGGAGCTTCGGTGGAGCAGGACCAGGCGTGGCCAGATGTTTATTGAGAGCCCATTAGATGACTCGCACCTGCTAGGCGCCCAGGATGGAGAAAGGGGGAAGCTTGCCTAGCCCAGTGGGAGACTCAGGCATAGAAGGAGACTTGGGGTGGACAACTTGGTGTCACAACTTGGTGACAACGTTGGACAACTTGGAGTTGTGCAACGGGGGAGCAGCAGATCCTGTGGGGGCTGAGCAGAAGGATACCCAGCTCCGTCTGGGTGGTCAGCAGAGCCACCTGGCAGAGGGGAGGTGACTGAATGGAGTCTTAAAGCCTGGCTGGAGGTGAGACCAGAGGGAAATCATGCTGGGAGAGTTGGGAGGGGGGCAACCTCTGGAGTGGACGTACTCCAGCCTCCTGCAGGGGAGACAACTTCTGGCTCATAGGAACAAGGCTGCCTCAGTAGGTCCAACTCCCTTAAATTGTCTCCCTTGGAGGCTGTTTGCCAGAGAACAACCCTCAGAAGCAAGAGGGTCATCCTCTGCTCCACCAACCCCTCATGCCATGCTTACTGTGGGCAGAGTTTGCAGCCTTTGGCTCCCTTGACTGCCAGGACCCCACCTTCATGTGCTTTTCCTCCCGCATCACTGGCTCCTCCTCATCAGAGGGGCCCCAGGTCTCTGTCCTCGGTCCTCTTATCTCTGCAAACATCCCTCAGAGATCTGTGTCATCCAGGCTTTAAATTCTACCTACATAACCTGCTGAAATCTCCCAAACAAATCCCTCCAGGCCCCCATCCTGAATTCCAGACTCCCATATCCGACTTTCTGCTCCTCTCTGGGTTCCCAACACACGTCTCAGAGCAAATTCCTGATTTCTCATCAGCAGTCCCAAGTCTGAGCTTTTTGTGGTGGTCCCCATCTTAAAGAGCATCTTGATTCTTCCCAGTTGCTCCCGCCAAAAACCTCGGACTCATCCCTGATTCCCCTTTTGCAGCGCCTCTCCACTTCTGACCCTTAAGTGATGCCTTGTTGACTCGACCTTCAAAATCCACTTCCCTCTGTTGCCTCAGCCCAGCCCCCAGCCTCTCACATGGATGCTGCAGCAGCCTCTTCATGGGTAGTCCTTTGTTCACACAGCTGCCCAAGGGGTCCTGGTAAAACCTGTAGGATCATGTCCCTCACATTCTCCCATCTCACTCATGGAAAGGTCAGAGTCCCCACTGGGACCCACGTGCTTGCAAGGGCTTGCAAGAACCACTCCACCTCCTTCACCTTTCTGCCCTTGTGAGAGGTCATGCTGCCTTTGCCCACTCCACTGCATCCTCACTGGTCTCCAGCTTCCTCAGGCATGCCAGAAGAGCTCTGCCTCAGGGCCTTTGAACTTGCTATTCCCACTTCTTCTAGGTACCATGTCTCATATGGTAGACAAAATAATGGGCTGCCCAAAGATGTCCATATCCTAATACCCAGAACCTGTGACCATGTTACCTTTTATGGCAAAGTGACTTTGTAGATGTGATTAAGGATCTTGAGATGGGAAGATTATTCTGGATGGTTGAGGTGGGCCCTTTGTCATCACAAACATCCTTATAAGGAGAAGAGGGAGGGAGGAAAGTCAAAGAGAAGGCTATGTGATGACAGAAGAAGGTAGAATAATGTGGGATCACAAACCAAGGAAGGTGGGGCCTCTAGAAGCCAGAAAAGGCAAGGGGATGGATTCTCCCCTGGAGCCTCCAGAAGGAACCCAGCTCTGCTAACCCCTTGATTTCAGCCTGGTGAGCCCCATTTTGGACTCCTGACCTCAAGAACTGTAAAGAATGACATTTGGGTTGTGTAAGCCACGAGGTTTGTTAGAACGGCAGTAGGAAATGGATACACCTCACTTCCCTTGGGTCATCACAGAGAGAAGCCTTCTCCAGCCAGCCAGTTTCAAATTCTCCCCCAAACTTGCTGTCCCTCATCACTTATTTTTCTTTCCTTAGCTTATATATTACCAGCTAACATACTAGGTATTATACTTCGTCTATGGTCTTATACCCCAGTTGGAATGGGAGCACCAAGAAGAAAGGAACTTTATTGTTTTTCGTGCTCCTAGTTGAATCCCCAGGGCCTAGAAGAGTGCTGGGTGCATAGTAGGTGCTCAATAAATATTTCTTTATTGGCTGTGTAGTATAGTAGGGGAAGGTGGCCTGCCCTAACAATACAGCTTAGTGAATAAACATGACACCTGCCCAGATGGTTTACATGAATGATTTTGTCCTATCCTCAGAGCAACCCCATGAGGTTGGTAACATTATCATCCCCATTTTACAGATGAGGGTATGAAGGTGCCTGGAATTGAACTCAGGCAGCCTGACTCCAGTGCCTGCCCTCTGAGCCATGTTGCTGTTTCCTCCCTTTCTGCCCTGGAATTCTCATGGGGGTTTCTCTGGGGGAGAAAAGATTGAGCCCAGGTGCTGGAGGCTTCACTATCCAAAGGACTAAATCACTAATGGCAAAATTATGCTCATCAATGAGAAAGAGACTCTAGGGTGGAGTTGTTGCTGTTTTAATCTTACTGAGGTAAAATTCACACAACATAAAGTTAGCCATTTTAAAATGTACAACTCAGTGGCATTGATTAAATTTACTATGGCACCTGGATGGCTCAGTCGGTTAAGCATCCGACTCTTGATTTCGGCTCAGGTCATGATCTCTGGGTCCTGAGATTGAGCCCAGTGTCAGGCTCTAGTCCTTCTCTCTCTGCCCCTCCCTGGCTCGAGCTTGTGCGCGCATGCTCTCTCTCAAATGAATAAATAAAATCTTAAAAAGAAATTTAATGAAAAAGAATAAATTTATGATGTGCAACGCTCACCTCCATCTAGTTCCAAATCATTTTTGTCACCCCAAAAGAAAACCTCATACCCGTTTAACACTTTCTCCCCATTCACGTTTCCACCAGCCCCTGGCAACCACCAGTCTGCTATCTGTCTGTAGGTGTAGATGTACCCATTCTGGATATTTCGTACAAATGGAACCACGCAGTATGTGACCTTTTATGTCTGGCTTCTTTCTCTTAGTATGAGTTTCTGAGGTTCTTCCCTGTTGTAGCAAAGTGTAGCATTCATCCTCTTTAGGGCTAAATGCTATCCCATTGTGTGCATGCGTGTGGAGATGTAGCTGTGTGGTGTTATCAAAGGAATTTACATCTCTGATTTTCAGAGTCCACCAAATGGAGATCATACAATAACCTTGCAGGGCAATTGTAAAAATTAGACATGCTGGGCGCCTGGGTGGCTCAGTCGGTTAAACATCTGTCTTCGGCTCAGGTCATGATCTCAGGGTCCTGACATCAAGCCCCACATCGGGCTGCCTGCTCAGTGGGGAGTCTGCATCTCCCTCTGCCCCTCCCCCCAATTTGTACGTGCGCACACGCTCTCTCTCTCAAAAAAAAAATTAGACATACTGGGGGCATCTGGCTGGCTCAGTGGAGCATACAACTCTTGATCTCGGGGTTGTGAGTTCGAGCTCCACATTGGACGTAGAGATTACTTAAAAATAAAAATCTTTTTTAAAGATTTTATTTATTTATTTGACAGAGAGAGACACAGCAAGAGAGGGAACACAAGCAGGGGCAGTGGGAGAGGGAGAAGCAGGCTTCCCGCGGAGCAGGGAGCCCGATGTGGGGCTCGATCCCAGGACCCTGGGACCATGACCTGAGCCTAAGGCAGACGCTTAATGACTGAGCCACCCAGGCGCCCCTAAAAGTAAAAATCTTAAAAAAATAATTAGACATGCTCTGTGTATATGAGGTGCTGGAAGCATAGTGGGTTAGTTTATAAATGGTAGCAGTGAAAACGATTATTCAACCAGATAAATTTATCATTAAAACATTCTGACCTTGGAGTGCCTGGCTGACTCAGACTCTTGATCTCAGGGTTGTGAGTTTGAGTCCCACATCGTGCATGGAGCCTACTTTAAATAAATAGATAAATATTTTCCCCCTTCCCTGGCAAACGTTCTGATGTCAGGTCAGCTGTGATCTTAGCTTCTTCGGAAGACAAGGATGTCCTTAGCTGCTCAGTCCTGGGAAATGAAAGTTAAGGGAGGGGTTCTGAGGTTGAGTTCATGCTTGCTTTTGTACTGGCAGAGCTCTTTATATTTCTAGTAGATTTTGTTATCAGTATTTCCCTTGCACATTTATTCAACAGTTTTTCAAATAATGGAAGTTGAAAGCCACCAGGCAGTGAAGGGGGGGAGGAGCTACGTTTAAGGAAATTCTAAATAAGCACACAGAAGGAGTTCATTAGTCATCAGGGGAATGCAAATTAAGACCACAGTGTGATGCCAGAATGACTAAAACGGAAAAGACTGACCACACCGAATGTTGGGGGGGGGGACACGGAGGGACTGGAACTCTCATACCTCATGGATGGACATGTCAAATAGTACAACCACTTTTTTTTTATTTTTTATTTATTTATTTTTTTAAAGATTTTATTTATTTATTTGAGAGAGAGAGAGTGAGAGACAGAGAGCACGAGAGGGAAGAGGGTCAGAGGGAGAAGCAGACTCCCTGCTGAGCAGGGAGCCCGATGTGGGACTCGATCCGGGGACTCCAGCATCATGACCTGAGCCGAAGACAGTCGCTTAACCAGCTGAGCCACCCAGGCGCCCTATAGTACAACCACTTTAGAAGACCATCGGAGAGTGTCTTAAAAAGTTCAACATACGTCTACTCTGTGACCCAGCACTCCACTCCTAGGTGTTTACCCAAGAGAAAAGAAAATATTTGTCCATGAAAGTCTTGCACTAAATCCTAGCTAGAATATTCATAGCTGCGTTATTCCTAAAAGGCAAAGACTGGAAATAACCCAGATGCTCATCTTCTGTAGACTGGATAAACCGTAGCATATTATATAGCAAAATACTACACACCATAAATAAATGATCTACTATACATGCAATAATATGAATGACTCTCAAAACTATTATGTAGAATGAAAGAAGCCAAATATACCCACAAACACACAAATACAATAAACACTGGCTGTATTCATATGGAATTCTAAAGTAGACTAAACTGTGGTGATAGAAATCAGATCATTGGTCGTTCCCAGAAGGATTGACTAGGAAGGGGCACGACAAAAATTTTCTGGGTTGATGGAAATGTTCTGGATCTTGATACACAGTTGCCAAAATTGAATGCTTAAGATCAGAGCATTTCATTATGTATCAATTACACCTTAATAAAACATCTTCCTAGGGCACCTGGGTGGCTCAGTTGTTAGGCATCTGCCTTCGGCTCCGGTCGTGACCCCAGGGTCCTGGGATCGAGTCCCACATCGGGCTCCCTGCTCCACAGGAAGCCTGCTTCTGTCTCTCCCACTCCCCCTGCTTGTGTTCCCTCTCTTGCTGTCTCTCTCTCTCTGTCAAATAAATAAATAAAATCTTTAAACAAAACAAAACAAAACAAAATCTTCCTGTGGGCCAGGCACTAAGCTATGTGCTTTGTAAACATTATGTCGTTTAACTTGTCAGCAAATCCCATGAGGTAGATATTGTCTGTGCTTTACAAATAAAAAAAACAAGCTCAGAAAGGTTAAGCAACTTACCTCGGGACACACAGCTAGAAAAATTAGATTAGAACTCAGGCAGTAGGACTCCAAAGCCCATGCCTCAAAGGTTCTCTCTTCTCCCTAACCCATTTTCTTTTCTAAGATTTTACAGATGGGGAAATTGTGTCTCAAATAGCACCAGAGATATGCTCAATGCCACCTCTGCTCTTTGAAGTCAGTATTGAACTAGAACCCAGATCTCTGGAGCTTTCCTTCTGTATCACACGTCTTCACTTGGGCAAAGAAGTCAAGCTCACTCCTACTTCTGCCCAGCTCAGGGTTGGGAGCTAGAAGTACAATTTTTAAAGAGTTGAGTATAACATTCATATTATAAGAGACCCAAACCTAGAGCATAGATACTGAGACTTCAAAATGAGAGACTGAATTTTCCATCTGTCTTTGTACTGCTAGAGTAGTTCCAAAGGTTTTCTGTGAGTTGTGGAGGTTCACCATTCACTCTCCCCGAAATTAAGCCATGTTACCCCCCAAGCGCTGTCCCTCCCCCCCACACACCAGACTCACCTGTTACTTCCCTCCATGTCTTTCTCAAGATGTCCAAAGCCTCCAGCACATTCAGCAAGCTTCCCTCTACTTAAGAGGAACATGCATGGGTTCCTCACCCGCTCGTTGACAGAGTTCTAGAGGGATTAACATCAAGAACAACAAAAACAGCCCATCTAATTTGGTTTTAACTCACATCCAATGAGTCAACATTAGGAGTGGTTGTTGTCGGGTTGAGCCCATCAAGTTTTTTTTTTTTTTTAAAGATTTTATTTATTTGGTCAATCAGAGAAAGACATGTATCATATGACCTCACTGATACGAGGAATTCTTAATCTCAGGAAACAAACTGAGGGTTGCTGGAGTGGTGGGGGGGTGGGAGGGATGGGGTGGCTGGGTGATAGACATTGGGGAGGGTATGTGCTATGGTGAGTGCTGTGAATTGTGCAAGACTGTTGAATCACAGACCTGCACCTCTGAAACAAATAATGCAATATATGTTAAGGAAAAAAAAAAAGACGAAGATAGCAGGAGGGGAAGAATGAAGGGGGGAAATCGGAGGGGGAGACGAACCATGAGAGATGATGGACTCTGAAAAACAAACTGAGGGTTCTAGAGGGGAGGGGGGTGGGGGAATGGGTTAGCCTGGTGATGGGTATTAAAGAGGGCACGTTCTGCATGGAGCACTGGGTGTTATGCACAAACAATGAATCATGGAACACTACATGAAAAACTAATGATGTGATGTATGGTGATTAACATAACATAATAAAAAAAAACCTCACATAAAAAAAGATTTATTTATTTGTGAGAGAGAGAGAGAGAGAGCACAAGCAGGGGGAGGGTCAGGCAGAGGGAGAGGCAGGCTCCCCACTGAGCAAGGAGCCCAATGTGGGGCTTGATCCCAGGACTCTGGGATCATGACCTGAAGTGAAGGCACACACTTAAGCCACTGAGCCACCCAGGCGTCCCCCATCAAGTTGTTCTAAAAGCAATGCAGTCGGGTGCCTGGGTGGCTCAGTTGGTTAAGCGACTGCCTCCGGCTCGGGTCATGATCCTGGAGTCCCTGGATCGAGTCCCGCATCGGGCTCCCTGCTGAGCAGGGAGTCTGCTTCTCCCTCTGACCCTCCCCCCATCTCATGTGCTTTCTCTCTCATTCTCTCTGTCTCTCAAATAAATAAATAAAATCTTTAAAAAAAAAAATAAAAGCAATGCAGTCTTTGGTGTTTTTAGAAGGCACTACCTTGTATTTTGGGGCAATTTGGCTTAAACCATGACAGCTTCTTTTCCCCAGAACTTGGTTCTCTGAGAGGAAAAACATATAATAGAAATATATAAATGTTTATAATACATAAATATGTAAAATATATATGTTCCCCCAGCCTGTGTCCACTAAAAAGAAACTTCGTCTGGAGATTTCTTTGTCTCCTCTTCAAAAGTTGCAGAATGTATTTATGGTCTGCCGTTTCTCTGGAACTGGCAAATGGTGCTGTGAATGAATCACCCTGTTTCTTGGGAATGTTTTGCTCCAAGAGCTCGGGGGGGGGGGGGTACAAAAAGATGATAAACAGCCTCTTGAATGATCTCTCCTCCCCTCACTGCAGGGCCTGAGGCCTGTGAGCTCACAGGACTGAAGGAAGCTGAGCTTTTGGAGTAGAGGAACCCTGGGCTTTCACGTTTACGGAAGGGGAGTGGCAGAGCAGCGCCCCGGCCGTCTGAGTATATGATTCACCCCCACTGCTGGTGGGCCCATGGACTTCATTGCTTTGAGGTTCAGCTTCCTCCTCTGGAAAATGAGGGCAGAAAGCTGATACCCCTTTTAGTTTTCTATCACCCAGGGGCCCTCCGCAACTCCATGGCCACTTGGTGGAAGTGCTGAACCTGAAATATGGCACCTGCCTCCTAAGCCAGAGAAGGATCAAGGCCTGTGGCCCCCCACAAGGCACCAACTGGTTTAGTTCAGTGGTGGATGGTTCAACAAACACACCCAAGGCCCAGCTCTCTCCAGACCCTGACCTGGGCACCGGGGACACCAAAGTGGATTAGCCGTGGCTCCCTGCCTAAAATTTGTGGGGCCAGGTGGACACACAGATGATTACAATAGACTGTGGCAAGCCTGCTGATACCATTCCTGAGGGGTTTTGGGAATGCAGAGGAAGGCCCTGACTCAGTTGGTAGGAGAGTTCAGGAAAGCTTCCGGGGGAAGTGACAGAGGATTAGCATCAGGTGGCATTGATGAAAGGAGGGGATGGAATGAGAACTTGGGCAAGCCCCTTCCCCACTCGGGGCCTAAGCCTCCCTAGAATACACTCATGGAAGACAGCCGACTCAGCGGATGGCCGTGGTCTCCCCACTCTGGACTGCTCAGGTGGGGAAAGTGTCGATGATTTTTGTTGAGCTTGGAGGGTGCCTGGTCCAGCAGCCAGGAGACGCTTTACCCTGGCATTCAAGGCCTGGCGCTCCTTGGCTCCTAGGCCCATAGTCCTCTGAGAGCACAGGGGCGCCTACCACCCTCTCAGCTCTGACCAAGTAAATCCCAGTTGGTGTGGGAATGGCCTGAGCTGAGAGAGGTGGGAGTGAGTCATCCTTCCCTCCCCTGACCCCGAGCCCTGTCCTCAGGCCCCTGGAGAATTGCTGCAGGGCAGGCAGGGGAGGGCTCTCTAGGCTGACAAAGGGCTTAGAGGCACAGCAGCTGGATGATATCAAAAGGGAAATTATTATTCAGAAGTGTCCATCCCTCTGGCAAATTGCTGGAGTCCCTGACCCCAGGTGGGCAGGGCAGTGTCCGGGGGTCCTCAGTCCTGTCAGCTGCTCTGTCTCACCCCTGCCAGGTTGAGCCCCTGGAAAGTGTGAGGCCCACTTGCTCTCCACCCTTCCTCCCTTTCCCTCTGGACTCCTGACTCCCCTGCCCCTGCAGGCCTGGGGGCAGCTACAGTTGCTCTGTGGCTCAGTCCCCCTGTGTTCCTGTCTTCACTCATGTGGCCTCTGGGCAACGTCTGACCCAGGAGAAGCCCCTTCTGGGAAGCCCAGAGCCCCTTCGGAGGCCTCTTGCAGGCTTTTAGACACGAGGGCTCCTTGGGATGCTGCCTGCTTTCTTCTCATCCTATACATAACGTCCTACCCCAAGCCTCAGTTTCCTTGTCAGAGAAACGGGCATAAACAAAGCACCTTTTCCAAGGGGTTGGTGAAGGGATTAAATGAGTTAACACGAATAAGGCAGTTAGTGCCTGATGCAGTGTGTTCAATAAGTGTCGGCTGAAGCATTACTGATTTTTCAAAATCTCCATGGATACCTAAAGGGCTTCTCCAACATAATTTGGCCAAAACTGAACTCTTGACTTTTTCCCCTCAGCGGGCTCCTACCCAGGCTTCCCCATCTCAGTAAATGGCAACTCCATCCACCCAAACTAGAAGTCTGGGGATCGGTCTCGATTCGGTCTCTCTGTGCGCCCACACTCCCGATCCGAGGGAGGACCGTCGGTGCTTCCCCCCTGCACTTGAGTCAGGCACTTCTGGCTACCTCCCTACCAGGACTGAGCCACCTCACCCCCTCCCAGAGGGCTGCCCGCCTCTCTCCGCCCCCCTCGATCCCCCTCCATGCAGCTGCTAGCGGGATCTTCCAAAAACATATGCTGATGTGCTGATCCCCTCCTTGTCCCTCCCCACAGCCCACGAGGCTCTGGGCTCCAGCTTCATCTCCCATTGCCCTCCTCGCCCTCACTGCTCCACCCAGACCCACCCCAGGGCCTTTGCCTGAACGCTCACCCCCCAAATCTTTTTTTTTTTTTTTTTAAGATTTTATTTATTTATTTGAGACAGAGAGAATGAGAGAGAGTGCACATGAGAGGGGGGAGAGTCAGAGGAAGAAGCAGACTCCCCGCTGAGCAGGGAGCCCGATGTGGGACTCGATCCAGGGACTCCAGGATCATGACCTGAGCCGAAGGCAGTCGCCCAACCAACTGAGCCACCCAGGCGCCCCCCCCCCAAATCTTTATATGGCCATTCTTTTCATCCTTCAAGCTTTAGCTAAAATTCATCTCCTTTGAGAAGCCCTCCCTGTCCTCCCGCGCTCCTGCTCCCCACTGACTCCCGCTCTAACATGTAGCACAGCCTGGATTTCTGCATCAGTAGGTTTGTTCTCTGGCTTACTGACCACCTCTCATTTCTCTTAAGGTCTCACCCTGTGATTTGAAGGCAGGCGCTGTGTGGGTTTTATGAACCAGGGTGCCACCAGACAGGAAATATTTCATGAACTCTTAAGGCCTCAGCCAGATCTCCAGACCTGGGCTCTGGGACCTTGGAGAAGTTACTCACCCTCTCTGGGCCTTGAGTTTCTAATGCCTGGCAGGTAGAGGGGTCCGGCTGGTGATGGCGCAAAGTGCAGCAGCGGGGGGGGGGGGGGATGCCGCTGAGCCTGGCCCTTTCACCTGCTGTGTATTTCCCAGGGCACGTTTCCTCCTGTTGACACAGACAGCACTCTGTGTTTGCGGAGTTGAATCAAATCAAATAGCCCTGCCCCAAGGCCCTGGAAACACCTATACCGGCATCTCTAGGAATGGGAAGGGGGAGCTAGTTCAAGACCCAGGGAGGTAATTTAACTATTGGATGATTAAATATGTTTAATTATTGGGAGGTAACTGTGGTGGGAAGTTGAACACAGACCACAAGCGGCAAGAGGCCTGGTTCAAATTCGTGTTGTGGGGAGAAGCCTCCCTGCCAACTCTGGGCCTCCCCCATCCAACCATCTGGATGGGAGAGGTCTCAGCCAGGGACTGTGGCCCCAGGGAGCTGAGGCCTGGGCCAAGATGGGGGCTGGGATCCTTCCTGGCTCCTCAAGAGATCCCCACCCCACTGAGCTGGCATGGGCATGGGGAGAAGGTGAGGCCAGACTCAGGGCGTGCCTTGGGGCAGGGTGGCTGGCTCAGTTCCTGGTCTGGAAGCCTGAGCTAATGTGCTAGCCTCAGGCAGGGGCTGGAATAGGCCTGGCACTGCTCCAGGGGACCTGGGCAACCCAGGCCTGAGGTTCCTGTCCCAACAAGCATGGGGCCTATTCAGGGTCAAGCCCTGGTCTGGGCATGACCCAGACCCAACCTCTAACCCCTGGAGCTCTTGGTCTATGGGTGGGGGTGGGGAGTGCAAGGGTTAAAATGAGCCTTCCCTGTGAGAAGTGCCGATGGGGTCTGTGAAGCTTTGGCCTAGGCTGGAGGCACCAAGAATGCACAGGATTAACCAGGGAGGAGAGGCAGGGAGAAGGACATCCCAAGTGGAGGGAAAGCGAGAGCAAAAGCCCAGAGGGGAGACAGTGGCATGGGTAAGGGGGTGACCAAGAAGAAGATGGGACTGGAGGGGCTTTCAGGGCCCCGTGTGGCCTCCTAAGTACGGGGTATGGTTGGAGGCCACAGGGAGTCACTGAAGGACCAGAGCTGTGGTTTAGAAAGAGGAACACAGAATGAATCGGGGACGGGAGATCAGACAGCAGGATGGTGTCTGGATGAGCCAGGCCCCACCTGGGTGCAAGGGACCAGAGGAGGGGTGGTTAGGGTGGTAGAGGCAGTAGGTCTTGGGGGTGGGGGTGGGGGTGGGAGGCTGGAATGCCTGGTTTCTGGCCGAAGGGCCTGAGAGGATGGAGCAGCTGTCCCTAAGTGGGGGACCTGGGAGGGGTCCAGTTTCAGGGAACAGAGGATGTGTTCTGCTTAGGAAAAGAGGGATATCCTGGAGCTCAGGTTGGGCACTGGGGGACTGTCCTGGGGAAGGGTCTGCGGGATGACGGATGGATGCATGCAGAGCTCTGTGGGGAGGCAGGCAAGTGGAGACGCTAGGGCTGGTGGGGGGGGGTTGTTAAAGCTGGGTGGTTGTCCCTTCCTTCTCAGATCTCCCTCCGGCTCCTTGGAGGCAGGGAGCAGGCTTGGTTAGGAAGTGTGGGGGGAAATGTTTCTGGAAGGCATGTGGAAACCTATTGGAGGTCTCAGAGGACTGGGGCTCCCGTTGCCTATAGCAGTGACCTGGATAACACTTCTTCTATTGGCTTCCCTCCTTCCCTGGCTCTGCAGCTTCTTGGATCCCTTCCCAAGTGAACACTTGTCTCAGGGTTGGCTTCAGGAGGGCCTAAGATAAAGTCTGGTTGAAGCCATGGGACTGTGGGCTCCTCTTGGGCTAGCATGGGCTGTGTCCTTGGCCTTAAACCCAGGCCCAGGGCCCAAGAGCCCCCACCCCCGCCATTTCCGCCTCTGTAGAGGGTTTGTGGAAGTAAACAGGGTGAGCCAAGGCTGAGGGGAAGGAGAAGAGCAGGGTCCTGGGACATCAGGGAGAGAACTGGGCACTTCCCCTGGGAGTTTCAGCCTTCCTCATCAGATGGGGCCAGGAGTGAAATGAGCATCAGGATCCCAGGCAGATGCACCTCCAGGGGCCAGCCCAGATCAGGTAGAGAGAGGTCAAGTGCATGACCAGCTCACCCTTGAGGACTTTGGCTCCCAGGAGCCCTGAGCTGTGGAGCTCTGGGACCAGGCCTCGTATTGGGCGTTCAGATCAGTCGGGGAGCAAAGACAGTGATCAGAGTCACAAATAACCTATATTACTTCCTATTGCTCCAGTAACATGAGCTTATGGTAGAAAACTGCAAAAGAAAAGACAAGCACAAAGGAAAAAAATAATTCAGCTCATTTATGCTCCCCGACTCCTAGGACGACCGCTAAAAACATGCTAGCATTTATCTTTTTCCTATGCCCACTTTTTTTTAAAACGGAGATGGGATTATATTATTTCTTATTTTTTTTAAAGGTTTTATTTATTTAGTTATTTAGAGAGAGCACGAGCAGGGGGAGGGGCAGAGGAAGAGGGAGAGAGAGGATCTCAAGTGGACTCCCCACTGAGCGTGGAGCTTGACATGGGGCTTGATCTCATGACCCTGAGATCATGACCTGAGCTGAAATCAAGAGTTGGATTCTTCACTGACTGAGCCACCCAGGCACCCCGGGATTATATTATTAATATAATATATTAATGTGATATAATATAATATAAATAAAATGTTACACAACATTTTAATTTACTAATATAGCATGAGCTCTCTCCATGGCAAAATATATAGATCTACATTGTTAATTTTAAGGCTGCCATCGATGTCCACTTTATTCATGGAATCTTAAGCTGGCTGCACTAGAAATAATAGTAACAACAACAATATATCCACTGATGGAGCACCTAGCCTGCGTGTGTCATGCTAGTCACTGAATAGCCATGTGAAGTATGTCTTGTTATCTCCAATTTATAGATGACAGAAGTGAGGGTGTGAGGAGTCAAGTGACTGGTTTAAGGCCACCGGGCTATCGAGGCAGGATTCAAAGCCAGGTCTCTGTAGCTGCTCTTTTTTTTTTTTTTTAAAGATTTATTTTAGAGAGAGAGAGTTGCGGGGGGGAGGGGAAGAGGGAGAGAAACTTCAAGCCGACTCCCCACTGAGCGAGGAGCCCCACACGGGGCTCCATCCCATAACCCATGAGATCATGGCCTGAACCAAAACCAAGAATCGGAGGCTCAACTGGCTGAGCCACCCAGGCGCCCCTCCATAGCTGCTCTTGACAATGATGTTCGGCTGCCTGGTGGGTCCCCCTCCTTGGGCCCCTATATTTGTTTCCACCCAGAAATTTGGATGATCTGGAGCCCTGTTGTATGCATTTCACCAGTTCCTCTTGGAGGGAAGCCTTATATTGGGGTTGGCACTGTCCCTCCTGCCCATTCTCTTAAGGTTCCCTGGACGTGTCACTGAAGCTCTTCCCTCAGCAGCTATGGAAACAACGCTGACCCGAGAGCGAAAGGGACTTGCCTAAGGCCACACTGTGCAGAGACTGCACTGGACTGGGGTCCTGGTTTCCGATTCTCTCCCCTGAGGGTGGACAAAGCATGTGGGATGCACAGGGACATAGACGTTAGAGGCCCAAGCTCCAAAGGACCATCCCTGTGGCATCAGCCCCCAACCCTGACACAAGAGTTGCCATAGGCGACCTGTGAACGGTTACCAAGGCCAGGACTGTGAGGGGTGTCTGTGGAAGGCTTCCAGGAGGGGCCCGGGGTGGGGGGCTCAGTAGGGTTTGGACAAACCGAGAGAGAGGAGACGGCAGACCACACTACGCGGCCAGATGTGTGGAGGCAGGCACGGGACAAGGAGAATGACCAGATGAAGGGTCTGGGAGTCTTTCAGGGGCCAGAGAAGACCCAGAAGCCCCTGGCCCAGCCTTTGGGGCAATCCCCTAGCCACCGCAGAGCCCGCCCGGGTAATTCCTGACTGGGAACCGAAGGAGGAAGTTGTATAAGCAACACTCAGCCTGTGACTGGGAGGCACGGCTTGGTTTCATTTCCAGACTGAGGCCTGGACTGGCTCTAGTGCCCACCCCCACCCTGGCCCATCCCCTGCTGCCTCTGCCCTTGGCTCAGGCCGTTGTGAACCCCATAGCCCAGGGAGGCCAGGAAGGAGGCATCAAGGCCAGGAAATGGGGAAGTCCTGTCACGTGGAAATGCCCCGGGAGAGAGGCCTGATGCCTCTTTCTCTGCCAGAGCAGACAGTGAACTCCGGAGGCCTAGGCTGCTGTTTCCACTTCCTCCCTGCCTGGCAAACCCTTTCCTGTCCTTCAAGACCCAACCTGAATGACCCTCATCTGGGCGGCTCCTGGAGAAACCTAGGCATGCTGAGAAGTGGTTACCTCCTCCGACTCTCCAGCCGGCAGACTGCCCTTAAAAGTCTATGGAAAGAGGGCGTCTGGGTGGCTCAGTTGGTTAAGCGACTGCCTTCGGCTCAGGTCATGATCCTGGAGTCCCGGGATCGAGTCCCACATCGGGATCCCTGCTCAGCGGGGAGTCTGCTTCTCCCTCTGACCCTCCCCCCTCTCATGCTCTCTCTCTCTCTCATTCTCTCTCTCAAATAAATAAATAAATAAAATCTTTAAAAAAAAAAGTCTATGGAAAGAATACCTTGTTCATGGAGTATGTGCAGCGCATAAGGCACCATGCTAGCTACCTCTTGGCCTTGACACCTTATTGGATCCTCTCTCAGCATCACCGGTAGTTAGTACAATCGCCAGGTGCTTGATGTCACTGGCAGCAGAGTGAGGCTGGGCAAGGTGACACGGGCTGCACATGGTGGGGCTGGATCTTTTGATGGGGAAGTTCATGGCTTCTGGCCCTCCAGCTTGGGATGCGTCAGCAACTGTTTTCCCCTTCTGGCTTGAGAGCCTCCAAGCGTCTGTGTCCTTGGACACCTGGCCCAAAGGAGGTGCTGAGCCATGGACAAATCTTTGAACTTCTTAACCTGCCTTCACCATGACGAGGACATAGCCTGGTGCCTTGTATACGAGAGGCATTTAATATGTTCTCGTGATATCAAGAGGCTTTGATCGTGGCCTATACCCCATAACCAGTTTCCCTTATGAGTAACATCTTGCATTAGTATGGTACATTCATGACAGCTAATGAAACAATATTGGTATATGATTATTTTTTTTTAAAGATTTTATTTATTTATTAGAGAGAGAGCAAGGTCAGGAACAGAAGCAGGGGGAGTGGGAGAGGGAGAAGCAGGCTTCCCGCCGAGCAGGGAGCCCGCTGTGGGGCTCGATCCCAGGATCCTGGGATCATGAGCTGAGCTGAAGGCAGATGCTTAACTGGCAGAGCCACCCAGCTGCCCCGACCTTGGCAGTTTTAAGGAGAACTGGTCAGCTAATATTTGTAGAATATCACTCTACTGGAATTTGTCTGAGTTTTTCTCATGATTACATTGGGATTACGGGTTCTGGGGAGGAAGAACACAGAAGTGAAGTGCTGCTCTCATCACATCATATCAAGGGCACATATTATTACCATGACTTACCCCTGTTGATGTCGACATTGACCACCTGGCCGAGTTGGTGTTTGTCAGGTTTCTCCACTGCAAAGTTACCTCCCTGCCCCTGCTTCCACACTGTTCTCCTTGGAAGGAAAGAAGTCACTAAGGAGTTATGCTTCCCTCCTCAAGGGCAGAGTAGAGTACTAGCATTTTTTCTTCTTGAGTATCTACTTTTCAAAGCCCTCCCACAGCACATTGCTACAGTCCGTCTTTCCAACCGAGCCTGGGAACCAGTGGAAATGGAGACATTTCATGAGGGGGAAGTGGAGGCTCAGGGAGAGGTGTGGGGTGGGGGTCAGCGGTTGGGTCAGGCTCTGTGGGTCCTGCCTCTCCCTCTTGGACTTGAAATAGGTGAAGGTCATGAAGGCCGAGGCTCATAGAAGGTCTGGGCAGGATAGAACCGCCAGAGTATCACTCTCAGAGGGACTTGAATTCTGCCTGGGTTTGAATTCGAGGTCCTGCACTCCCTCACTGTGTCATGTCACCTCCCTGAGCCTCAGTTTCCTCATCCGTACCATGGGGATAACAATAACTCCTACTTCATAGTGCTGTGAAAAACACGAGCTACTACACACAGAGCCCCAGAACGGGGCACTGCCCAGGAAGTGGTGTGCACAGTGAACGTGAGCTGGGGCTGTGATGATTATTTTTACAAGTATTCTTTGAAGCCCTCCTGTTGCTGGCTGTCTCCTGTCTGCTCAGCAGGTTTCTAACCCCCTCTGATCTGGGGGGTCACCGCTTTGGCTGCAGATTTCCGCCCTGCCCTCTGCCCTCCCACCAGGCCAGGCGGATCAAGGGCCCTGGCTCCTTTCATCTTTCCTCACATTCAGAGACATGGTGGAAGGAGGCCTGGGCTGGAGGGGGGCTGGCTCTGTCTGCCAGAGGACCCCCCCCCGACCCGTGACCTTGGGAGAGTATCTGTCCTTCTCTGGGCCTCTACTGTGGCCTGAGGGGAGTGGTGGGATGATGAAACTTCAGTGCTGATGCACTGAAGAACTGGGCATCTCTGTGTCACCTGTAAAGAGCAGTCCCCCGGAACGGGCCACGCCCCTTCCACAGCCTCAAGCCAGAGCCTGCCCTCTCTTCCACCCTGTTCTTTCAACCTGAGCCCCGTGGCTTCCAACAGACAACTTGCAGTCCACCTTCTGGGGGAATGACAGGGCTGGTCTGGAATTTCCCGCTGAGAGTCTGTGATGGGTCAGCTTCCTAGTCGCTGCTTCAAGGGTGAGCTGGGCACCGGATGGGCGTGGCCACTAGGCCACCATTGAACCAGAGCCACCCGTGCCTTGAGTGAAGTACAGATGGGGCCTCAGATCCCATGTCACGGGAAAGCTCTCCCCCAGGGAACTCCTGCCCCTTGTGTGGGTCCAGGCCTCCCTGACACCCTGTCCTCCATGTAGCTTTGACCCAGGTTGGGCGTCAGAGGGAAGAGGAAGTTTCCAGAGATATAACGTGTTGACATCAGTACTATCTGTCATTTGCTGGGAGCTTTGGGTTCGGAGATTGTCCTTATAGTATTCCAGGCCTGCCCCAGGGCTTTGTATCCCGTTGGTGGTCCATAAATGTTTGTTGTCCATTAACGATGATGAATAACTTGTGGGTATTAAGCAATGAGTGGCTGTTTTACTAACAAGGCTTTAAACAGAATAAAGCATAAACGGTTGCTTATCCACCAGGCCAGGGACTCTTGCATCTGTATAATCATGGAAGCTGGTACAGTTGTTGCCCCCACTCCACTGATGAGTAAATGGAGGCTCAGAGAGGGCAGGGTCATATAGTCAATGACTGGAGGAGTTGGAATTTGAACTTTTGTATGTGGACGTCCCTAGTCTGTGTGATCTCTCCAGCCAACTGGGCGGTTTCTGCTCTGTGTTGGGCATGGGTCAGACCATAGTCCCTGCCCTCAGGGTGGGGACAGACTTGCAGTGTGCCTCCATCAGGGGTTTGTCAGGAAACATGTCCTGGAAGGGGTGGCATTTATTCAGGACCTTGATGAGCGGGGCGGGGGGGAGGGGTTGGGAAGCTAGATATATGGGGCAAGCATTCCTGGCTGGCTTACAGCCTGAGCAAAGGCCCAGGGGGGTTGGTTTGAAAATAAAACACTTCCACCGCTCAATAATGAAGCCATCGTATTGGCCACATCCTCCTGAAGGGCGGGGCTCCTGAGAACCTCAGCCTCTGAGCCAGCCCTCAAAACCCGTAGTGACTCCAGGTGGAAGGCCGCATCTGTGCTTACAGAGCCAAGACTTGTCCAGTCGCCCCCACCTCCTTCAAGAGAGCGTGTAGGGGTATGAATCCTGGGGTCTCACACATACTAAGTGTAGATCACCTGTTTCATCTTCAGGAGAGCCTTCTGAGAGAAGCACGATCTTTAGCCCATATTGCAGAATGGCACACTGAGGCTTAGAGAAACAGCATGCTAATGGTCACATATACAAGAAGTGGCAGAGTTGGGACTTGAACCCAGATCCATGGATCCAAAGTCTGTGATTTTAAATCCCTCTGTCCTTCCAAGTCCAGAAGAAACCCAGAATTTTCCATTGAACTCCTAGGGATGAATGTGCTGAGCTTGTAAATATTTAGCACACTGGAGGGAACCCCCCCCCCCTTATTACCAAGGTGTAACTATTCCCACCAACTATGGCTAATATCAAGCTACCAATGTGACATCATTGACCTTGGAGTTGGAAAGAGATGAGCACAATTAGCTCCTATAAATGGTAAGAGTCAGTTCCAGCACCCACTGGGTGACTATCCTATTCCGGCTGAGTGTGGCCAGTGAAGGCCTTCAGGAGCGAGTAAGAGAAACTGAGAAACTTGCTCCTCCAGCCAGGGGCCCGCCCAGAATCCCCGGAAGCTGCAGTTAATCTTTAAGTCAGCCTCGCAAATAAGCACAGCTATTCAACCAGCCCAGGCTGGCTTCTGCGGCTGGCTCTGCCGCTGACTTGCTATGGGACTTCAAGGGGACTGCTGCCCCCTCAGGCCTCAGTTTACCGACCATAAGAGCTACCATTAACTGATACCATTAGCTGAGCACAGCCGCCTTCACCCTTGTCCGTTCTGACCTTCTCCGGAGTCCTCTGTCGCCACGTTCACTTCTGTTTTACAGGCGAGGGGAGGCGCTGGGGAAGTCGGTGGGCTTGAACCCAGATCGGGGTGCCTCTAGGCCTTGCTCATTCCTGGTCTCCTGGAGGCTCTCTTGTGCTCTGAGGCCTTTGCCTCCTATACTCTAGGGTTCGCCTCCCAGCTCCTCTCAGGAGGAGAAGCCTAGGCCTGGTGCTGTTGGACCAGGCTGGGCCTTAGTTTCCCATCTGTGAAATGGCAGAACTTTCAGAGAAGGAGAGAGGAAGCAGGTGGTGGTATGTAAAGCTGGTTTTAGACCCACCTTTCCCTATGCCATGATCCCTGGAGGACAAGTGAAGAGCCAAAGGTGGGGTGCAGTTCTGGAGCATGGGCTGGGAGGTGGTGGGGGTAACACTGTTGGCCTAGTGTTTGAGGGAGCCTTTGTGGCATAAAGCAGCGTTTCCTTATTGTCCCCTTTCTCTGCTAAACTCCTTGCCCCCTGCATCCAGATGTAATTTGCCTCTTTATTTACTTGGAAGTGTGATTGCCACTAAATACTGGCTTCAGCCCCCTCATAAGCAGGAATATCTAGAACTCAATGACTTCTGATGAGCTGCCTTAGTTACTGTTTTGTTTTTTAAATGCACATTAAAATGAACACATATCGGGGTGCCTGGGTGGCTCAGCTGGCTAAGCATTTGACTTCGGCTCCAGTCATGATCTCAGGGTCCTGGGATTGAGTCCCGAATCTGGCTCCCCGCTCAGCGGTGAGTCTGCTTGTCCCTCTCCCTCTGCTCCTCCCCTTCTCCCTGCTCATGCTCTCTCTCTCTCAAATAAATAAAATCTAAAAAATAAATAAAATATAATAAAATAAAATGAACACATATCTATTAAAATAAATGTTGCTCCTCCCCACACTGTTCCTCCTGCCCCAGTCCTTACTTTGGGAATCTCAGGTCAAGGCCAGGGTCCAAGGCCTTGGACCTTCCTTCTCTGTGCCTCAGTTTCTTCATCTGTAAAATGGGGATAATCATCAGTCTGCCCAGCCTAGGTGTTGTTAGGAATAGATCCTAAAGTCTACGTGAGCCATCAGTATGGTGCCTGGCAAAGAGTGAGGGTTTCATGAGTGCTGATATTATCATCATCATCATCATCATCATCATCATCATCATCGGTAATTGAGAAAGAAGTGAATTTGGGGTAAATAGGGTGGGTGGGCTGCGGGCGGTTAGGGAGGGCATTTTGGCTTGAGGGTATTTTGGGGTCCCACAAGGTGGGGCGCTCTCTCTGGGCGGGGCGGGGGCAGGGTTTCTGTGCCTCCGCCCCCTGCCCCCGCCCCGCCCGGACCCCCGGCTCCAGTGGGGTGGGGGGCCCGCGTGTGGGTCTCTCCTAGGTCACCGGCGGGGAATCCGTCCCCGCACGCTTCCTCGTTCCTCCTCCTCCCGGCGGCCTGCCGGGCCCCTCCTCCCTGCTCGCGCGCTCCCTCCCTCCCTCCTCTTCCCTCCCCGGGCCGCCGCCGCCTCCTCCTCCTCCTCCTCCTCCTCCTCCTCCTCCTCCTCCTCCTCTCCTCTCCTCTCCTCTCCTCTCCTCTCCTCTCCTCTCCTACTCCTCCTCCTCCTCCTCCTCCTCCTCCTCCTCCTCCTCCTCTTCCTCCTCCTCCTCCTCCTCCTCCCTTTCTCTCTCGATCTGTCTCTCCCGGCCGGGAATCCATTCCGGCCTGGGAGCCGGAGCGGCCAGGCCGCCGTCTGCCCGACCCCCTGGCCGTGCGGCGGTCCGTCCTCCCGTGCGTCTGGCTGCGGGCGCGCCCGCCTGCCGACCGGCCCAGGTGAGCGCCCCCCCGCCCCTCCGCGGGCCCCCGGTCCCGGCCGGCATGGGGGAGCCCCCGCCCGGGACCACCGTGGCGTCGGATCGCCCGGCCGCGGGGGGCTCCTGTCCACCCCTCCAACCTCCACCCCCGGGTCTGAGCCGCGATCCCCGAGCGCCGGGCGGGCGCACGGGGACCTGCCCGGCGCGGCCTTTTGTTGTGATGCCGCGGGGGGGAGGGGGCTGGGCGGGGGGCTCCGGGGGGTACTGTCGGCCCGGGGACCACCTCCGGCTCACCCTTCCCCTACGAGCCCCCTGAGAGCAGGAGCCGGGCCGAGCCCCCGGGCCAGGTCTAGGCCAAATCTGAAATCTGAGCCTGTCGGCGCCGCCTCTGGCCGCGGCTGCCGGGCCCGGCGCCCCCCGGCCGGGGATGGGAGGTGGAGAGGGGGCGGGCAGGGTGGGCCTGGGGGCGCCGAGCCAGGGGCGCCGGGCCCGGGCACCAGGACCTCCCTATCCTCCTGGGGCTTCGGGTAGGGCCTGGTGCCGCCGGTCTGGAAGGGACTGGGCCACACTGTTGGTCCCCGCTGCCTCCAGCCCCCAGCCTCGCACCTGGCAGGCCCAGCCGCCTGCCTGCTCAGAAGTTGGCGAAACTTTTGGGTTTTCTCCACCAGGCCGGGTCCATCTTCCTGCCTGGGCTTCGGCTGGGGGTGAGTTTGAGTGCCAGCCAGCAGGGCCAACTACTTGCCTTGCCCTGTGTGGTCAGATGACTGCCTACCCTCTCTGATCTGGGGGTCCTGATCAGTGGCAAGTGGGTCCTGCTGGGACTCCTGGGCTGGTGGAAGGATGGGGGTGAACAGAAGAGGCTCACCTGTGGGGTATCAGGTCCGCCTCTGGGGCCTTCTGACCGGACAGTGGGCAGAACAAGTGAGCCTTGTCCAGGTGGGGTCCCTGAGCTTCAGGACCTCCACAATGGGGGCAGTGGTCCCTGGGTTACCTGGGGGGAGTCCAGGCCCAGCCACAGTGCCGCTGACATCAGACTTGTTTCAAGAGGCCAGGCTGGTCCTGTTACTGACCCCCTTCTCAACCTCCTGACTGGGCAGACAAGACACCGAGATTTCTTGTCTCACTGGGTGACCTGGGCCAAGGGATGGCCCCTCTGAGCCCCCGCATGTGGAATGGGGGAATCTCCATGAAGGAGCTTGGTGTGTAGTAGGTGCTCAATAAATGGGTGCTTCACTGGATGAATTGCCTAAAATGGGTGGGGGCTGAGGGTGCTGGTCCTAGTGGGCTCGTGTCCAGAGGAGGATGGATTGGTGTCTGAAAAGCCACCTCATCACCCCTTGAGAAAGAGCTTGAGCACAGTCCTGCCATCCAGCAGCTGTGTGGCCCTTAAGCTGCTCAGTGCTTCCTTGGGCCTCAGTCTTAAGTATAAAATAGGCCGCATGGAGAAACTGAGGCTCAGGGAGGGGAGTGAGTTGACCAAGCCCATGCAGCTTGAAGCTGGAATTAGAACCTACACTTCAGAGACCCCAGTCTGCCTGCCTTGCACCCCTCTCCAGTGTTGGGGGAGCAGGGGTTTCCCAGTCTGGGACGAGGCACGCAACAGTGTCGGAAAAGACTATACTGATTGATGAGTGATTGCATGGAAGCCACGAAGCCCTTTTGGTGGTGTGCTGATGTGGTATGCCTTGGTGATGTGGTCTTTCCACCCAGGAAAGTGATTTACAATGTGTCACCTCTCTCAGCTGACTGCCTGCCTAGGCCCTCCTGGGCGGCCCCTGGGCTTTTATACTGAAGATGTCCTGCCAGCATTGCCCTGTCCTCTGTGAGCTGCTTATCTGTTCTTGTTCTTGAAGGCTTAGCTTCAGGCCCACCTCTTCCAGGAAGGCTGCCTGGCTCTGCCTCCTCTCCCTAGCCTCTTCCTGAAGCATGAACTCTCTCCAGCTCACAGCACCGTGCCTGCTTTGGCTTCCTCCCTGATTGTGACCTGGTGGGTGGGTGGGTGGGTGGGGGGTATGTCTGGCTCCCCTAAGCCCCAGGAGCCAGGGAGGAGATGGTTCAGTGACCTGGTGACAACTACCTACCCCCCCCACCAACCCCCTGGTCCTAAGTTGACCCCATTTTCCCAAACCTGCCTAGATGCAAACGTTCATGACCCTGTATGAGCATCTGCTGTATACTAGGAGCTTCAAACTCAGGCTGAGCAGTGTGGTGATGGGGTTAGTAGTGGGAGTTGTAGGAGGCATCAATCAGGAGGCTTCCAGGAGGTGGTGCTGAGGGAGAGCAAGAAGTTTGCTCAACAAAGAAGGAGGGAGGGTGGTCTTTCTTCCCTTCTATTCAGACACTTCCCAGGGCCCCTGGAGTTGTGGAGTGTGGTCAGCCTGGGTAGGTCCTTGCTGCGGAATTGTGAATAGGTCCCTGGCCTCCCAGATATTTGAGTCTAGAGGGTGAGCCAAGTAGCAAACAAGTTGCCAAATAAATTAATATATAATCACAGATGCGATAAGGGCTCAAAGAGAGAGGCGTGGATTGCAGAGGAATCTTGAAGGAAGTATGTAGGAGTTGGCCAGGCATGGAGCAAGGGGAAGGGCTTGCCAGCCAGAGGGAACTGCATGTGCAAAGGCCCTGAGGTGGGGGAGTGTGTGTTGTTATGGAGAAACAATGGGAAAACCTCTGCGTCTAGAGTGTGGAGAATTAAGGAAAGTGGGTGAGAGGTGAAATGGGGGGTGTATTGGGGGGTGTTATCAGCAGGGCCGGACCGTATGGGGCTGTGTGGGCCTTGGGGAGGAGTTTGACCTTCATCTTCACACAAAGGGCTAATCGGTGTCCCCCGTGTGAACAGCCTCATGCTGGAGGCCAGGGGTACAGAGCTGTTCAAGGCACCTGGTAGAAATAGATCTGTGGGCTGGACTCCACGTATTCTGTGGGGGCCTAGATCAGGAGTCAAGAGGAGGAGGCATTTGAGGTTGGGCTTTGAAAGTGGAGTAGGAGTTCACTGGCAGGAAGGCAGGAGAAGGGGGGAGCCAGCAGTTGGTGAAGTGCATGCAGGGCGGCTGGAGGCTGGGAGTGGGGTGGGGAGCAGGCAGTGGTCATCTGGAGACCAGAGGTATGGTAAGGGCTCAGGAGTCAGACAGGTCTGTGTTTGAGTTCTGACCGTCTGCACTTGTTATGTAGCTTTGGGTCATTCACTGTATCTTTCTGAGACTTTCTTTCTTTGTCTTGAAAATGGTGACAATAAATATCTCCCTGTCAGGCAGCTGCTTAGGGAAGGGGACCTGCCTTGAGCGGTGTTCCACTGGGTGGTCTTGTCGGCTGTGTCTCTAAGACTTTAAGTGGATGAGCTCACGGAGCCCGAAGGTGCTGGTCTGGGCAGGAATGGCCTGGGAGAGGCCTCCCGTGTGCTGGGTGATTTGAGTCCTGCTCTGCCCTTGCTGTACGAGGAGGGTCAACTGGGGAGAGCGCTACTGGTCTACCTCAGCCCAGCTTCTCGAAAGCCTGCCTTACGTGAGATTGATCCATTTTCCAGAGGTAAATACTAAGACCCAAAGAGGAGAAGCCACTTCCTGCCTGGGTCGTGTGGCTCCTACACCTCTCTCTCCCCTTGGGTCCCTACAGTCCTTTACTTCCTGCCCCCCCCAACTGCTCTTACCCCCTTATCTCCACGGTAAACCACTCTGGTTTCCACTCAAGCCACTGGGCGGGGTGGGGGGGGCGGGTACTTCCTCTGGGGGCACCTCAGTTTCCTCATCTGTGAAGTGGGGATAATATGAGTCATGCTCCTAGGATGCCCAAGAGGACTGAAGTAAAGCATTTAGCACACATTAACTAGATAAATCGGGGTGGGGAAGACCCAGACCTGACTCAAGTCCTTCCTCCTCTGGCAGCGGAATCAGTTTCTGAAGCTGTAAAATGGGCCTGGGGCTTACCCTTAGTAGGGCCAAACGGAGAGTGGGAGGAGGTTGTACCTGCCTTTACCTGGTAGCTGGCTCTGCATCACACTTCTGGGAAAGGTAGGCCCAGTGCATGCTTCCCCTGTGTTCAAGGCCCCATTCCCACTGTATGTCCAAAGGAGCCTCGGCCTCTGCACACCTCCCTTGTGAAGACGGAATGCGCTCATTTCTCCCGGTGCCTTGAATCTACTGGATGGATGCTCAGTAACTGTGACATTCTTCTCGCTCCCCCTCCCTCGTGGGGGCTCAGATAGTATCCAGTCTTAGGATGGCCCAGGCCTGCACTGCGTGTTGAGAAGCCTTCTGAGGCCCAGTCTTGGCTTCCCGGAAATGAGTGCTGTGACGGAGTAGTGATGTCTGCCGTTGGCGGAGGATTAGAGCATGTTGTACACGTGCATGGGTTTGTCATTCCTGGTCTGTTCTGACCTTCTCTTTTCACAGATGGGGGAATTGAGGCCAGAAAGACCCAGGACATATTATCCAAGCTGGGAGAAAAAGGCACATCTCTTGTCTTTTGATCCAGGGCTCTCCCGACTCAGCCAGCCTGCCGCTTCCCACAGGACAGCCTGGGTGGGGCCGAGTCCAGGGGTAGATGAACGGGGAGGATCTCAGAGCCCACAGCCAGAAGCAAAACCCCTGTTCCCCGGCTCCCTGCTATAGGACCTTGAGCAAGTGACTCTCTTCTAACCTGGGCCTCAGTCCCTCTCCTCCCAGCAGAGCTATCCAGAGGAGTTCTGGAATAAAATGAGAAGCATCTCCTGCCCTGGCCTTCAGTTTTATCCTCTGCGCAGTGAGGTCTTTTCCCTCACTGAGGCTCTGCGGTGGGGATCCTAGCTGGGGGCTCCTCCAGGGCAGGCCTGACCGAGTCCTCTTTGAGCCCACGTGGGGCTGTTAGAGACTGTGGGAACGAGTCCTCTGAATCCTTAGACCTGCTGGGCTGCGAGGCCAGCACAGGCTGACTCCTGGTGCCGGGGGCGGAAGTTGGGGTTGGGATGGTGTCCGGAAACCCAGCTCCCCTGTCCAGGCCTGATTACCGTCTCTCGGCCCACCCAGATTTGCTGCCCTGCCTTTGACTCTGTCTGATGTGGATGTCCTCACGTCATGCCCTCTCCAGCCAGGTCACTGCGAGGTGGCCCATTCCATCCTTTGCGCCGGCATGGGGTGGGCAGAACTTTTGTTCCCATTACACAGGAAAGGAAACTGAGGCTCAGAGGGGACAAGGGCTGGGGCCACTGTCTCCCAGCACAGTAAAGTGTGAGCCCAGACTTCTGGCTTCTGGGTGATTTGTAGCATCCGATTCCCACTGAGTGTGCCCCCAGCTTGCCTGAAATCCTTCCCAAGGAATAGGGTTGGGGGTGTGTTGCTGAGGGCAAGTGGTCCTGACTTTCTGGGCTTCTGCTTCTGGATGGATCTCCATTCGGATCTGGAGTATTGGATCTTGCAGGGAGCCCCCAGCTCCACGGATTGGCATCTCACGGGTGCTCAGTGGGTACTCATGGCATTAAGGGAGTGGACATAGCGAGGCTTTTTTTTTTTTTTTAAGATTTTATTTATTTATTTGACAGAGAGAGAGACAGCGAGAGAGAGAACACAAGCAAGGGAAGAGGCAGAGGGAGAAGCAGGCTTCCCGCCGAGCAGGGAGCCCGATGTGGGGCTCGATCCCAGAACCCTGGGATCATGACCTGAGCCGAAGGCAGACGCTTAACAGCTGAGCCACCCAGGCGCCCCCATAGCGAGGCTTTTGGAGCCCATTGGTTCTGGGTTCCAATCTTGACTCTGCCATTTGCTGTGTAGGATTGTGGGAGAACAGTCGCGTGGGGCCCTAGTATCCTGTCTGTGACACGGGGATGACAGTACCAGGACCAGCGTTGACAAGGTGGTGTGAGGATCAGATGGGCTAATGTCGGGCTGCTTTGGCAGAGTCCGCACACAGCAAGGGCTTCATGGTTCTGGGGGCCCGTGATTATGAAGGCAGTTCCCTGACAAGGCGGGGATTCGGGACCGGAATTGCGGGCCAATTGACCGGGGACTCCCTGGGGCTGAGACTGGATGCTTGTGCCTGTGGCAGGCCTGTCCTACGGGACGTGGCCGAGGGGAAGGTTAACCAGAGACGGTGCTCGTGACTGGGTGGATTGGAAACCACCAGCGCCGTCCAGCCTCCCTGAGCCCAGCTCCCGCCTCCACCCACCTGTGACTTGCCCACCTGCGACTTGTCAAGGCCTCCCGGTGCCCTGATCCCTGGCACTTGCGGCCTCCTCCCTGAATGGGTCCATCTGTCCGAAGGTGACCACCGATGGAGCTGTGGGGGCTTCGCATCTTGGCCTGCCTGGCCTGCGAGGCAGGAGCTACTCCTGGCCTGGTGCTTTTGGGGAGGTCGCTGAGGCTCAGAGAGGGGCCAGGTGGGCCCGGGGCTCCTCAGCAAGGGCTCCTGGAGGTGAGCTCTTCTCTGCCGCACCCTGGCCATACCCCCATTTCTCTTGTACCCAGGTGGCGCTTTAGCCACCTGTCTCCCTGTGAGCCTGGGTTGTCCAGCCTCCGTGGGCCCTCACTGTCGGTACTTGTCTCAGTGGCTAAGAAGCCTCTGCCTCCAGAAGGCTCGTAGTGACCACCCGTTGTGCCCCAGCCTGAGTCCATTCTTCCCTCCTCTGCACCCTGCTGCCCCTTCTCTGCCTTCCCTCATGGCGCTGGCACGTTCTGTCCCAGATGGCAAGTCTTTTTGCCTTGTAGGCAGTACGGGGGTGACCATCACTCCACGGGTGCCGCACTTGACAGTTTACAAAGCGCTTTCCACAGCCCCCTCTGGGCATCCCCGGCAGGGCCAGGGGGAAGGCAGAACCATCATAATCGTTTTCATTTGGCAGATGAGGAAACTGAGGCCCCAAGACAGGGTCACCCCAGCTGCTCTCTCTGCTTGCGCCGATGGGACCGAACCCCACCCCCACGAACCCCCAGTCTCCCGAGGCAGGAACCCCTCTCTCAGAGCCCCATGAAAGGATTTGGAGGTTCAGAGAGGTGAAGTGACTTGTCTGAGGCCACACAGCCTGCAAGGCGGGCAGAGCTGGGAGGGTTCCTTCTAGGACTCAGAGAAGGGCCAGGTTGTGCCCACGTTCCCACCCCTTCTGAGTGGAGACCCAGATGCAACCGTGATCCTGAGGGAATGGTGACCAGCCCCTGGGGTTCCTTCAGAAGTCCCTGGCTCCCTCAGCACATCATTGGGCCCTGGCTCGGGTCCTCCCAGCATCCTGCAGGGCAGCGGTTCCAGCCCCATTTCACCTCAGACAAGCGAAGAGACTTGCCCAAGGTCACCCAGTGCATAAATTTGGACCCAGGACCCCGTGAACTCTACAGGCCTGCCCTGCCTCGTCCAGGCCGAGCCCTTCTTTGCCTCCTGTCTGACCCCTGGCCTTCTTCCAGGCCCTCCCCGGCATTCCTCTCAGGGCGGTGAGGCCAGGAGACTGCTCTGGGAAGTCCCCCAGCCCCCAGCCCCAGCCCCAGGGCTTCTCCTCTGCCTCCGACTGCTGTCACCCACAAAGCTGTGTGACTTTGGTGAGTCAGTTCACCTCTCTGTACGTCCGCTTTCCTACCTGAAAAATGGGCCTCATGACAGTATCCATGTCATGGGCTTGTTCTAAGGATCAAGTGAGGTGCACCATGCTTTCAGCAAAGCCAGCATATAGCGTGCACTAGTAAATGTTAGCCGCTATTTTGTTATAATTTGTATCAACTTGAAGAGGAAAGGATTGACAGTCCCATGCTCCAGGTAGGAAAACTGAGACTCAGAGAAAGGAAATAGCATCCACCAGGCCACAGAGGGATGTCACAGGTTCCTGGGGGCACATCCCACTTTCCAGATGGGGAAACTGTCCCCTCCCAGGACTCAGTTTTTTCATCTGTGCAGTGGGTTTGTGCATATTGTGGGGAAATAGTTCTATCACATCAAACCAATGTGGTTCCTCAGTCAGCAGCCACCTTAGGGTGGAGGTTGGGGGAGTTAAGGGCTCCTGTCTAGGTTGGTGGGGGCTGTGCCCTGTGCACTTTGTCCCTGAACTATGCCAAGTTCTCAAGGCTGGGCCTGCCTAGGAGGCTGAACCAGGCCTGGCCAGGCCTTCTGGGTGCCCTGCAGCTACCGGCACCCAGGTCCCACCGCATTACCTGGTTCACCCGCCGCCTCTGCTGTGTGCCCTGGACGGTCGGCTTCTCTTATTGAGCCTCAGTTTCTCATCTATGAGAGGGGGGCAGGCGTCTTTCTTCACTGGGCTGTTGGGAGGACTGGGTAAGCTCATTTCCGCCCAGATGCCTGCCCATGCCAGGCTTAGAGAAAGGCCCCAGCTAGTGGTTATTACGGTGATGGGAATGGGCAGGATTCTGCCTGGCAAGAAGGGGGAACAGCATTCCAGGCAGAGGACCCACGTGAGCAAAGCCTCAGAGATAGGACAGTTTAGGGAGCACCCTGTAGTTAAGTGGGGGCAAGTGGGTGTGGACTGCCACCTTCCAGGATTTAGACTAACCCTGAGGGGAGGGGGCAGGGGTCAGCGTGGCTGCGGTGATGTTGACCTTCCCGCCCTCCGAACTGCAGGTTTCCTTTCAGAGCCTTGCGAGCAGCCACCTGTGCTCCCCACCCCCCTCCCTGCCAGGTGTTCCCGAAGGCCCTGGAACCAGATGAGCCACAGTTCTATTTGGGGACAATTCTGCTGTTCCCATTTCTCTCCTGTGCCCTAGTTTTAGAAACGACGTGGGTTTGGTTACCAGTTGGCCATTTGCAGAAAGCAACCCCCCCCCCCACCACTCCGCCCATACCTTAGATCTGTGGGCAGCATGGGCAAAATAGGACTCGTTATTGCCTCTGGGAGTTGTTCCTGGCCTGTGTCCCTGGATTCTCTGGGTAGGGAGTTGGCAGCTGGACTCTTGATTACCTGCTGCTGGACCCTAAGGGATGTACCCTGGGACCAGCCTGCACTCCGGTGGAGGCGGACACAGAGCCTGATCATTGCCCTACCACAGGGTAGGCACCGTAGGAACTCAGTCAGCAGCCCATTACAAGGCCTGAAGGGCTTCCTAGAGGAGGTGACACCTGGCTTGAGTCTTAAAGGATGAGCAGGAGCTCACAAGGAAAAAAGAATGGTGAGGGCAATCCAGGAAGAAGGGAGAGCCTGGGCGAAGATCTGGAGGTGGGAACTCACCTGGTGGGTGCAGGCAGAGCCTGGGGAGGTGGGGAGTGTCAGCTCATGTGCAACGTAGTTAGAAGGTGACTAGGTTGACCAGGCAAGGCCTCAGTACCTTGCCAGGCTTTGCTGAGGCCTTCTGCTAAAGGTGTGAAGGGAAGACATAGAGAAGGGTCAGACCTCTCTAGCACTCAATTACTGTTGTCAAGTGAAGGTAGCCCAGGGAGGCTGGGGTTCCAGATGGGGATCAAGAACCCCTATCTGGGGCAGAAGGTAGGGCCTGGTCTGGGGCCTTGGAGGGAGCAGACCAGGGAGGACTTCCTGGAGGAAGCGGTACATGACATTCCTGAAAGGATGGCATAGTTCTCTGTAGGGAGGTGGAGCTTGAACCAGAGCCTGAAGGTGTGGTATGAGCAGCTCCTCTTGTTGGAGCCCCGAGTGGTAGAGTTTTGACTTGAGAGGTGCTGGTGCTCATCCATGGAGAGCCCTGAGCACCTGCTTGGGGAGTCTACATGCTGTCCCTGGGGCTGAGGAGAGACTGCTGGGCAGGACTGGCTCATTCAGCATTGTGGCTTTGGTGAGGTGGCCCTGGAGAGAAGGTGGGCGCCGGCCAGACAAATGGCAGGTCTGGGATTGATGGGGGAGCGGCAAGGTGAGGGGTGGGGGCCTCAGCCCCGCTCTGCCTGCCTGGACATCCTTTCCCTGTGGAAGCCCGCCTGGCAGGAAGTGGTGGAGACGTGTTGGGGCCTGGCTGGCCAATTCCGAAGGCGCCTGGGACATGGGCTGGGCATGGGGCAAGTGCTCTGGGTTCAGGGCCTGGCCTCCTTGCCTTGTTGGGCAAACCTTGCCAGGGCAAAGGTCTCCCTGCTTGGGTGCAGGGCTAGACATGGTTGTCCATTTGTGTCTCCAGAAAGGCCCCTCCACCCTCTTGAACCCAGAGGGTCTGTACTCCAGGCAAGGTGGGTTGAGAACCATGGCTAAAGACTGGTGCCAGATGGACATGGGTTTGAAACCCAGCTTTGTTCTCTGTGGGCCGGGAGACCTCGGCCACAGTATCTTTGTCGTTCTGAGCCTCAGTTTCCCCATCTGCAAAATGAGGGTCACCCTAGAGTCTTCTAGGGCTTAATGAGATTTCAGAGGGCTGTGCCCAACACACCATGCCAGCCCCTGGGGTCTGGCTTGGAGCTGTTGGCCCAGCTGACCAGGGGTGGTGGGACCTGCTAGGCGGCTGAGGGGTGGCTTCCGGTCTGCCCCGGGCTCAGCACAGGCACCGAGGACAAAAGCCCCTTTGTGGCGGGACAGATGGAGCCTGGGAGCCCCCCTCTTTAGGGAGCAGAGGGCCGCCTGCCCCTCCTCCTCACCCAGTTCCCCGGCGGGGGAAGGAGCTTCCTCAGACGGAGAAGATGGGAAATGAAAGTCGGGTTGTGCAGGAGGAGAGCTGGGCTGGCTGCAGCCGTGGGGGCCAGAGCCTGGCTGTGAGCTTGGGCGGATCTGTCCCTTCTCTGGGCCACCTTCTTAGGGCCCTGAGCATCCCTGGCAAGTCCCAAGTCCCAAGCCCACTGTTCACTTATCCATCCGTCTAGCCATCCTCCCATCCGTTTGTCCGTCCATCCATTCAGTAATTACCAGGTATCCACTCCATGCTAGGCCTTGTGCTTTCGGCCAGTGTCCACTCTGACCGGGTGGTAGCCGAGCATCCCAGCTGTTAACTGTTTTGAATATTACACCGCTGCGGGGCGTTCAGCTGTGAGTGAGACAGGAGTGGTCCCTGTCCGCCTCAGACGTGTGTTCTCACGGTGAGCTGTGTCATCAGAACTGTGGGCCGTGCTAGGAAGGAGAAGTTGGAGGTGCCCGCTTGGGCTGGGGGAGGTCAAGAGAGGCCTTCTGTGAGGAGGTAGCTTTTGAAATGAGACTCAAAGAGAGGGCAGAGCTGGCTGGGTGTGTTGCCATTTGAACAGGTGGTCAGGAAAGGCCCTCTGAGCCTGTGACGAAGGAAGTGAAGGAGGGACAGTCTGGGGACAGTGTGCTCTGGGCAGAAGGAGCAGCAGGGACAAAGGCCTGAGCGAGCGTGTGCACTGGGTTCTCAGGGAAAGGGGAAACAGTGGGTAGTGCAAGCAGATCAGAAGTGGAGGGGGGGGGCTGGGAGAGTCCTCTGTAGGGGCCTGGGAGGCCCCTGTGAGGACTTTGTCCTTTGTGTTGTAAGGGCCGTGAAGCAGGAGCAATGGTTAAGACTGACATTCCAGAGAGGCTTTCTGCCCCCAGTTGGCCAGCTTGGAGGAGGAGGCTGGACCTGGACTAGGGGGGTGGCTGTGGTGAGAGGAAGTGGCTTCAGGACGTGCTTGGAGGTGGGACTGGCAGGCCTTGGAACTGACGGCAGGAGGAATCATCTTTCCTCCTTGGGCTGCTGGTGATGAGGGGCTGAGTCCCCGCCACAGACCACTGTGGCTTCTGGTTTGTGTTCGTTCCCTCCCCCCAGTCCATCTGGAGGCACAAATTCCCAGTGCCTCCTTCACTTTGTCCTGAGGGCTGGACTGAGCCTTCCAGCTCCCGTGGCTGCAAACAGCTGCACACATGAGGTGACAGTGGCAGGACCCTGCCCATTTTACAGATGAGAAAACCGAGGCTGAGAGCGGTACGCCCGCGGCCTGGGTTACACAGTGGGGTGGGGCTGGGGCTTGGCCTCTCAGGCCTCGGGGGATCTATGGATTTGGGGAATATGGACCCTGCCTCCCCAGTTCCAGTTAAAGATTTCTGGGTGTACCTGAGATTTCTTTCCTGCCCTGAGCTATCCTGGGGAGAGGGAGGCTGCTCAGTGTGACCTCAGGGGTGGGGTCAGGAGCCTGGACTCTCACTTGCCATGTGACCTGGACCTCAGTTTCCTCTGCGGGGGGTCCCTAGCTCACAGCGTGTTGGGAGGACGAGTGAAGCGATGCGTGTAGAGTGTCATGCCTGATGCCAGGCATACGGTAAACACTAAGTGCTCAGCGGGCAGTTTTAGGATTGCTCTTTCTGTGGGGAGTAAGGACCTGTGTGTAAGTCTGGCCTCTGGCTATGTCCACCCACGGCCGCTGGGCTTTGGGGCAGGGCTGCAGGTGCCAAGTGGTCTCTTCTAGATAATTCCACACCAGGGGCCTGAAGGTCCCTGGAATCCATGCCCAATCCACTTTCCACGTGGGGAAGCTGACCACAAAGCAGCCATAGGGGCAGAGCTGGGTTTTACACCGGGTGGCCTGCAGCCTCGCCCCGCCCCTGCTCCACTCACTTCCAGGCCAGGCCCTTCTCCTTCCCTCTAGGGCTTCTAGGCTGGGGACAGGTGGAGACAGGTCCTGGCGGGAAGGGAGCCTGCACTCTACAGGGCAGGGCAGGGCCTGGAGTCTGGAAGGGGGTCCCTTTCCTGCCCAGGAAGAAACCCGAGAGGGGCTGGAATGGTTCTGTCTCTATGGGGCGGGGAGTGGTGGGAGCTCTGGGGTCCGCTTGGCCTTTGCCCTCCCCCGGGCTGCGGGTCCTATCCCCAGCAGCACCCGGCACCGGCACCCTGCAGCCGAGCCTGCAGCGCCCTGCCCCGCCCCGGCACTGGCAGAGCCGGTTTGAGGCCTGCCCGCCCTGAGTGTGTTTGCTCCACGAACGCGGGACCCGACATGTTGCGGCGGCCCTGGCCCCGTGGATGGCCCCTGGCTCACTCTTCCCTCCTTGCTCACTCAGCAGACATCCCCTGGTCCCCGTTCTGTGCGCGGGCCCCGTGCCAGGTGGGGCTTGGGGCCTGGAGTTGTGTCCGACTTGCACACTGCCCTGTGTAGGTCAGGGAGGTCAGAAGCTCTGCCACGGGGATGCGTCAGGCAGTGGCCGGGGACAGGGGTGGTTGGGGTGTAGCCTGTGGGGGTGGACAGACCCAGCGCCCGGCCTGTACCTCTTCATTGTCCGGGGCCTTGGGTGAGACCCATTCATCCTTCCCCCCTCCGCCCATCTCTTCCTCCCTCCTTCCCTGCCTCCCCCATCTCTCCCTCCCTCCCCCATCTCTCCCTCCCTCCCCCATCTCTCCCTCCCTCCTTCCCTGCCTCCCCCATCTCTCCCTCCTTCCCTGCCTCCCCCATCTCTCCCTCCTTCCCTGCCTCCCCCATCTCTCCCTC
>NW_027397100.1:9014674-9059186 GCF_003265705.2 Callorhinus ursinus | reverse complement strand
TCTCTCCCTCCCTCCCCATCTCTCCCTCCCTCCTTCCCTCCCTCCCCCATCTCTCCCTCCCTCCCCCATCTCTCCCTCCCTCCTTCCCTCCCCCATCTCTCCCTCCCCCTTCCTTCCCTCCCGCATCGCTGCCTCCCTCTTTCCCTGCATCCCCCCATCTCTGCCTCCCTCCTTCCCTCCATCCCCCCTTGTGAAGGGTCAAGGGGGACAGGTGGGGAAGCTTTGGGGGAGGGGACAGCATGTGCCAAGTCTGAAGGCTAGAGGGTGATTACAAGTTGAAGGGAGGGCCGCGGTGGAGGGAGGAAGGAGAAAGCAGTGGGCCTCCCTCCTGTGAGCAGCAGGTAGGAGCTTCAGGCCCTCTTGCCAACCGACCCGCTGTCCCCAACCTCAGGCTCAGATGCCCCCTCCCCCGGGTCGGGCAGAGGCATCGTTTCATGGGTTAAGTAAAGGGCGGGCTGCATGCCCCAGGGTGGGCCACCTGTGTGTGGGCTTGTGGTTGGGGGAGGGGGTGGAGCTCAGGGCTGACTGTGTGGAGGGCCCTGGGCCACCAGGTGCTCCTGCCCACCAGTGTCCCTGGAGGGAGTCCCTGCCTGGGTGTGGGTGGGGAGGAGCGGGCACTCTGTGTTCCCAGAGCGGAGGGGCAGACCTGCTGGCAGGGAGCAGCGAACACCGTGAGCCCCTGAGTGCGGTGGGCAGAGGCCTCTGGCTGGCCGTTGTCCCCCCCAAGGCCCATCAGCCATCGGCCAGTGGGGTGGGGCGGCAGCCGGGAGCCCCAAGAGATGACCTTGGAGAGGCCACGACCTTGGAGAGGCTGGGAGAAAGCAAAACTTGTCACCTCAGTGGCCCCAGGGGTGGGGGGTGGGGTCGGGAGTGGTATCTGCTGAGGAACCCTTGGCAAGCCAGGGCCTCTGAGCCCCGAGATGGGGCATGACTTGCCCGAGATCACACAGCGATTCTGATGGAGGCCTTCCATTCAGCCAGGTGGGACCTGGCTGGGTCCCTGAAACCTGCCTGTCCTGGGCCTAGTGCCTTTTGAGAATCTTCTCTTCAGTCCCGGTGCCCACACCCTCATTCAGGCCCCGGACCCGCCTCGCTGTGTGACCCCGGGCCTGGGCGCCCCCACCTCTGAGCCTCAGCTCTTGGTCTGTGAAGGGGGATGATGTCTCACGAAGGCTCCCTGACACCGGGGCTGTGACCTCCTGGCCTGTGAGCCGTCCTGCTCACCCCCGGGCCGGGCTGCCTGGCCTAGGCTCTGGGGTAGAGGCCAGAGTAGGGTGCGTGAAACCTCCCAAGCCCGCTGACCTCGCTGGCTCCAAGATGCTCCCATGGACGGGAGGACCCGGCAACTCCCTTCCAGTGACTGACCTCTTGGGCCTTGGGGCAGGGGGATGGTGGGAAGTAGGTGTGGGAAAGCTGGAGGCACCCACTGTGTGCCTTTTTCCCCATTTTTCTGCTGGGGAGACTGAGGCTGCAGGACTTAACACTGACCGGCTCCCTTCCTTTCTCTTAATGATCCTACCTTTAGGCCTTTGCCCAAGTTGTCGCTTCTGCCTGGATCATACTTCCCCTCCCTCTTTTCACACACTGCCCAGCCTTTGGACCTCAGCTGCGATGTCCCCTCCTCTGGGAAGTCCACCATGGCTTAGGACCTTTCTTGCCCCTCCAGCCCACTAGAGCTGTAGGTTACTGTGCTCTGACAGGATCGCTGTGGGATGAAGGCTCAGTTACTTTACCCTGCCCCACCCCACACCCTCAGGGGCCTGAGAAAACCTTCATGGCCTCCCCTCTCAGTTTTTCAGGCCTTTCTGATCTAAATTGCCAGACAGATCCCTCTAGGGCCTCCTTCAGACCTCTTCAGGCCTGGGCCAAAGACCAGCAGTGACCTAGTTAAGCTGGGACCCACACAGTCCAGACCTCTCACTCGATATCCCCCTGCCCATCTGACCTTCCTGCCTCAGGGCCTTTGCACATGCTGTGCCAACCTCCTAGACTGCCCTTCCCATGCCTCCTGATAGGTCCAGCAGAGATAGGATGGGCTTTGGTATCACTCGGATCTGTGTTGGCATCTAGGTCTTCAACTTCCTGGCTGGGCAGCTTCCTGGAGACTTTATGTCCTCATGTGTGACCTGACTGTGGCCATGGCTTGCTTCAGGGCTGTTGGGAGCATTTGAAGGGGTAGTGTGAACCCTAGGTGGGAGGAAGTGAGGGGGGAAAGTATGGCCATCAGCATGCCCCAATCCACGCCACCAGCCTGCTTTGGAGCTGCTGATAGAACTGAGTCCTACAGAGGGAGCCAAGGTGGCCCTAGACCCTACCAAGAAGAGCCCAGCCGAGGCTCCTTCCTTGGGCCCTTCCCTGTAGGGGGAAGCTCTGAGAGGGAGGGACTTGCCAGTTAGCTGCTAAGAGGTGAGATTTTAACCCATCATTTAATCAGAGGAAACAGGTCAGTTTCCTCATCTGTAAATGGGGTACTGAGAATGGCACATAGTAGATCCTAAATACATGCTAGCTAATCCTACTGTCATTGTTCATATTCCCGCACTCTGGAGCCAGAGTCCTTTCCATATTCCGAAGCACTTGTAGGAAAACATCTCAGTTTGACAGGTAATTCTTCTGAGAGTGTGAAAGGAAAGAAGGACTCAGGTGAAGACCCTGCTTCCACTCTGGTGTGGGAGGCCGTACGGAGGCAGGAAAGGGATGCAGCCCCCGTCTGTGAAATGGGAGCGTTGGACTGACACCCTTGCCGCGCTCCTCTGGCCTCCTCCGTGGACAGGGCCGTGTGAGGAGGGAGGGGGCGGCAGTTGGGGCCCCAGGCTTGGAGGTTCAGAAGGGCCCCATGTTCACTCCCTTTGTGGCCTTAGGTCAGCCACTCCCCCTGTCCTGGCCTCTATTTCCCCATATGGCCGGTCACTGGTCACGGAGCCCTGCTTAGCCCCTGATGTGTGGACTACCTGACGGAGACCAACTGGGACCAGTGGCCTTGGAGGGAAGGGCTGACGGCAGCCTAGGCCCGGAGCCCCAGGAGCCCCAGCGGGCCTGCTTCTGTCTTGGGTGGTGGCCGGGGCACCTGACTTGGCTTCTCTGAGCCTCCCCCCCACACCCCGTCTCCTCCTCTGCAAGGCGGGGCTGATCGTCCCTGCATAGCTGGGTCCTGGTGAGAACCAGAGAGCTAAGCAGTAATGGGAACAATCACATTCACAGTAGTAAGGGCCCCGTTTATGAAGCGTGGCGCTTGCATTCAGGGCTCTGCATCGGTTAGCTCATTTGCCTTTTGCTGCCTGGGGGGTGACCATGGGCATCTCCATGGTACTGGAGGAGGCTTTGGTCCATTTACCCAGGGTCCTCCCATGGGCCGTGGCGGGGGCCCCCCTACCCACAATGCTGTAGCCCACCTGGCTCAGGCAGGTGCCTGTTGGGACCTTGCCAGTCCCTCTCCCCAGAGGTGGGACTGATGGCTGCCGATGGGCCGTTTCCCTCCCCACCACCTCCTCCCTCCTCCACCCCAACACATTCCTGATACAACCTTCACCTGCCACCCATTCTTCCCCACCCCTGGTTGGGTCACTGTTATCAGGAGACATTCCTGGACTGGCTGAAGAGCTCCCACCTTGGGTCCTTCTGAGAGGGGTTGTGACTGCTGATATAGGTCCTGTTGGTGACTCCCTTGGGGTTGGGGCCCTGGGACATGAGGCCACAGAGCCCAGACAGTTCAAGTCCGCTTGCAGGTGCTGCCTCTTAGGAGCTCTGCAACCTTAGGCAAGCACTATGACCTCCGTATGCCTCAGTTTTCTCATCTGCAAAACGGGCTGACCACATAGGGCTGCAGTGGGTTTATTGGGATTCAGGCATGGAGTGCATCAACCCATCAACCAGCCGTTGTTATCATCTGAGAACCAATTGTCCCTCCTTTCTGTGGGGCCCCCAGTTTAGATGGTGCGTGTCCACCTTCTGAGGGGTACACATCAGGAGGGCCCCTGTGGGCTTTTTCTTCTCCAGGCCTGCGGGGTGAGGGAGAAGGTGGAGCTCTTTTCAGAAGTTGAGAACCTGCTGTGTGACCTTAGGCCACCCCTGTCCTTCTCTGAGCCTCCTTTTCCTGGTCTGCTCTCTGAGCAGTTGGATGTGAGGTTCTGCCCAGTCCGTCCTTGTCCCCATCACTGTACTGTCTGTAATTCCTCCGTTGGCTGGTTTAGCCACCTGGCTATTGCCTGTCTTTCCCACCACAGTGCCTGGCGTATAGCAGGTGCTCAGCTAAGCTTAGTGGAAGGAGCCAACGAATGCACAACACTTGAGTGAATACCCAGGGCTTTCCTATTTCCAGGTCTTTGCGTGCATGGCTCCCTTTGCCAGGAGCACTGTCCCCAGTCATCTCTGCTTGTGGAACTCCTTCTCATCCTTGAAGTCCTTCTCAAATGCCACCTCTCCCAGCAAGCCTTTCCCAGCTTCTCCCAGTCAGAGAGGATTGCTGGTTCTCTGCACACTTGGTCCGAGGGTCTCTGCCGCCACCTGTTACGATCCAACTTGGTGTACAGGGTGACCGATTGATAAACAACAAGGACTGTGCCCTGAATGGGCACCAGGCACAGCGGGGAGCCCTGTGCACAGGCTGTCTTATTGACCCCTCCACAACAACCTTGAAGGTAGTTATCATCCCTGTCTTTGCAGAACCCAGAAGCTCAGAGAAGTGAAGTGACTTTCCCAGGTATGAGAGAGAGCACCAGGATTTGAGACCAGGTAAGCCTGTATTTTTTCTTAAAAGGAAAAGAAAAAGCATTAACACACACAGTAAAAAAAAATTCATAGTACAAAGGAAGACAGGGAAAAGCCTTTCTTGGACCCAGGTCTCCTTGCCAGAGGCAACCCTTGGCGGGGGGGCGGGTTCTGGTGTGTCCTTCTAGGGAGATGGAGGGACATGGAACACACACACACACACACACACACACACACACACACACACACACACACACGATAGCGTGTGGTGTACCCTGTTCTACACCTGACTGTGTTTTCTTGACAGGGTACGTTGGGGATTTGTTGCTGTCACTGCTCTCTTTTTCACGGTTGCATAGTATTCATAGTGTGGATGAGACCTTGCGCCACACCCCCTGGCTCCCCTCACTCTCACCAATGTGGGTTGCTATAGAATTTTGGGGTCTTTGCCAGTCTAATACTCGAACAGTGGCCCTCTGCTGTCGTGTTTTGTTTTGTTTTGTTTTTTTAAAATATCACAGCTTTACTGAGATATAGTTCACATACCAAACAATTCAGCCATTTAAAATGTACAATTTAATGGTTTTTAGTATATTCACAGAGCTGTGTAACTACCACCACAATCAATTTTAGAACATTTTTATCACCCCCGGAAAGAAGCTGTGTACCCATTAGTCACTCCACTCCCCCTCAGATGTTCTTCCTCTAGCTCTAGGCAACAACCAATCTTTGTTTCTATAGATTTGCCTATTCTGGACCTTTTGTATAAACGGAATCATACAGAATGTGGTCTTTTGTGCCTGGCTTCTTTCACTCAGCCTCATGTTTTCAAGGTTCATCCATGTTATAGCATGTCATCAGTACATCATTCCTTTTTCTTGCCGAATAATATTCCATTGTCTGGATATAGTAACTATATTTTATTTGTCCATTCATCAACTGCTGGACATGTGGTGGTTTCCATTTTTTGGCTATTATGAATAATGCTGTTATGACTATTCACGTACAAGTTTTTATGTGAATGTTTTCTTTTTTCTTGGGTACATACCTAGAGCAGACCTTCTGGATGATATGGTAACTCTCTGTTTAATCTTTTGAAGAAACGCCAGGCTGGTTTCCAAAGCAGCAACACCACTGTACGTTCCCACCAGCAATGTATGAGGTTTCCAACAACCTGCTGTTATCTGTCTTTTTGATTATAGCCCTCCTAGTGGGCGTGAAGGGGTAGCTCATTGTGGTTTTGATTTGCATCTCCTTAATGACTAATGAGGTTGAGCATCTTTTTATGAAGTTATTGGCCATTTGTAGTTCTTCTCTGGAGAAATGTCTATTCAAATACTTTGCCCATTTTTTAATCGGGTTGTTTGTCTTTTTGTTGTTGAGTTGTAAGAGTTCTATATATATCCTAGGTATAGAGCCCTTATCATCTATATGATTTGCAAATATTTTCTCCCATTCTGTGAATTCTTTTTACTCCTTGATGGTGTCCTTTGGACAGAAAGGTTTTTAATTTTGATGGCATCCAATTTATCCGTTTTTTCTTTTGTTGCTAATGCCCTGAGTGTCATGTCTAAGAAACCAAGGTTGTGAAATTTATACCTATATTTTCTTATAAGAATTTTTTCAGCTTTACTTTGCATACTTAGGTTCATGATCCATTTTGAGTTAATTTTTGGTGTAGGGTTTGAGGAAGGTATCCGGCTTCCTTCTTTTGCATGTGTATATCCGGTGTATGCACCATTTGTTGAAAAGATGTCTTTTCTCCATTGTGTAGTGTTGGCACTCTTGTCAAAACTCAGTTGACTGTAAATGTGAGGGTTTATTTCTGTCCCTCAGTTCTGTCCCATTGGTTTATACCTCTGCATGCTAGTACCATGGTGTCATTCATTCATTCATTCATTCATTCATTTAAAGTAATCTCTACTCCCAACTGGGGCTCTAACTCACCATCCCAAGATCAAGAGTTGTGTGCTCTACCTAATCTGAGCCAGCCAGGTACCCCCATGGTGACTTGATTACTGGAGCTTTTCCCCAAGTTTTGAAATTGAGAGGAGTGAGCCCTCAAGATTTATTTCTCTTTTTCAAAATTGTTTTGGCTGTTCTGGGTCCCTTGACCTTCCATATGAATTCTAGGATCAGTTTGTCAGTTTTTGCCAAGAAGATAGCTGGGATTTTGATAGGGATTGTGTTGAGTCTGTAGATGAATTTGGGGAATATTGCCATCTTAGCCATGTTTAGTCTTCCAGTCCATGAACATGGGATGTCTTTCCATTTATTTATTCTTTAATTTCTTTTAACAATTTTTGAAGTTTTTTAGAGTGTAAATTTTGCACTTTTTTGGTTACTCTAATTCCTAAGTATTCCTTTGATATTGTAAATTATTTCTTAATTTTATTTTTGGATTATTCATTGCTAGTGTTTGGAAATATAATTTAATTTTTATATATTGATCTTATACCTTGCAGCCTTGCTGCACCTGTTTATTAGTTCTGATAATTTTTTAGTGGGATCCTAAGGAATTTCTGTATACAAGATCATGTCATCTGCAAACAGAGATAGCTTTTTACTTCTTCCTTTCTAATCTGGTTGCCTTTTGTTTCATCTTCTTCTCTGTTGCCCTGCCTGGAACCTTCAGTACAATGTTGAATAGAAGTTGTAAGAGTGGACATCCTTGTGTTATTCCTGATCTTAGGGGGAAGGCATTCAGCTATTCACCTTTAAGTATGATGTTAGATAGAGGTTTTCACAGATGCCCTTTATCAGATTGAGGAAATTCACTTCCAGGGAATTTGTTGAGTGTTTTTACCATGAAAAAGTGTTGGATTTCGTTAAATACCTTTTCTGCATCTATTGAGATTACTGTGTGTTTTTTGTCCTTTATTCTATTTGGTATGGTATATTACATTAATCAGTTTTCAGGAAGTTAAACCAACCTTGTATTCACCTGGTCATGATGTATAATTGTTTTTTGAATATAATTGAATCCAGTTTGCTAGTATTTTGTTGAAGATTTTTATATCTTATATTCATAAGAGATAGCAGTCTGTAGTTTTCTCCTTATTTATTTTTTTTAAATGATGTCTTCCTCTGGTTTTGGTATTAGGGTAATCCTGGCTTCTTTGAACAAGTTGGATGGTGTTCCTTGTGAAGGTTTGGTATTTATTCTTCTTTAAATGTTTGGTAGAGTTCACCAGTGAAGCCATCTGGGCCTGAGTCTTTATTTGTAAGATATTTTAACATTACTCATTCAATCTCTTTACTTGTTTTAGCTTTATTCAGATTTCCTATTTCTTCTCACTTTTGGTAGTTTGTATTTTTTTAGGAGTTTGTCCATTTCATCTGAGTTATCTTATTTGTTGGAGTAAGATTGTTTATAGCATTCCCTTATAACCTTCTTTATTTCTGTAAGGTTTGTAGTACTGTTCTCTCTTTCATTCCTGATTTTAGTAATTTGAGTCCTCTCTGATTTTCTTGTTCAGTGAAGCTAAAGGTTTGTCAATTTTGTCGATCTTTTTTAAAGAAGCAACTTTTGGTTTTGTTGATTTTCTCTGTTGTTTTTTTATTTTCTATGCCATTAATTTCTGCCCTAATCTTTATTTCCCTCCTTATACTTGCTTTAGGGTTAATTTGCTTCTCTTTTGCTATTATGTTAAGGTGGAAGGTTAGGTTATTGGTTTGCGATCTTTCCTCTTTTTTATTTATTTCTTTTTTCTTTCTTCTTTTTTAATATAGGCATTTACAGCTATAAATTCACCTTTAAGTTCTACGTTTCCTGCATCCCATACATTTTGATATGTTGTGTCTTCATCTTCATTCACCTCAAAGTATTTTCTGTTGTTTTGATGATTTCTTTGACTCGTTGGGTATTGAGGAGTTTATTAATTTTTACATATTTGTAATTTCTGTTATTGATTTCTTAATTCATTACATTGTGGTTGGAAAAATACTTTTTATGATTTCACTCCTTTTAAATTTATTGAGGCTTGTTTTATGGCTTAGAATATGGTCTATCCCAGAGAATGTTCCATGTGCCATGTGCCCTTGAGAAGAATGTGTATTCTGCTGTGGTTGGAGAATTGTGTACATTTAATTTGCATAATCTTATAAGTGAGGTGAGCAGACGCTCGTCTGTCATATGTTGAAGAGCCATTTGGTTTGCTGTAAACTATCTGTGATTATTTTTCTTATTTTGTGGGAGTTCATTATATATGAAGGGGAAAACCCTTGTCTCTCATAAGAGTTACAAATATTTTTCTTAGTTTGTTTGCCTTTTGAATTTGTTTATGATATTTATTGAGCCATGCAGACATTTTAGATTTTTATGTTGACAGATTTATCATTTTAGGAATGACTTTTAGAATGTCCTGTGTTAAGAAATGTTTTTCCCATTTCGAGATTAGAGAATTTATTCTCTGCTCCCCTTTTTAAGCTTTTTGGTTTTATTTTTATGTGTTTTAAATCTGATGGATCTGGAATTTATAGGCATATGGAGTAGGTTTGAAACCCAACTTTGTTTTCTGATGGCAGGTCATTGATCTCAGCTCTATCTTAAAAATAATTTACCTTTGGGGCGCCTGGGTGGCTCAGTCATTAAGCGTCTGCCTTTGGCTCCGGTCATGATCCCAGGGTCCTGGTTTCGAGCCCTGCATTGGGCTCCCTGCTCTGTGGGAAGCCTGCTTCTCCCTCCGCCTCTCCCTGTCCCTCTCCCTCTGCTTGTGTTCCCTCTCTCTGTCAAATAAATAAATAAAATCTTTTAAAAAAAATAATCTACCTTTTTGGACTGGCATGGAACACCACTTTCATTACGTGTTAAATCCTCGTATGTCTGGGGCAATTTTTGGACCCTCAGTTCTGTTGCACTGATTTGCCTGTTTTCAAAGTGCTGATATGACACAGTTTTAATTATAGTAATTTTCACTATCTGGTCGGGCTATTTCCCTGTCATTACTCATTTTAGGATTTTTCTGGCTACTCACATACATTTACTTTTACTTGTAACTTTAAAATTGATATACCTAGATTTAAAAAAAAATCCTGTTGGGGTTTTTATTGGGGTCACATTCAGTTTTTAGATTAATTTAGGAAGAACTGATATTTTCATAATGCTTTGATTTTCTTTTCTTTTTTAAAGAGATTTTATTTATTTATTTATTTGAGAGAGAGAGCGAGAGCACGTGCGTGAGCAGGGGGAAGGGCAGTGGGAGAGGGAGAAAGAATCCTCAAGCAGATTCTGCTGAGCGCAGAGCCTGATGCGAAGCTTGATCGCACAACCCTGAGATCATGACCTGAGCTGAAAGCAAGAGTCAGTTGCTTAACCGACTGAGCCACCCAGGAGCTCCTGATTTTATTTTCCGATTGCTGTTGGTATATAGATACATCATTGATTTGGGGGTATTAACTTTTAATTTCCTTCCACTTTACTTAATTTTCTTTTTGTTTAAAGGTTCTGTGGCAGATTCTCTTGGATTTCCCAGATACGTGCTGAATACATCTGCAGATGACACTTGTCTTCTCTTTTCTAATTTCATTTTATTACTTCCATTTCTTATTCTTAGCTCATTGGATTGGCAAGGATCTCAGAGCAAGGTTAACTAGCGGGCATGCTTGTCTTTTCTGGACTCTTTCCCTGTGAAGTAGCTTTTCTAGGCCTGGGCTCCTAATGAACTCCACCAGACAGTCCCTCCACGGCCATGCACAGAGCTTGGCACATAGTAGGAATCTGGGAAGCCTTTCCCTCATTGTAAGAGTGATTACAAAAGAGCGAGGATCTGGGGCACCTGGGGGCTGAGTTGGTTAAGCATCCGACTCTTAATTTTGGCTCAGGGCATGATCTCAAGGTTGTGAGATTGAGCCCTGTCTGGGACTTTGTGCTCACCGTGGAGTCTGCTTGTCCCTCTCCCTCTGCTCCTCCTCTCGCTTGCACACTCTCTCTCTCTAAAATAAATACATAAATAAAACCTTAAAAGAAAAGAACAAGGATCTAAAAACGGTCTTTCACAGTAATGATGATGAAAGCTAATATTTACTGAGCACTTCCTATCTGCTAGGCTCTCTGTAAGTATTACCTCATGTTTTCTTACAAGACTAGTTATGTGGGAACGATTATGCTGAATCCCAGTTTTGATAAGGGGTAGACTGAGTCCCCCCTTGGGGCTGCATGACTAGGAAGTGGCAAGCTGGCCTCTGAACCTGGCGTTCTAGCTCCGGGCCTGTATTTTTGTGATGCTTCTGTTTCCCTGGAAGGTCCAGAGTTATGGTCCATGATATCAGAGGTTGGCCTCTGACCCCTGTGTTGCCTCTGTGTCAGGGAGGCAGAGATGGTGGAGTGTGGATGCACCTGGAGCAGTGGGGGCTGTCTGCACAGTGGGCGGTATACCAGAGGTGCTTTCTGATGCCACTCTCCTAGACCTTGAGCATCCCAGCCCTGGTGCACTCACTTGCTGTGTGGCCTCAGGCAAGGTTTGGCTTCTCTGAACCATGGTCCCATCTGTTAAGTGGGCAGTTATAGTCCCTACTTCCTTGTGCTGTCAGGACAGTTGAGTATCAAGTGCACGTAAAAGTCTCGGCTCTGTGCTCGGCATTCAAGGCTTTGACACCTAACGCCCGCCTCCTCTTGCATTGTTCCTCTTATCCCCTGCAGTTAATAATGACAGCAAACACCATTGTGTGCTGTTTCTCGAGTACTTGTTCTGTGCCTGACACATGGCCTCTCTTGTTTGATCCTCAGATTGTTAGGTTTATTATTATCCCCATTTTAGAGATAAGGAAGCTGAGACACAAAGGGACTTGCCTAGGAAGATTTAGCTAGTAAGTTGTGGAGGCAGGATTTGAACCCAGGCCTGACTGGGTTCCTCACTCTTAAATCCTAAAACCCTGGCCTCCCTCTGCCCTTAGAAGGAGTGGAGGGGACACTCTTCAGAGTAGGGAAGGAAGGGGCCGTGTGCTGTGACTGAACAGCAGTTTATTCCCCAGACTCTTATGGGTGTTGTGAGCGATTATGTGCCTGGGGCGGGGGCATGGCCAGGTCAGGAGGTGAGGGAGAGCCTGGTGCCCTCCAGCAGAGGGGCCATGGGAGAGGGCAACAGCACCAACTGTGCAGGGCCTGGTGGACCCGGGAGAGGGGTTTAGGCCTCATCCAGAGGGGAGTCATGGGAAGCTCTAAAGTGTGTGTGTGTGTGTGTGTGTGTGTGTGTGTGTATTTTTTTTTTAAGTCTCATTAAAAAACAATTCTTGACAAAGTGATTTCTAAATGTCAAGTGATACAGCACATAAAGTAAAAAAGGGATTTTCCTCTCCCTGTCCCACACCCTTTGGATGAAACATCGTGAAGAACGTGGAATCCTTCCAGAACCTTCTCTGCACCTCGACAGCCCATGCACGTGCTCTCGTAGACGCACACGCACACGCACATGCCGGCTTCCTCTAGGGAACCATCGTAGCTCAGGCGTACTCCCGCCGGCGCCGCCCCGAGCCCTTGGCGAGCGCCGGCTCATTTACTCCTCTCACCAACCCCGGGACTTAGGGAGCGTTATTGGCCCTCCTTCTCCAGCTGAGGAAACTGAGGTCCGAGAGGCCCAGAGGACAGTCTGCCGCGGCCGTGCCCTGCCTGGGCCTTACTCGTGCGTCTGCTCGGGCTGGTTAGCTGCGCGGCCGTCCCACGGGGCACCGACCGTCGTTTATTCATCTGGCCCCCCTCTCACGAACACGGAGGTCGTTTCCGGCCTTCTGTGGGGAGCGCGAAGCAGCGGAGGCCCCTGTTGCCCGTGTGCTTCCCAGAGACGCCTCTGGCTGCAGGGAGGAGGGTGCCCCGCGGACCCCGGCGTCCGGGCCCTGGAAGGCAGGCGCCCCCCGAGGGAACGGCCCCCGGGGGTGGGAGAGGGCTCCGTTCGAGGAAGATTTGGGGACGTGGGAGAACCAGGGCCGAGTCACGTGACACGTGACACGTGACGCGGGGCCGGGACTACAGCCTTGGGGCGAGATGCGACGTCAGTCGGGGACCCCCTGAGCATGAAGGGCCGGGGCGGCGAGCCGGCTTCCTGGTGCCTCTCATGCACAAGCCCTCAGTCGGGAGCCTGAGGTTAGGAGTGGCTCCCCAGAGGAAAGGGGCCTCCTTCCTCTGGGAACTTCAGGCACCCCCAGTGCGGAGGCCTCACCACTTCCCCTGGGCCCCCCAAGGGTCTGTCTGTACCTCAGAGTGTGCAAGTGGCGGAAGAGATGTGGGATTGGTTCCTCTCAAATGGGCAACTCATGGTGACTTGGCGTTTGGGCCCCAGAACCAAAAGGCCCAGAGACAGGGTCCTGCCTCAGGAAAGGAGCCTGGGGTCTGGGAGGGTGGTCGCTCCCGAGGTCACACAGCACACTAGACCCCACCCTAAATGTGCCTTGAGCACACTCTGCTTTGTCGAAGCCGGAAAGCTCTGGCTTTCTCTAGGAGAGGGGCCTGGGCTGCCTTATCTGCCGGTGCCCCATCCGCCAAGGGCATCTGGCTATTCCACTGGAGAGATGTCCTGAGGGCAGGGGGTAGGGCCACAAGTTCCCGCAGCAGACCCCATGAACAGCGCCTGATTCCTACCTGCCCAGTGTGGTTCCCTGTCCCCGCTCACCCTCTCTGTGTGACCTCACACAAGTTGCTCAACCTCCCTGTGCCTTAGTTTCCTCATCAGTAAAACCGGAACACTACTAGTATCTACCTTCTAGATTATCGTGAGAATTGGACAAATGAGTATTTGCAAACTGCTTGGAGCAGGGCCTTGACAAGGTCCAGGCCCTGGGAGTTTTCGAATATCCAGGAATGATGCTTGGTCCCCACAGCATGGCGTTGTAGGAACAAAGCAGGATGCAAATCATGTCTGTGCTCATTTAGTCTTTTGTCTATTCTGCAGGTATTTCCAGAGCAATTAGTAAATGCCAGGCCTGTCCTGGCCACCGGGGAGGTGGAGGTGGATATGACCCAGGCCCGCCTGCAGGGAGCTTGGTCAAGGGCACTAGATGGATCCCTGTTTTGTTTATAGTCATACGTTCCCATGATGCCCAGCTGCTTGTCCTCCTGGGGCAGGGCCAGCAATGTGCCGCTCTGTCCCGAGCATGTTCCGTGTGCCTTCCTTGTTGATTCTCCCAACAGCCCGTGACATGTGCACTGCTGTTCTCCCTGACTGACAGAGCGGGAAACTGAGGCACAGTGTCCCATGCTGGGGTGGCAGGACTGGGATTCAAACACTCTAGTACTTTAGCTCTTAACCTCCACACACCTGCCTCTCCACAAACACTTGTTACTTGTATAATCAGATTTAACCACAAAGACCAACAAAACAAGCAGAACAGAAACCCCACAAACCGACAAGCTTTGCAACCGGAGACCAGGCCATCTTACTTGGGTCTTGAAGGCTCTCTTGTATTTTTTCTGAGCGCCCTACTAGGAGTGGTCTTGGTCAGTGTAAGAGTTTGGGGCCAGGAGCTTTTTTCCCTTGCCCCCTCCCAAGAGGGCACATGCATTTTCTAGATGCTGCGGGGAGGGTGGTGGTGGTGGTGGGCTTAAGGTCCAGGCCTGGCTCTCCCTCTTTCTCCACAGCACACCAACCAATGACTCTTTCTCCTCTCCTTGATTACCTCCAGTGACAGGGGTCTCACCCTCCATCATTTAGTTTATTCTAAAGAAAGTTCAGCCTCCTAGGGAGTTCTCCATTTAAAAATAAAAAAAAATTATACTTAAAAATATTATATTTTTTATTTCCTCTGAAAGTCCCACAAACAGGTATCCTGCTAGCACATGTGTCCTTGGACACAAGGCCCGGCCAGTTTGTCTCTGTGTCCCTCTGTGGGCTAGCATATCACCTGCTGCACAGTCAGTGCTATGAATGCTATACCAGGGAGCCATTGGGTAGGGAATACAGTGGTTGGGGCCCAGCCTCCATCAAGCCTGGGGCTGCGGGTAACTGGGTCAGTAGGACCCACGGGACACTGACTGTGTGAGTGCTGATATGACCCCAGTAGATTGGATTGCATAGAAATTGGTCTTCTTTGTCCCCAGGCCTCTTGGCCTGTCCCTCAGGAGGCCCTGGTGATCCCTTGGGCTGTTGAGCAGGTCTCCTCAGGGCCTCCCCAACCCCACATTCTCTGAGCTGGATGGTCCCCAGGGAGCATGCAGGCCATGCCCACATTGTGCAGCCCGTCAGCCTGAGGCCCAGGGGACACAGGAACTGGCTAAGGTTCCCGTAGGGAGGAGAGCTTGCAGAGCTGGGCTTGTTGCTCAGGGCCAGTAGTCTTGCCTAAGGCCTCAACCAGTCAAGAGCGCTTTTCCCCATCCATGGGTTCCCAGAGGAAATTCTGGACTGATTCCAGGGCCTCCAGCATTCCCTGGAGAATATTCCAAACCCATCTTGCCGATATGTCCAGAACTACACAGTAGTAATCATAGCTGATGTGGTAGAGTACTTACCTTGTTTACTTACCAGGGACCCCGATGACCCCATCATTTCCAGATTAAGAAATAAGGCACAGAGAGGTTAAGTCATTTGCCTGAGGTCACACAGCTGATTAGGGGTAAAGGTGAGATCTGAGTTTGGGGAGTCTGGCTCCAGAGCCCACCCTTAACCACCGTGTCATACCCTGCCTTGCACATGCTCATAGCATGCTTTGGGAGGGTTGAAGGAAGGGAAGGTCTGAGAGGCTCTTAGCATTGGAACTTTCAGAGGCAGAGCCTGATAAATTGTGACCCAAGAGTCAGCCATGGCGATGTCTTTTTCTAATCATATCCATACAACAGCCCTGAGAAATCTGCTTTATCCTTGTTTTGCAGATGAAGACATTGAGGCCCAAAGAAGGGAAGTGAGTTGCTTAGGGTCACATAGCCAGGAGAAGTGGAATAGGGCCTCTAGTCCAAGACCCCTGACTCCACACCAGGTGTTCGTGCTGAGACCTCAGGCTGCTTCCCAGATCCTCTGGGACAGCCCCTGCCTTCCACCAGGTGAGGTGATGACCCATCAGGGCTGCCAGGATGAGGGAGTGGGGAGGGGTGGCCATGATGGGTGGGAAGACCCTAGCCAGGCTCACTGGGAGCTGGGGCCAACCAGGATCTGTGGATTGGGAGGTAGGAGGCAAAAGGGGCTGGCAGGGTGGTGGGCATCACTGGAGAGCTTTCAATTTCCTTTTTCTGAGCCACGTGTTATCAAGGAGAGGTACAAAAGTCAGGAGGACTTAGACCAGAAAGGATTTGGAGAACACTTCCCAAGGAGGTGACTTTTGAGCTGAGAACCAGAGGCATGAGTTATTCTGGTGAAGTGGTTGGGGAACAGCATTCAGGCAGAGGGAACAGCATGTGCGAAGGTCCTGTGGCTGGGGTGAGCTCCCAGACATCTCTCCTTCTTCCAGCCTCCTGCTGTATCCATGCCTTGGTTGCAATTTTTAGCACCTTTCACCCTGGTGTGAGACCATTTCAGTCAGTCATGTATTTGCTCAGCAAATCCTCAGCGAGCCCTCTCCTATGAGTTGTGTGCCTGGGATATAGACATGACTCAGATACTGTCCCTGCCCATGACAGACAGAAACTGACTCAGGGGGAAGTGGGGGAGTTTGGGCCTACTGATTATGAGTCATTTCTTCTGTGCTTGGCCCTGTACCAAGGAAATAATTTATGGGTTCCATCATTATCCCCACTTTACAGATTAAGAAACTGAGGCTCTGAAAGTCTAACTTACCCAAAGAGGCTAGTACCCTTCTTTGGGCCTCAGGGTCCTCATCTGTAGAATGGGTGAGGGAGTGGAGACTGTCTAAAGGGCCCAGGCCCAGCAGTCCTTCACCCCAGGATGCTTTCTCCTCTCCAGCCAGGACCATGGGCAGCAACAAGAGCAAGCCCAAGGATGCCAGCCAACGGCGCCGCAGCCTGGAGCCTGCTGAGAACACCCACAGTGGCGGCGGGGGTGCCTTCCCCACCTCACAGACACCCAGCAAGCCAGCCTCCGCTGATGGCCACCGAGGCCCCAATACGGCCTTCCCCTCCGCAGCTGCTGAGCCCAAGCTGTTCGGGGGCTTCAACTCCTCAGACACAGTCACCTCCCCGCAGAGGGCGGGGCCGCTGGCTGGTCAGTGGGCCTTGGGAGTGTGGGTGCCTGTGGGCCGGGCCTCTCCCTGCCGCTGCTTCTCTCGCTGAAGGGGAAGAGTCTATGGGTTTCTTGGGTTTGGGGACTGTTGGGAGTTTCCTGGAGGCGGTGGGTGGGGAAGGGCTTTATAAACTGGAAAATATGGTGCACATCCATTGCCTTTGAGGGTGAATCTGGAGCATAAAGGGATCTAGGTATTATGGGACTGTAGTGGGGAGCTGAGGCCCAGAGGGTCAAGGGGCTATTTGCTCAGGGCAGCATGGGGACCGGGTCTGAGGCTTTGATTTTTGCTCTGGTCAGCCCAGAGATGGGTCAGGAGGCCTTGGGTGGCAGAGGGGGCAAGGGAGGTTAGGAGGGAGTTCTCTGGTCCTCGGGGCCCGGCCCAGCGCCGCGATGCGCCCTTGCGCCCTCTGCTGGCGCTCCGGGGGTATGGCGGCCCTAGGCAAGGGATGCTTCGAGAAAGATGCCAATGTGGTGCCAGAGACACACAAAGAGCCACACGCACAGTCAGCAGCTCCTAAGATACCTATGCAGACACTTAAACAAGCTGAGCTGGAGACACCATCAGAGATACTCACAGACACGCCATGTACATAGAGACCCGCTTAGGGACACATGGATGGGCACAGACACACAACCATGCAGACGCACACAAATACAAACATAAATGCACAAATAAGCTCATACTCCCAGATTAAGACAGGCGGGCCGTCAGAAGCCCCTCAAAGACACACACAGGGTACAGACACAGGCTCTGCTAGCAACACCATCACCGGTACCCAGAGGCCCACAGATGCACACACGTGCCGTGAGCACACACAGACACACAGGGACACAGGGACACTCGTGGATGCCTTAGACACAGACACATCCCCAAGTGAGAGGAACAGACCCACACCCATTCATTCGTGGGGCCCCTCTGTGTGCTGGGGACACGGCAGTATGCAGAGCATGGGGGAGAAAAACAGAGCAAGGCTTATAAAATGTGTAGCGTGTTCGAAGGTGGGGCTGCCGGGAAGGAACAAAAGGGCAGGGAGGGGTCTTGGGGAGTGTGTCGGGTGAAGGTTGTGGTTAAAATGGGGGACAGAGAGGGCCTCTTTGAGGGGACAGTACCTGGAGCCAAGATCTCCCCAGGTACATTGAAGTACCTAGTCACGCAGAGAGAAACAGGACAGCCCAACCAGGCGCAGAGTCCTTCATGCACCCACGGTTGCTTCTTGAGCACCTACTGTGTGCCAGACTCTGGGAACAACACAAAGATGCCTGTTATTGGGGGCTTCTGGGTCCGTGGGGAAGATGGGCACTCAACCGAAGCCAACACTCAGGATCGCCTAGAGCCCAGTGGGCACATTCACATGTGAGGAGATGCACACGCCTCCCGTACACCCTCACAGGGCTGCCCAGACACGTGCATGCAGGTGGACACGCTGCAGGCCACCCCCGTAAAGGTGACCTCGCCTCTGGGCTGGGCTGTGACGGTTGTGGGAAACCCTCCTGTGCACCCCTCTTTGGGGCTGTGGCCCTGGCCATTCTGACACATCCCACCCCTCTCTGCAGGTGGAGTGACCACCTTTGTGGCCCTCTATGACTATGAGTCTCGGACAGAGACCGACCTGTCCTTCAAGAAAGGGGAGCGGCTCCAGATTGTCAACAACACGTGAGTGACCCCCTTCCCCGTCTTTCCTTGGGACCCTATCCCCTGGACCTGGTCTTGGGCCAGAGCCACTTCTGAGCATCCCAGAGCCAGGGACAGCGCGATGGGTAGCCGACATGGCTAGTGTCAAGGCTGGCCAGGGTCCAGAGAACAGTCCTGAGCCTGTGGGAGATGAGACTGGTGGTGTTGGTCAGGGCTCCCAGGGCAGGGATCCGGGCTCAGTAACTCAACAGAACACAGCATCCCAGACCTCACAGAGGGGCACGTGGTCAGGGTAGGACTGGACCTGGGGCCCAGGACTGCAGAAAACAGGGCCTAAAGCTGGAGGCTGTGCCCTCAGAGGTGCCCTCTTTAGGGACCTGGGGTTGGAGGGCCTGGGGCAGCTGGTTGAGCCCTTCTCTAGCTGCAGGGGGTGGGGCCCAAATTGGGAGGGGACAGAGGACCCATACTGGGCGCTCAGCGTGAGGGGGGTTATAACTGGGATGGACGTCTGGTTCACCTCCAGAGTCTCCAGCCGTGGGGTGGGGCATCCTAGGGCCAAGCTGGCTCTGGGGCCCCTGTGGGCAGGGGAGCAGAGACAGGGCAGAATGAACTAGTGAGGGATGGGTAGAGCCCTAGCCATGGGGTGGGGGTCCTTCCTCTCCTCTGTCCTCCTCTCCTTTCCCTGTCAGGAGTGTACCGGGGGTGGGGTGCAATGCCTGTCATGGGGGGGTGGTTGCAGGCTTTGGGCCGTACGCCCAGGGGTGAGGGGTGGAGAGCGGCTCAGTGGGGCAGGGGGTTGTTCCTGCAGGCACTGCCAGCAGAGGGCAGGGCAGAGCTCAGCACCTGCTGCGTTGCTGCCCTTGGCAGGGCCTGCTGTACCCCCTCATCCTCAGTTGGACCCCCCCCCAATTCCTGGCTCCTGCTTGCTCCCTCCGGCCTCCTCTCAGCTTCTCCCTCTCTCTGCTTCTCCCCCTCTCAGCTTCTCCCTCTCTCTGCTTCTCTCTCGCTGGCCCTTAGGAGGAAGGTGGATGTCAGGTGTGTACACACTCCGTAGGTGGCGGGCCGGGGTCGGGGGGCTTTGCTGGTTAAAGGGGGGGTGGGGCTGCTGTCTGCATGTGCCTCCACTGCATGTCCCTGCCTGTGGATCCTGGCTCCCCTGGCTGCCCCCCTCCAGCTTCCCCAGCTGAGGCCCTGCCCCCAACCAGTGTGACCAGGTCCTGACTTTAACCCTGGGCAGCGGTTGGGGAGGGTCCGGTCATCCCCTTCTCACTCGCCATATCATGCCTCCTCCCCACGCACCTTCCTGCCAGCCTGGCCGCTCTCTGTCCTGACCGGTCGGCCTCCGCTGAGCGCCAGCCAGCTGTATGCAGGGTCCAGTGCCGGCCCGGGGAGGCCCGGGTGGAGAAGGGGCCTTCCCGGAGCCAGCGTGGCCGGGGGCCCGGCTCCGGTCCAGACCCAGTGACAGGCAGAGGGCAGGGCCAGGGTCGGCTCGGGCATGTGGTCCCTGCTGTGTGCCCCCCGCTGGTGGGGACTGCAGGGACTGGAAGTTTCAAGCAAGTCCTCGAAGGAAGGACAGTGATGGTCTGTGGCCGGTGGAAGTGGGGGAAGGCAGTCCCCTGAGAGGGGCAGCTTGCGGGAGGGTGCAGGGCTGGAGGGGGCAGGATGCCCTCAGGGCTATGGAGAGGCCAGAGGTGCTGAGGATAGAGTCGAATTGGTCCTTGAGCGTCCTCAAAGGCCTGGCTAAGGAGGTTGGACATCAGCAACTCCAAGTGCGTCTTGCTCGTTCATGCCTCCCTACCCTTGTGCATGCTGTTCCCTCTGCCTGAAACACCTTTCTCCCGTCTCTGCCTGGCAAACTCCTATTCACCCCTCAAGATCCAGCTCAGGACGGCCTGCTCTGTGAGGCAAAAGGGAAAAGAGGTGCCAGGTGCTGTGCCAGGCGTTTCTACCCATGTCCTCGTATTTACTCCTTGATGCAATCCTGCCAGGGCTCTGGTGACGGGGGAGGGGCTGTCTCCCGTTTGCAGGTGAGGAAACTGAGGCTCAGAGATGTGAAGGCCCTTGACCAAGGTCACACAGCTAGCAGGTGGCAAAGCCGGGATGGGAACTCGGGCAGCAGATCTCTCCCCATCTTTCCGCCCCTGGCGTGTCAGAGTCCTAGTGCCGCTCAGTGCCCTGGCGGTTCCAGCGGTTTGCATCTGCCTCCCCCAGACCGGGAGCTCCCGGGGGGCTGCTCTCGGGTCTGCCACCTTCGTGGATCCCCATATCGCCTGTTGCTCAGCACAGCGCAGGCTGCGTCCCTGGTGTTGCCGAGCAAGATGAACGACTAGTCATCGGCCCCCACACCTGCTGTCGTGTGGGCGCCTTATTTATGTGGCACCACAGCCCCAGCAGGTGGAAACTCTGATTTGCTTTACTTTGCACAGGAGGAAACTGAGGCCCCGGGAGGTGAGGTGACTTGTTCGAGGTCGCACAGCTGGTGGTGGCAGAGCTGGGAGGGGCGGGCAGGCCCTCCTACCCAGGGCCGGAGGAGCCAGGGGGAGGGAAGGGCCCCTGCTTCAGGGGAGTCTCTACCAGCGGTGATGGGAAGGGCACCTCAGGCCGCGGACACAGCTTGAGCAAACAGGGTGTGGTGGGAGGGAAGGCTCTGGAAGCTTAGGTTCTGCCTCTTTCACCTAGAGCCAGAGGGCTGTCCTCCCCTGTCCTTTGTCTGGCCCCTCCCCTCCCTTCTTCCTGCGTTCCAAGTAGGGCTGAGGGTGTTGGGCCAGGCCTGGGCCCGCAAGTGGTTGAGTCCTGTCCATGGGAAGCCCTTGGGTAGCAGTAAGGCGCCGTGACTGAGAGGGGCACCGGGAGCCCTGTCCCCATTACAATGCTCAGGCACCCCTTTGCCTGAGAAGTCTGGTGGTGGTAGAGGTGGGGCACCAGAGCAAGGGGAGGGATAGGGGGGCCGGGGGCACTTAGTAACAGATGAGTCACCCAAATTTGAGGTGTTCAGGCCTCATAGCCACGCAGGGACTACCCTGCATGTCCTACCTCCATTATTGCTTAGGACCCATGATTTACTCCCACCCCTGCCACCAGCCCCGGCCCGACCCGAGTGAGGGACTTCCTGAGGCTAGCCTGTGGCTGGGCTGGGTGTTGGGGACAGGGAGAGCTTAAGGACTAGCCTGTCTGTTGTTAGGGTTTGGCTCTGGGCCTGGGTCCTCACAGGAGCTGGCCTGGAGACCCTGCTCCCTGGATCTTCATGCCAGATGGCCTTGGGTCCCAGAATCCCAGGTGCTATGTGGCCTGGGTCTGAGGAAGCCCACCGGGGTCTGACGTCCGACTGTCCTGAGCCCCCAGCCCTGGTGTCTGAGTCTGTAGGAGTCGGGACCCTTCTGGGTCTGACTCTGGGTTGCTCCCCAAACTGCCCTTTCCTCCTACCCGGATTCCAGCAACCTCTTTCGGGGAGCCGTCCAGCAGGCGCTGATGTCTCCCCCCTCGTTCCGGGTACTCCAGTTCCACTTCCCACCACAGGGCAAGGGTTACCTTTTTACCCTCCTCACACAACCTCCGCTGGTGCCGCCTCCCCACTGACCATGTGCCCAGGCCTCAGGGAACCCTGGCTTGCCTGCAGTCCCCAAAGTGCTTTTGTGACCAGTCCCAACAACCCAAGTGACCAAACCAGAATAACTTCCCAGGTTCTGAAGCTGCCATACCCCGGATCCACAGGCCAGGCTGGCCGGCTCAAGGATTAGGTCCCATAAGAGGATGAGGTCACATAGCTAGTGAACAGCAGTTGGGATATAAAATTGTAGCTGGAGGACTCCCCGTCCAGTGCTTTTCTGCTGGCCGCACGTGGGAGGGCGAGGGGTGGGGCAGGGAATGTGTGTCATTCCCTTCCGTCCTTCCCTTCTTCCTGTCCACTTGATAAGGACCAGCCACCCACCCCCCACCCCCCGCTGGAAGGTGCTAGATGTAGTAAATCGGCTCAGCCGGATAGATTACTTCCAAGTCTGGGCTTAGGTTGGTGTCCCTGCCGGACTGGACCCATCATGGAAGCTATGGGGCCCCTCATGGGGGACCAGCCCCCACCCTTGGCAGCTACCCAAGGTGGGTTTGAGCCTCCCGGGCCAATGACATAGGATGATATGGCTTGACAGCCCCATTTCACAGGTGGGCCTAGATGATGGCCACCTTGATTATCTTCATTGACCCTAAGCCTTGCTGCTGACTGATTTATACACTTTGCCTGCAAGGGAGAGTCTGCCAATATTATTTCCTTTTTATAGACAAGGAAATTAAGCCCCAGAGAAGGTAGGGTACTTGCCCAAAGTCACACAGCAAATCCTTCCTGGAGACTGGGACTGAGCTGCTTTGGTATTTATTTATTTATTTATTTATTTATTTTTATTTAATTTTGTTGCTTTGGTTTTTAAAAACATTTTGGAGAGTGGGGAGGGGCACCATAGAGACACAGATTTAATTGTTTTTCTTTTTTAAGCCAAATCAAGGTACTAACAGCTCATGTACATTGAGCCCCAACTCTGTGCCAGGCCCTGTGCTGGTATTTTATATCCTTGGAGGGAGGCGTGAATATCCCCATCCTACAGGTGGGGAAGCAGAGGCAGGGCCAAGGTCACGTAGCCTGCAGGTGGTGAGCGGGATGGTGTGCAGGGTGGTCTGACTCTTGGAGCTCAAGCTCTTAGACATCTCTCACGCCGGGGCCAGGTCAGGGTTGGACCTTGGGTCCATTGTGAGATTGTGGTACACCTCATCCCTGCCTTGTGAACTAAGTAAGACCCCAAACCTGGACTTGAAACCCCAAAGTCACATGTCAGGGAGCTGGAGGATCTGCTGGCTGAAGTCTGGGTAATGTCAGCAGGGCTGAACCACTCCCCCCGCCCCGCCTTGATTCTGGGGCCCTGCTTGGCTGGCCTCTGGGCACATTGCTCCTTGCTGGCCTTCCCCTCTGAGTGCATGGATGGAGGCTCCCCAGAGGCCGGCCAGTTTGCAGACTGTGGCTTTATCAATCTGTCTGGTTTTGTAGCCTCTGACCTAGATCTTGGCCCAGTCTCCTGCCCCCAGCCCTGCTGCCTCCTCCTCTAGGTTCCCCTGGCTCTCCTGAGGGTCTCTGAGCCTCTGAGTGGCCTGGGGAAGCTGCAGGGGTCCAGGAGGACCTGCTGTGTCTGGCTGTGGGCACTCGGGCCCTGGTTCTCACCCTTACCCTGCCATTGATTTGCTGTGTGGCTTTCGGCAAATCACTGCCCCCCTCTCTGTGCCTTAGTTTCCTATTGGTGAAATGAAGGCTTTGACTGGAAGATCTCAGCTGTTCCCTGTGACTTGAGTTCTTGCTTTGTAGCTTTGGGCAAGTCTTTGCCCAGCTCTATGCCCCAGTTTCCTTACAAAGAAAGTACTAGGTTACTCCAGCCTGGGTGCTGTGTGGCTTTGGGCTGGTCCCTCAACATCTCTGAAACACAGTTTCCTCATCTGGGGGCTGAGGCCTGCCTTCCTCACAGGGTGGCCTTGAGGATCACATGGGACAGACAGATGTGGACACCCCCGGGTGTTTGCACAACAGGGGGATGGATGGTGGTCCTGGGCTTCCAAGGGCCTTCCCTGAGGTTGGCCTTGCCGCCTTACTCCAGAGCCTTCCCTCTCCAGCAGAGACCGCCATGTGAGCTCGTGGCCCTGCCTGAGCGTGCGTGCAGCAGTTGCACGGCCGGGTATTCCTCACAGCCCCAGGCACGCTCCCTTTGCTCTCCCGAAGCACTCTACCCTCTGCTTCAGCCTCGAGCCACCCCACTGAGCCCCCAGGTCTGGGTGCTCACCTGTACTCTGACCAGTCTTTGGAGAGTTCTCCCAGCCTGCTTTCCCCTTGCCTCAACTTCTGTATCTTCCACATGGGCTGAAGAATATGTCAGAGGCAGCTCAGAAGAACCAGGAGCCAGGAATCCGGGTTCAGGGCCAGACTGTGCAACTGTGGGCAAGGGCCTCTTTCTCCGGGCCCTGGCAGTGAGGAAGGGGGAGCACATCCTGCTTGCTATGTGTCTTCTCAGGGTCACGGTCATGGTAAGGTCCAAAGGCAGCCTTGGAGCGAGAAGCTCCGCAGGCTCTCAGGCCCCAGGGTACCCTGTAGGGGAAGATTCCTTCTGATCTGGGAGTCAGGATCCTGGGCCTGGCTGTGTGACCTTGAGCAGAGGCCTTTTCTTCTCTGGCTCATCTTCCCATCTGCACGGTGGGAATGGAGGGGGGCTGAGCCCTATTTCCCAGGCAGCCTTTCCCACTGCCCCCCCCTCACTCCCCCTGGACCCACCCCCGTCCCCTTTGGTTGCTTTGGATGTGAGGCCTCTGTGGCTTGTCCCCGGCCCCCAGCACCGCCTGCTCTCCTGCTCTCTTCCTTGCTCTTCCTGCCTCTCTCTCTCACCACCCCCATCTCTGCCTCTTCTTTCCTGTTGGGCTCTCGCTTTCTCCTCTCTCCTCTGTGTCTCTGGACCCCCGCTCCAGCCAGACCTGGTTCACATTCAGATGGCTGCAAAGGTACTTCGCCCCCTCCCCGTTCCCACCCAGGCCCAGGGGACCCGACCGTGCGGGGAGCTCCTCTGCCCCTGTCCCCATCTCCTCCTCACGGGGCAATTAGTGTAGAAGTGCCCTGGGCATTGGGGCTCTGCCACCTCAGCCCCTCTGACATGACTCTGTGTGACTCTGGGCAAGTCCCAGCCCCCTTTGGCCTCAGTTTCCCCTGTAGATGGGTAGGCTGCAGAAGGAGGCCTGTAGTTTTCAGCCGAGGACTCCCTTAGGGATGGCCAGTGGTTTGTGACAAAGGCAAGCATTGCTCTAGTTGGCAGGGTTAGTGCCTGGATTGTCACCAAGCCCCCAAAGGACCACCCCCTACCTCCACCCAGGTTTCACCCACTTCCAAATCTCAGGGCTTGGGGAAGCTTCGAAGATCTGACTTGACATCTATCTTAGGCAGGAATCATCTCTCCTGTTACAACTTGCTTGCTTCCCAGAGACAGGGAGCTCCCTCCCTCATTCCCGAGACAGCTCTTGGCATCTGGAGACGGCTCGGTCTCTCTGAAGGGGAAGCAGATTACTTCCCATCCGAGGACTCTGCCCCTGTGAATTTAGGCCTCAAGGCTGACCAAGTTCAGTCCTGCCACAGTCCTGGACATAGTCCGTCTGAGTCGGCTTGGGCCAAGAGGCATCTGGGCTGGGGTGAGAAAGAATCCCAGGCCAACGTGGCCTGGCAGCACGAGACTCAAGCTGGCCCCACAGCTCCCAGCGCCTCACTTGGCCTTGGGGACCCCGAGCACAGCACCTGTGAAGATTGCAGCATCGGGGCCCACCGCTGATGGCTCCTTCTCCTTTGCTCCTTCCCTCTCCCCCTCCTTAGAGAGGGTGACTGGTGGCTGGCCCACTCGCTCAGCACGGGACAGACGGGTTACATCCCCAGCAACTATGTGGCGCCCTCCGACTCTATCCAGGCCGAGGAGTGAGTACGCAGCCTGGTCTGCCCCCCACCCTGCTGGTTGGGAGCTTGTCTCCTGGGCTGGAGTGGGTGGTCTGGCTGCCTAGGGCCTCAGCCACATCCTAGAGAGGCACAGCAGGTGGATGGAAGCCGAGATCACCAACACCACTCTCCTTCCTCCTGCCCCAGGTGGTACTTCGGCAAGATCACCAGACGGGAGTCAGAGCGGTTACTGCTCAATTCGGAGAACCCGAGAGGGACCTTTCTAGTGCGAGAAAGCGAGACCACGAAAGGTAGGAGCACTCCTGCTGGCCAGTGGGAACAGAGTCTTTGTGGGTTGTTTGAGTTGGGTATTGTGGAATGAATAGGAGTGTGGTACCTGGAGTAGGGTAGGAAGAGCCCTCCAGGTAGAGACAGTGGCAGGATCAGAGGCAGGGAGCTACATCTGAGGAACACTGAGCTAGCTGGGGTGGCCAGAGACGCAGCAAGCCGTGACACTTAGCTTCTCTGGCCTCAGTTTCCTCAGATGACGTGTGGGCACAGGCTGTCGGGAGGCCTGAGGGTCACACAGCAAAAGACTTGTTCCCAGGGTGAGTGCTGATGAAGTAGGCCCCTCTCCGTCTCCCTCTCCAGAGGCTGCTAGAGCTGGGCTGGGTGCGAGGAGCCGGCTTTGCCCTCCCCCAGCAGTCCTGGTCCCTGTTCTGCCCCTCCCCCAGCTGGAGCACACGGGCCACCCCCTTTCTCCCTAGCCCCTCTGCAAGTGGAAACAAAGCCGGGCCATGTCCTGTGGGCCTGGGGTTCAGCGGGAGATGGGAAGCAGAGCGTCCGTGTCATGGGTGTGCATTTGTGAGCAGTTGTGTGGCCGTGCAGGCTGTGTGTGAGTCCAGGCGTGTGTGTGGACGTGGAGTGGGAGTTGTCTGGGTGTTGCTGTGTGGGAGTGGATCGTGCCTGGGGGCCTGGGGAGTGTGTCCCGCTGTGAGCATGGGACACACGTGCACGGACACATGTGGGCTGGGCCTGGCTTTCGGCTCAGGCTGCAGACATCTACGTGTACGTGGCCTGGGCCATCTGTTAGTCGTGGTTGCTCGATGCAGGCCCTAGAGACCTGGTTACAGTCCTGTGTGCCTGACTTGCTGGGTGACCTGAGGCTAGCCGCTTTCCTTCTCTGGGTCTCATTTTCCCCTTCTTTACACTGGAGATGGTAACCCGTACCTGAGCACTGCCTGGAGGGCCATGGGCTGCGGGGGCTGTACCCTACCTGCTGAAATGGGTTTTCTCTGGCTGTTGAAGCCTCGATCCCAGGCTCAGATCTCTTGGGCTCAGGTTAACAGGGGCTCCTAGCCAGGGCTGCTAGGCAGGAGGAAACTTTTCCAGCCAAAAGCTTTTCCAGGCTCAAGAGAGGAAGGGGGGAGGAGGCCACCAGGGCTGGCTCCTCTTACCCTTGGCGGCCTGTAGGCCACACCCAGCACGTGGCCTTCTGCCCATGCCGCAGCCTCAGCCGACCACCTGCTCATGCCTGAGCCCGGGATGTGCAGGAAGGCGTGGGGCACAGAGAGTGCTCCCATGAGAGTGGAAGCAGGTAAGCCAGGGACACACAACCCACTAGGGCCATTCCCGGCTCCTGGCAAACATTTATTGAGCACCTACTATGTGCCAGGCCCTCTTACATGTGGTCTCAGAACTTCCTGGCATCCCTGAGAGTCGCCCTGTTGTGCAGAAGAGGAAACTGAGGCCCAGAGTGGGCAGGCGACCTGTCCGGGTCACCCAGTTGGGATATACACTCAGCCTCAGAGGTCTTGCCAGGGCCAAGAGTGGCATGGGGAGGGTCTCTGATGAGGGGCCCCTCGGCTCACTGGGCCCCGCCTTGATGGCCGCCCCGGGGCTGGGGGCTCAGAGACCTGGCTGACCGGCCCTGGCTCTGCCCTGGGCTGGGGCTGCCGCTCTGGCCTCCCTGTCCTCCTGCGCTGGGCAGGCACAGAAGGGCACTTAGCGCTGTGGCCTGGAAGGGTGGGTGGGGGGTGACGGGCGTGGGGGTCACTGCTCCTCTCTGGGCCCGCCTTGCAGGTGCCTACTGCCTCTCCGTGTCCGATTTCGACAACGCCAAGGGCCTCAACGTGAAGCACTACAAGATCCGCAAGCTGGACAGCGGCGGCTTCTACATCACCTCCCGCACCCAGTTCAGCAGCCTGCAGCAGCTGGTGGCCTACTACTCCAGTGAGGGCCTGGCAGGCGTGGGGCGGGGGCTCTGCCCTCCTCCCAGGGCTCTTGTGGGGGGCGCCTGGGGCCAACGCGGGCTGGGGCTTCTGTGATCCTGGAGTGTGGGGCTCCTTCTCCCCCCACCGCCCCTCCGTTTTCTTTCTCCCTCCCCCCTCCACTCCTCCCTCCCCCCTCCACTCCCCCCTCCCCCTCTTTTCCCTCCTCCCGTCCCCTCCCCCCACCACGCCCACCCTCCTCTTCTCTTCCCCGGAGCTGGCTGAGCTGGCTGGGGAGCAGCGAAGGAAGGGAGGGGGCTTAGGCCGGTTTGTCTCTGCAGCCCTAGGACCGGTCTGAACCGGTTACTGGGAGAGGAGGGGTCGGCTAGCCTGGGCTGCAGCAGAAGGAGGAATCACGGGGTTGGGAGGGGGGGCAGGAGCCAGGGCGAGGGCTCCCGGGACACACAGGGGCGCAGGTCCTGGGGGTGGGCATGCGTGCAGTATCTGGACCCTTCAGGGCTTCCCTGGGGGCACCGAAGGGTCAAAGGTCTGTGTGTCTTCATGTGCGTGGGTCTCTGTGGGTGCCCGCGTGGCTGTGGCCGTGGCCTCTGTGTGCAGGTGTGGCCTAGCTTGAGAGCGCCAGTTACTCCCCATCCTGTGCCACCTCCTTTTCTGTCAGCTGGGCCTCCGCACCCCTCTACCCCCTGCCACCCCTCTGCCCCCTTGGCTGTCATTGTACGGTTCATTCTGAACACTGTTCCCCGACAGCAAAACCCTCCAGAGATTACCTGGGAATCTCAGGATGAAGACCCCCACGTGGCCTCTGAGGCCTTGGCTGCTCTAAGCCTCGCTGGCCTCCCTGCCTTACCCAGGGCCCCTTGCCCCCCCATTCACTCTCCTGCAGCCCCTCTGGCCTCCTTTCCGTTCGTGCAACCCGGAGGTTTGTTCTTTCTCAGGGCCTTTGCACGTGCATGAGGCAGTGTGCCCTCTGCTTGGAGTGGTGGTCCCTAGTCAACTACTTCCTCTCCTGTAGCGCCAAGCTCAGGTACCACTTCCTCCGGGAAGCCTTCCAAGACTCCATCCGGCCCCTCTGCTGTTGCACACACTGCTCTCCTCCGTCACACTCGTGGCCCTGGGAGGTGATGAAGGGAGGCTGGGCTCCCCCAGCCCTGGGAGCTCCCTGAGGGCAGGATTCCACTGAACTCACCGAGATGACCACCCTTTAAAGTCTGATGAATGAATGAGTGAATAACTCTGTGAGCAGATGCGTGAGGCAGTGTGGCCTGTGTGGGATGAGGGTGCGTGACACTCAGGTGTGGGTACCTGGCCTCGAGGGCATCCCATGTGTCCCCGGAGCCTGCATGCATACCATGCGTATGTCATACCATGGGACAGGGAGGCCCCCGGGCAGATGCCGTGCTTGAACTCTACCTCCCCGCCTCTGTCTTCAGAACATGCTGACGGCTTGTGCCACCGCCTCACCACTGTGTGCCCCACGTCCAAGCCCCAGACTCAGGGCCTGGCCAAGGATGCCTGGGAGATCCCTCGGGAGTCCCTGCGGCTGGAGGTCAAGCTGGGCCAGGGCTGTTTCGGAGAGGTGTGGATGGGTAAGGCCTTGCCCCTGCCCCCCAGAGGAAACCATGGTCCCCTTGGGGGGATTTTGGTGTCCCTTGGGACAGCTCGGGGCGCCCGTGGCCTGCCCCCGCGGCCTGCCCCTGCCGCTTCACCACCACGAGTCTCAGTCGCTTCTGCTGAACAGTGGGCTCTATTTTAAATGTGGAGCTCCCCTACACCTCTGCAGACTATGGCACTTGTTTGCCAAGAGCTGCTCGGGGCTGGGCATCGCGATTCCCTGAAGATGCTGTGTGGTCTGGGCCAGGTGGCTCCACTCTGAGTCTATCTTCCTCAGTGTAAAATGGGGCTGGGGATAAGAGGACCCACCCGTGGGGTGTGAGAGGATGCTGGCCCAGCGTGCATCCACACGTTAGCGTCAGCCGTGGGAAGAGAAGCCTCAGCTCACAGAGGGAGTGCTTGGAAGCACAGGGTCTGGCATGTTCTGGGCCTGTTAATGATCTCCTGTCTAACCCTGGAGAAACGGCAAACTGTCTTTGAAAACAAACACCACGCGGCCCTGACAGAACCCAGGCCCCCTTCTGCTGCCTGGTTCCTGCTGATGCGGAGGGATCGGGGAGGCTGGTGCGAGGTAGGCATGACGGGTGGAAGCCCGTGGCTTCCGCCAGGAGTCACCGTGTGCCGTCACGTAGGCCACGGCGTGCACTCGGCATCACTGTCCTCATGTTCCTCCCTTCGGGGGAGAGCAGAGAGAGCTGCTGGGTGGAAGGCCGTGCAGGGACAAAGGCCTGCAGGCTGGAGGTCAGACCAAGTCAGGAAAGGGGCGGTGCTGGCTTTGAGCTGCGGAGAGGGGAGAGGGATGTTCCAGGGGCTCATTCCTGGTCTCAGGAAGTGCCAGATACACATCCCCAGACGTCCTGTGCTGCACGGGCCCTAGAGATAGGCCTGGGCCCCGGCCCTCAGGTGGAGGCCCAGAGACTGGGAGGAATGGGTCCCAGGCCACTCATCAAAGGACCTCGGGTCCAGCTGGCGCAAGAACTCGGACTCAACACGCCGGCCTAGCCGACGGCTTCCCCCAAGGCCTCACAGTTTGAAAGCCCAGATAATAATCAAATGACAAGTGTAGCTGTCATTCACGGAGCCCTCACAGCGGGCTGGGCCCCGTGCCTAAAATCTCACTTGATTCTCAAACAGCCCCACAGGGAGACACGACAGCGTCTGCATTTTCCAGGTGAGGAAACAGGCCGGGAGGAGGGAACTGACCGCCCCACAGTCTCACTGCTGTCAGGAGGCAGAGCTGGGAGTCCAACCCCGGCCAGTCTGACCTCCAAGTCCTCGTGTGCCTGATCCGGGCCTTACTTTTTAGAGAGCATGGCTTGAGACAGCCTCTCGCTGGCGCCGGCTTTGTTCCGAGGCCCGCTCTGCTTCCCGTCCCCAGCCCCGTTCATTTGCTAACTCCTGGCTCATCCTCCGTGTGCTGCCCAGAAGGAACGTGGTCCCTCAGGAGAGAGCAGTTGAGTTGGAGCCATGATCCTCCATCTCTTGGGCGGATGTGCTGCTTTTGGGGACCTTCCTACTGATGACAGCACTGACAACAGCTCAGCAGCTGCAGTTTCTTGAGCGTGTACCAGAAACTCATTTAACCCTTGTCATAGCCTCCTGTGGAGGGTCCTGTGGGCCTCGGTGGGACTTGTCACATTCTGGCTAGGCCGGCCAGAAACCAAACTGGTTCCCAGGCAGGCGGATCTGGGTCCCTGTGGGATGGGAATAGGGGGGCCTTCACTGAGGCAGCCTGCACCCCTTACCCCCACAGGGACCTGGAATGGAACCACCAGGGTGGCCATCAAAACCCTGAAGCCAGGCACAATGTCTCCGGAGGCCTTCCTGCAGGAGGCCCAGGTCATGAAGAAACTGAGGCACGAGAAGCTGGTGCAGCTGTACGCAGTGGTGTCTGAGGAACCCATCTACATCGTCACGGAGTACATGAGCAAGGGTGAGGCCCGAGTGCCCGGCGCACAGATGCGCGGGGCAGCTCCTTGCTGGGCAGGAGGGGACGCGCTTCACGTCCCCCCAGGTCTAGAGTGTACGTTTTTTTAAAAGAAATGGAATGGAATAGAGCCAACTTGTCGTGTCAATGGAAAGTCATACCGAGGGTATGTCTTTCTCATGTCCTTTTGTTTTTAATGATTTCCCACAATGCACCTTGTCTCCCCCAGTTGGCTGGTTTTCCAACGCCACCTGCCCTTCTGCAGCTGAAAGGGAAGTCCCCCACCCCTCCAAGCTGAGCCACTTCTAGGTCAAGGCCCTGGCTTAACCTGTCCTTAATTCTTAAATTAAGTAAACTGTTCAAAATTTGCTTTTTGGAGGCATAATTTACAAGTGATAAAATACACCATTTTAAGTGTCCAGTTGCGGGACACTCTGGGTATCCCTTACGACAGTCAAGCTACAGGAGCTCTCCATCACCCCAGAAGGCTCGCTTGTTGCCCCATGCAGGGCAGTCAAGCTACAGGAGCTCTCCGTCACCCCAGAAGGCTCCCTTGTTGCCCCGTGCAGGCAGTACCCTCCAGCCCTAAAGCCAGGCAATATCTCCTGCTCTCTGTCATCATTGGTGTGTTTATTCTAGAACTTCCCATGTGCCATCTTTTACATCTGAGGTTCGTTCTTGTCACACGTATCTGTAGTCTGTCCCTTCTCTATTGCTGGGTAGTAGTAGTCCGTCGTAGGGACTGACCACAGTTTCTGTTCTCCCGGAGGGAGACATTTGGTTGTTTCCCATCCTGCTTTGCCTTCTGAGTGACAGACGCTGAGCGAGACTTTATACAGAGGTGGGTTTGCGTGAAATCGGCTGTGCCGCTTAAAGCGTGGTTGTTGGCCTGCCCGGTGGACGGGATCGGGGAGACACTGCTTCCTGGCCCCGGCGGGACAGGGCAGGGGCTAGTGCTGCTTTCTCTCTGTCCAGGGAGTCTGCTGGACTTTCTCAAGGGGGAGACAGGCAAGTACCTGCGGCTGCCTCAGCTGGTGGACATGGCTGCTCAGGTGAGTCAGCCCCTCCCACATCCCACAGCCTTGGCCCTAGAGCACTCAGTCCCACCCAGCTCAGCCACTTCTGGCCTCTCGAGGGCCCCCTTCAGGTGGCCTGCCTTGACTGCCCCTCCATGCTCTCTGATCCCACCACATTTATTACTGGACGGAGAAAAGAGCCCTTCGCTGGGTATTAGAAGTCAATGACATGCTGTGGGACCTCAGGCCTCAATTTTCTTTGTAAAGGTTATTTAGTCACTCAACAAACATGCGTTCGTACTTGCTTGCTGTAGGTGGTGCTCAACAATCATTTCTTCATTAATCCTTATCCCAGTCAGGGGAGGTAGGGATGGCTGTCCCGCCATTTGACGTGAGAAAACAGGTTCAGAGAGGGGACTCGGGACAGCAGCGAGGGCCTGGCACTCATCCGTATCTGTGGGGTCTCTGGGGCCTCTTTTTCACGGTCGCCCTGCTTCCCGGGCTGGATCTTGTCTGTGTTTCCCCTTTGCCCTTGCCCTTTGTCCTTCGTTTCCTCTTTCTGCTGAGCACTGGTCCTGCATTTTGTGCCAGCGGTGTTCATTGTAAGCTGACTTCCCTAGCCAGAAGACTGGGCAGGGTAGGGTGACCCGGTGCGGGGGTGGTGGTGCAGGGGCTGGGGTGGTCCCTGAGCCGGGTTCCTGGGCTTCTGCCTGCAGATCGCCTCCGGCATGGCCTACGTGGAACGGATGAACTACGTCCACCGGGACCTCCGTGCTGCCAACATCCTGGTTGGAGAGAACCTCGTGTGCAAAGTGGCTGACTTTGGGCTGGCTCGGCTCATCGAAGACAATGAGTACACGGCCCGGCAAGGTGGGCAGGGTCTGGGTCAGGGCCGTCTGGCCTTCTCCGAGCCTGTTCCTGCATCTGTCCAGTGGGGGATGAGAGTGGTACCTCCTGGCAGTGCCGTCCTGACATTCTACTGAGCCTCCCCTGACATTTCTCCCCGCTGCAGGTGCCAAATTCCCCATCAAGTGGACGGCTCCAGAAGCGGCCCTCTACGGCCGGTTCACCATCAAGTCAGATGTGTGGTCCTTTGGGATCCTGCTGACGGAGCTCACGACAAAGGGACGGGTGCCCTACCCTGGTAAGAGGGCTCCCCGTGCCCCATCTTTGGTCCCTGAACCCCTCTGCCCTGGTGACCTTGGGCAAGTCACACCCCTTCCCAGGCCTCAGTTTCCCCATCTGTATAAGAAAGAGGGTGAGCAGCTGATCTTAGGGAGGCTCTCTGGTCAGGGCTCTCAGCCTTGGGGAGGCGACTTACCCATGGTTACACCCCCCATCCTGGGCGGGAGGCCCTCTCTGTTGCCCTCATCATCCTCCCCCGACCTGACTTTCCTCACCGGAGCCAGTCTCCTCATGCTTCCCTCCTCCCACAGGGATGGTCAACCGTGAGGTTTTGGACCAGGTAGAGCGTGGCTACCGGATGCCCTGCCCGCCCGAGTGTCCCGAGTCCCTGCACGACCTCATGTGCCAGTGCTGGCGGAAGGAGCCAGAGGAACGGCCCACCTTCGAGTACCTGCAGGCCTTCCTGGAGGACTACTTCACATCCACCGAGCCCCAGTACCAGCCCGGAGAGAACCTATAGGGGGCAGGCTATAGGGCCAGACTGGCTTCTCGGCTTGGATCCCGGGCTGGGTGGCCCCTGATGGAGGTCTTGACTCCCTCCGCCTGCCCGCATTGATCTCCTCTGTGGGGCTGAATCGCCAGTGAGGAGGCCTCTCCCTCTTTTGTGGCACGGAAGGGCTTGGGGCTCGGGGCGGCCCTGAGGACAGGGTCCAAGGCTGGCATCGTGACTGCGTCCTCCCAACCTTCCCTCCTGGAGCTCTGTGCGGCTCAGCAGGAGGAAGCGGGAAGAAGGACGGACTGAGGACACCCTTTCCCAGCCTCAACCTGCTCCTTGCATTGGCCCCTTCCCACTTCCATGTCCCCCCCGGTCTGCCTCCAGAGCTGGCCGAAGAGCCTTTCCAAAGAGGAGTGCTGGGTCCCCGGCCCTTGGCCTGCCTGCCACCCTGCTTCCTTGCCATCCATTTCTGAAACACCTGTTGGTGGAAGCTGCTGGGTCCAGACCCCTCTGCCGTGAGCTCCCAGGCTTGGGCAGCTGAGGTGTAGCTTGACTTCATGGCGGTGGGTAGGGTGGGCACCTCCCCTAAGGGACCCTTAGAGATCACCAATTCCTTGTCCTCATAGTACCCATGGGGAAACAGTCCAGAGAGGGGATGGGACTTGCCCAAGACCACAGAGCAGTTCAGGGTTGAGGTGGGTTCGGAACCCGGTGCTCCCTCTGTCTTCCTCAGGGACCAACAGGATTGTCCTTGGAGGCATCATGGACAGACTGGGGCAGCCCAGGGAACTAGGGGCCCGAGGCTGAGTTAGAGATAACAGACAGAATCCTGCTGTCGCTGCCTGCCTGGTGGGGCTGTTGTGCCGGAAGAGAGTGGAGGTGGATGGAGGGCAGAGCTAGGAATGAGGGGTGACGAGGCAGGTGTTGGGAAGCAGATGTCAATCAGAATGTGAGTGGTTTTTCATCCTCGGAGCTAGCCAGCCATGAAAGAGAGTGAGCTCCCGGGCTCTGGAGGCAATCAAACAGAAATAGAAGATCCAAGTGGTTGGGAGGCCCTGGCCTCAAGAGGGAACCCCTGGTCTTCCTTCCCCTAGTGTGTCCTGTGTCATTTCAATGCCTGGGGCTTGCTCTCCTCCCCAAGGTGGCACCCCTCAACTCACGAGTAGGGAAAGGAGTACCTAATGCTGGGGTGGGAAAAGATGAGCGTCCACTGCCAGGCGCCAGACCTGGCCGTGGGACCTCAGGTGGCCCCTGTGTCCTCTCTGGGCTGCAGTGTCTGCCTTCCTGGGTGGCCGTGGTCTCTGTAACTGCTCTGCTCCAGACCCTGTGGCCTGGCATCACTTGGTGAGCCCAGGCGAGGGCGTCTGGAGACGTGCCGGCCTTCGTTCTGGTGTTTAGCCTTAGGGTATGTGGTGGCTCCTCTCTGAGCTCAGTGTGCCCACCTTAAAAGGGGTGGCTGATGGTTTGTGGGCCTTTTGCCAAGGGCCCCTCTGTGTGTGTATGTGTGTTGTGTGTGCACATGTGTGTTCCTCCATGTGTGTCCATATTTAACATGTAAGAACACTCCCCTGCTCTGTTCCCCAGACATGTACATTTCCCCCCACAGCCCCCCATCAGAGCAATAACACTCCTGCTGCCAGGGGTTCTCGAGCCAGCCGGGCTCCGCCAGCGGGAAGGGAGGCCACGCGGGGCCTGCCCATGAAATTTCAACTTTTCCTTTCATCCGTGTTTATGATGCAAGTCTGCTGTCCGTCCCAGTCAAACCTGGGCTTGCTTACCCCGGTGCGCTCTCAAGCCCCCTTCCAGGTGCCCGGGGCCCTTTGTATAAGGTGTCCTAATACTGTTCTTTCTTTCTTTCTTTTTTTTTTTTTTAAATAAACAGTGTTTTGTAGATTTCAGATGACTATGCAGAGGCCTAGGGGACCCCCAGCTCTGGCGGGGCCTGGGGGTCTCGCATTTCACGGCCCAGGCTTGGGGGGAGGGGGGATCCAGAATTGGTTGTAAATACTTTGCATATTGTCTGATTAAACACAAACAGACCTCAAAGTTTGGCCAGTGGTTTATTGAGCATCTACCGTGTGCTAGAGAGCGAGAGGGGTGGGATGTGAGGACAGCTTGTGGTCAGGGGGCCTTTGTTCAGGCCACACTGGTGGCTAGAGGGCTCTAGGCCAGGGGCAGACATGATCAGATTGGAGATAGCCACTTCGGAACGTGGCCGAGTGCGCGCGCCTGCACCTGCAGAGGGAGGGAGTGCATCTGGCAGAAGGCTGGCTCGTGTCTGGCACGCTCCCGGGGAAGCCAGGACTCCCAAAGCGTGAGCAGTTCGGGACTCAGATGCCCTGGGTGGGTGGTGGCAGTCGACATTCTGGGGGCCGGGTGGGACCGTCGGGCCTGTGTGGGGTTGCGGACGTGTTTAAGGGGAGATGTGTCTGTGTGCGCTGTGTGTTTCCCAGGAGTGCTGGGCTGGGGTGGGGCTGGAGCCCCCAAAGTCCCGGCTTCCCTAGAGAAAAATCCAAAGACCTTTCTTCTCCTCCCTTTCCCCCCCACCACGAAGGGACACAACTGGGTGGGTAGTTCTGGGCAACAGTCTATAGGAAGAAATTTCTTTTACATCAGATCATACATGTATCTGTGTGTCACCTCTGGCTGTAATAATGGTCTAATCAAAAACAAATTTCACCAAAATTAGTACATTTCTCTCTGCAGTGGTATTTTCACAAGCCAAATCCCCTAGTATCCAGGTCAGAATGGACACCTAGAGACTCCATGGGTGTGTGCAGCTCTTGGGAGTGTAGGAGCACGGATGTTTGTCGCTTGTGTCTTCTGTTTGCTCCTGGGAGTGTGTGCTTAGGACGTGTGTGCCTTCGTGTTCATGTGGGTATGTGCGTGGGCCTGTTGACTCATGGGCGTCTGTGTAGGTGTGTGTGGGTTGTCTGTGAGTCTGGGCTCCCAGGACTGTGTGTCTAGCTGTGTGAACCTTTTGTTCACATGGGTGCGTGACTGGGAGGTTGGGCATCTATTCGCCCAGGGCTGTGTGTGTCTGTATACACACATGTCCAGGGTGTGTGCTAGCCTGCAGGCTCCTGGGGCGAGTGTGTACCTGGGTATCAATGGGGTATGAAGCCAGTGTGTCTGTTTTCTCCAGCTGTGTGTGCACGGATTTGTGTGGATCGCGTGAATACCTAGGGAGGGTGGGGCACGTGTCTGTGTGTGTGTCCACATGGGGCTGCCGTCTGGTCTCTGCCCATTGGCCTCTGTGTCCCCTTCTCTCTCTCTCAGAGTGTGTCTGTCTGTCTCTCTGTGCTCTGGCTCACAGTCACCGGCTCTGGCTGCAGGCTGCTGGCCCGTTCAGTCAGACATTCATGTGGAAGACTCGTAGTGAAGATCTGCCCGGGGCCCCGGGGCGGCCGTGGCCCATGTGGAGGTGTGAGCTCCCGCGCCCGGCTGCGTCTCTGTGCCAGGCCCTCCATGCCGGGGGTGTCTTTCTCAGCAACCCCCTGCCTCCACTCTCCGTGGTTTCACCAGCCTCCTCTCCACTGCTGCCCCTCCAGCGCGTGTGGTGTGTCTGGTGTGTGCGTGCGTGTGAGGGGTGTGTGTACATGTGCGGGGGGTGCATGTGTGTGGGGGGTGTGTGCGTGCATGTGCAGTGTGTGTGGGGTGTGCGGTGTGTGGGGTGTGCGTGCATGTGCAGTGTGTGTGCGTGCGGGGTGTGCGGGGTATGCGTGCATGTGTGGGGTGTGCAGGGTGTGCATGCATGTGCAGTGTGTGCGGTGTGTGATGTGTGCGTGCGTGTGCGGGGTGTGCATGCATGTGCAGTGTGTGCGGTGTGTGATGTGTGCGTGCGTGTGCAGGGTGTGCATGCATGTGCGGTGTGTGCGGTGTGTGATGTGTGCGTGCGTGTGCGGGGCGTGCATGCATGTGCGGTGTGTGCGGTGTGCGTGGTGTGTGCGTGCGTGTGCGGGGCGTGCATGCATGTGCGGTGTGTGTGGTGTGTGCGGGGTGTGCAGGGTGTGGGGCACGTGCACCCCCTGCTCCCTGCCGCCTCCCAGGCTGTGGCTCTGCTCCTTTCATCTCCTCACTCCCTCATGAAATTCTGACCAGACCCTGTGCTGAAGGCACGTGCGCGCACACACACGCGTGCACACACACACCCACGAGGTCCATTGTCTGCATTTTCTCTCATCTCATCTCTTCCCATTTTTCCATCACGGGCTCCCAAAAGCTGTGGTTTGCAGAGAGACAAAGGGAGACTAACAGAGCCAGACAGAAACACGGAGACGGAGCTGGGAACAGCCAGGGAAGGAGGCCTGGAGGGCGTGTGGAGGGAGATGGAGCGCTGTCTATCCGTCTATTGTTCATCCAGCCGTCGCTGTCCCCATGCCCCCCCCCACCGAGGGCTCCTCCCACCCGGTGCCCAGACCTGTGCTGCCCTCGGAGGGTGACCCGTGGGATCCTGGGTCTGTGTCTCTCTGCCTAGCTCTGCCTGTGTGTCCATCTGTCTGTCGTCTGTCTGCTTCTGCTCCCCCCATGCCTCCCCTTTGCAGTGGTCTCATTAAATGTTCATCTTTTTCTTTGTCCCACCGCCAGGCTGGGGTGTGTCTGTGTGTCCTCATGTGTGTGGCTGGATCTCTGTGCCAGTGGGTCCGTCTGTCTTCCTCTACCTCCCGCCTCCACATCTCTGCAGTTTTCCTAAAGATCCTCCTTTCCTGCTCCTCCTTCTTTCTGGTGCGTGCGTCTGTGTGCATGTGTATCTGTTCATGGGCCTCTTGCCCACCCTCTTTCCCTTCCCCAGGGCTCCTGGGACTTGGCCTCTGGGGTGATTCTTTGCTCACACCCCATCCTGGCCCCAGACTTGGGGTCCCATGCTCCCTCCAGCCTCGGCTTCAAGGCCTCCCTCCTGGATGGTTTCCCTGGCGACCCTTCCCTGGACACCTCATCCTTAAATGCCCCAAACTCACCTCACCTCCTGTCCACTCCCGCTCCCTCTGCAGAGGGCCCCATGATGACCTTTGTGGGCCCTAGTTGGCTTTGCCTTCATGGGCCCCTTCCTCCATAAGAAATATTCAAAATTCCATTACAGTATTGGTGTAAAGTCAAATATATTATTATATATTAAAACATTGTTTGAGGGGCGCCTGGTTGGCTCAGTTGGTGGACTGTGCGCCTCTTGATCTCTGGGTCACGAGTTTGAGTCCCACTGTTGGGTGTAGGGATTACTTAAAAAAAATTGAGCTAAAAGTCTATTTGTCTTCTGATTTTAAGAGAAGTTAAAATTGTTTTGTGGGCCCCTAAAAGTACTGTGGGCTGTGGATTTACTGAGCATCTCCTCTGTGGCTGGCCTGGGGAAATGCTGCTCCCGGCCGGCCATGTGTCCGCTTTGCTTTCTCCCTTCTCTGCTCTTCCTTCTTCATTCCACCCTCTGTGGTTTGCCCTTGACCTCAGGGTGAGTGCGTCCCCCTCTCCCCCACTGCCTCTCTCTCTGTTCAGCTCTCTCTTGGCCTGGCAGCTTTGTCCCTTTCTCCGGCAACCCCCCATAATTCATTTATTCCCCCAACAAACATGTGGCCCTGCCATCTGTCCCTCTGGCCTTCTGCCCTCCTCTCTGGGAGGCACGCTGGACACGGCACTTCCTGTTCGGGACAGATGAGCAGAATGGCTGGTCTCGGGAGTGTAGGGATGGGGTCCTGAGTGTGAACAGAGGGTCAGGGGACTCCCCAAGGAGGCAGAGCCGAGCGAGCCCTGAGGACGAGGAGCAACGGGTGAGGGGGGGGACAAAGGCCAGGGGGTGGGAGCTGGCAGAGCCAGGGTGGGACGGCCATCGAGTCATCACGTCCTCTCCTGGGGCTGTGACGGTGTGTGAGAAAGCCCGACAGGGAGACAGACAGACATCCAGACGGACGTGGGAGAGGGCGGGGAGATGCATGGAAGTCTCCTGCTTTCCTGTGTTTATCTCCCATGTCTCTCCTTCCCTTTTCTCTCTGAGGCTTATCTGAGTCTTGTCTTTTCTCTGAGTTTCCTACATTTGTCTGTGTGCACACACGTGTGGTTTGTGCATGGTGTGTATGCGGCCTGTGTGCAGCATGTGTGGGGCGTGTGTAACATTGTGTGGCGTGTATGTAGTACAGTGTGTGTGCTTCATGTGTGCCATGTGTGAGGGGTGGTGTGTGTGTGTGTGCGTGTGAGGGGTAGTGGTGTGTGTGTGTGTGTGGTGTGTGCGGGGTCGTGGTGTGTGTGTGTATGAGGGGTAGTGATGTGTGTGTGTGTGTGCAGTGTGTGTGGGATAGTGGTGTGTGTGTGCGCACGTGTGAGGGGTAGTGGTGTGTGTGTGTGTGCAGTGTGTGTGGGATAGTGGTGTGTGTGAGGGGTAGTGGTGTGTGTGTGTGTGCGGTGTGTGTGGGATAGTGGTGTGTGTGTGAGGGGTAGTGGTGTGTGTGCGCACGTGTGAGGGGTAGTGGTGTGTGTGTGTGTGTGTGCAGTGTGTGTGGGATAGTGGTGTGTGTGTGAGGGGTAGTGGTGTGTGTGCGCACGTGTGAGGGGTAGTGGTATGTGTGTGTGTGTGGTGTGCGTGAGGGGTGGTTGTGTGTGTGGTGTGTGTGGGGGTAGTGGTGTGTGTGGTGTGTGTGGTGTGTGTGGGTAGTGGTGTGTGTGTGTGTGTGTGTGTGTGTGTGTCTGTGTGTGTGGTGTGTGGGAGGGGCGCTGGGTGTGGCATATGGTCCCTCCGGACTCCCTCACCGTTGCGGGAGTCCAGCATGGGCTGTATGTACCACACATGCATTCAGACATCTCTTTCATTCATTTGCACTTAAAATCCCAATTGCAGTCTTTCTTAGGAGGCAGCCCAGCGGGGCTCGGTGCATCTCCCTCTTCCTCAGCTGATCTTTCTCTTCCTCCTCCTTCATTCAGTCTCCACCTCGGTTTCCTCTTTCCAAACTCCTCTCTCAGGGCCCTTCTGCTGCTTGGTTTTAGACTTCTGTGTCCTGCTTGCATGTGTCTGTCACCTTCCCCTCCCCCCATACCGTCTTTCTCCCTTTCTCTCTTTGTTTGCCTGTCTTTCTTTGTCTGTCTGTCTGCCTCTGAGCTTTAGCGTGACTCTATGTGTTCCCCAGCAGTAGGTAGGTTTCCCCACTCAGATGTGACCGCACAGTCGTGTGTGTGTGTGTGTGTGTGTGTGTGTGTGTGCGCGTGCGCGCTCCACAACATTCTCCCCCCACTCATTTACTCAGCCCTCAGCGGTTGCTCGGAGCCTCGCAGGCTTGAGCTCGCTCGCGTCTGTGTGGCCCTCTGGGGGGGGTCCTTGAGCCCACGCCCCCTCCCCGCCTCTGCAGGCTTGTTGGGTTTCCAGGGTGGGCAGCTGACGCTGCCCTTCAACACTTGGAGGGTTAGTGCCATCCACGGGGGGGTCTTCTTCCTCGGCTCTTCCCAGAACACTCCTCACGAGACAGCTGCTCCTGCCCAGCCGTGTGTGTGTGTGTGTGTGTGTGTGTGTGTGACAGATCCCTCTCACCCTCTTGCTCTCTGCTCCCCATCCCCCCTCTGGCTCCATCTGGATTTTTCAAGACATACTGGTATCTGTCTCTCTCCCACTTCCCCAGACTCTTTCTCCTTCCACATCCATCTCTGAGTCCGGCATTTGCTTTCACTCTGTGGATAAGCATACGGTGATCTGTCTGTGTATCCATCCATTTGTCTGTGTGTCTGAGAGTTAGTTCTAGGCCCTTTTCCTAACCCCCATTGCTGGACCCCCTGTTGTCTTCCCCTGCACACTACTGGGCCATCTGGGCCCCCACACCAGCCTCCATCTCCCCCCTGCCCTTCTGTGTGAGCTCCTGGGCCCCTCACCAACTCCCCTCCCTGCCCCCTGCCCCTGCACCCCTTGAGGCCCATCCCAGACTCAGCACTATCCCCGCCCCTTGCCCCACATGTCTGTCACCACGCAGAACAGGTCACCTTGGCCGGGCCATTCCACGGTCGTGGACACTTGCTCCAGGAGCCCCCAGCTGCGAGTGCCTCCAGCGCAGGGGGCCTGTGTTGGTGATTCCTTTCCTGCCCTGTGGGACCCCCTCCTCATTCAGGTCTCTCCTGGAGTCTCTCTCCCTTTCCATGTGAGGGTCTGAACGTCAGTGTTTCTTGGTCACATTACCTTTTTATGTCCCTTTTCATCAGACTTTGTCCTTACCTGGGTATTGGTGTGTGTGTGTGGGGGGGTGTGTGGGTGTGTGTGTGTTTTCGTTCCTCGCTCCCTGTCTGACACATACCTCTTTCCTTCCCTCTCTTATCCTTTCTCTCAGTAAAAATAAATAAAATACCTTACATACCATAAAGTGCACAAACCTTAAGTGGAAAACCTCAGTGAATTTTACATGTGTCTACACCTGTGGATCCACCTTCCTGAGCAAGACCCAGACTGCCCAGTGCCCAGAAGCCTCCTTCTCCCATGACTGCCCCCCCCAACCCCGAACCTATATTCTGACCGTTACTGTTTACTCTCAGGGCGCGGGGGGGGGGGTGTTGGTTCTCACTGTGTATGTGTGTGACATTCTGTCTGTCTGAGGACTTTCCTAGTTGCTGCTTCCCTTCCGGGAGTTCCTCATCTTTGTTCCTTCCTTCAACAATTGTTAGTACCTCCTAAGACTGGGCTGTGTGTCTAACGCCCTCCCTCTCTCCCGCTCCCCCTGCTTCTCCTCTAAGCCATTATTGAATTCTGCTTCCATTCTGTGCGTCACTGCAGGAGTGTGTGTGTGTGTGTGTGTGTGTGTGTGTCCCCGCTCACCCACTGCCTCCCCCTCACTCACTGCTTCCCCCACCTCTGCCTCTCCTCTCCCGCTCCTGGGGGCTCCATCTAGACTTTTCCAGGCCTTCCCTCGCTGTCTCTGAGGGGTGGGTGAGAGCTGGCTGTCGCTGAGCTAGTGTGCATGTCCACCCCAGCTCTGGCTCGCCAGCCCCCCCGCCCCTCCCATCTCCCCAACCCCCTTTGCAAACTCTCTTTGCCCACAGTTGACCCATTGCCATCGGGTTTCTAGCTGGGATCTTGGAGCCAAGCCCCTGACCTGGGCACGCACCAGGTTCATCTCTCCCAGGGCAGGATCCCCTCCTCTGAGCCTCACCCTTCCCCTCCGCCTTCCCGTCCCAGGGCTGTCTTCACGTCAGCACCTCCCTCTCCCTCCCTGTCCAGCTGCATTTTGTGCTCAACGGCCCCAAACGGCTCCCACCACGACCTCTCCCACCTGCCAGCAAACCCGGGGTCTGCCTCTGTGGAGTCCGTGACTCTGTGTCTCCGGACTCTCCCCCGACCTCCCAGATGGCTCTTTCTCTGTGTCTTGCCCTCTTTTCCCTTCCGGCTCGAGCCTGCTGACCTCACTTACACTGGGCCTCACCTCTCCCTTTGTGGGGACCACCCCCAGGGAGCAGATCTCTCTATATACCTGCCTCTTGGACTTTCCATAGGCACCACTGCCCACTCAGCACCAGGTCCACCCCGGGGCTTGTGTCGCTCCCCTTTCCCCTCCTTGCCCCCTTCCTATTCACATGGTTCCCCAAACGGGCCTCGACCCATTCCTTCCTCTCCATTCCAGCACCTTGCCTTTGCTTGGGCTCTGTCCCCTCCCCTGGGCTATGCTCCAGTGTCCTCACTGGCTTCCCTGTCCCCTGCCACCTGTGGCAGTGCTCTGGCCCGCACTTGGCCTCCCAGAGTGACCTTCAGACATCTGGCAAATTCGGTCATGTGTTCAGTCAACAAACAGTGACTGAGCACCCACGGCGGGGCAGGCCTCAGGGTCAAGGCCTCCATGTGGCCTGGTACCCTAGGTGGAAGGGGGACCCAGAGCCGGGTGGCCTGCGGTGTGGCCCATGGCCTCTGTTGCTCTTCCTCATCTTCCTCTTCTCACTTCTACCAACTCCCCGCGCATCTGTGTCCGATGGCAGAGAGTGCCTTTCCGTCCACCTCAGAGTGAGGGTCTGTGCGTCTCCGTCCATGTCAGGCATTTTGAGGTCTGCCTGTGCACCCGTCCCTGTGCACCAGTGTGTATGTGAGGCGCTGCTCTTCCTGTCTCTCTGGGTGTGTGTGTGTGTGTGTGTGTGTGTGTGTGTGGTGTCTGTCTCTCTGGGTGTGTGTGTGTGTGTGTGTGTGTGGTGTCTGTCTCTCTGGGTGTGTGTGTGTGTGTGTGTGTGTGTGTGGTGTCTGTCTCTCTGGGTGTGTGTGTGTGTGTGTGTGTGTGTGGTGTCTGTCTCTCTGGGTGT
>NW_027397100.1:8896444-9014574 GCF_003265705.2 Callorhinus ursinus | reverse complement strand
TGTGTGTGTGTGTGTGTGTGTGTGTGTGTGTGTGTGTGTGTGTGGTGGGTGTGCTGGCTAGTCCCGTCCGTGTGCAGGGATGAGCGTGCGGGGATGTCTGTCGGGACGTCAGGAAGGGTCCCTCCTGGCCGTGTCTCCTTGTGTTGTGAGGGTCACTGTGTCTCTGGTTGTGTCTCCCCGAGGGTAGGGGTCTGTCTGGGTGATTTTGTCCCTGTGTCCTTCTCTCTTTGGGGGCTTTGGAGATGCCGCAGGCTTCCAGTCTGTCCCGTTAGCCACAGATCCCGCTGCCTGGCTATCTGCCTCACGACTCTCCCCCCACCCCCTGCTTCCTTCTCTGTGTCCCCGCTCTCTCCTGGGGGCTTTGTCGGGGTGGTACGTCACCGCCTGTGTCTGGCCGCCTTGCAAGCCCGCAAGCAGGAGGCGTGCGTCACACCTCGTGCCGAGCCCCGGCTGCCACAGCTGCCACTGCTGTCCCCTCGCGCGTCATTCTGGAGCCCCTGGCTGTGTGGGGGTCTTGCCTCACTGCTCAGCTCCCCTCGCTCCCTCCCGCCCTCTGTCTGAGCCTTTCCGGAGCTTTCTTCCCCTTCCTTCGTGTGGCAGGCTTGCATCTGGGTGCGGGCACCCGTCTGAAGTCCCGTCCCCTCCCCTCCGGCAGTAGGCTGGGGTTGGGGGGCCTGACATGACTCCTCTTATCCTTTCTAACCCCCTGGCCTCACTAGGGTCCACCTCCCTCAAGGGGCATGTCTCTGTAGAACCCAAGCAAAAGCACTCACCTCAACCTATAGGAAGTCCTTTTGGCTCCCCTTCTGTGGTCCCTCCTCACCTCCGACTGCTCCAGCCTCCCTGCTCTTGTCTTTCCCTAAATGCAACACACTGCTCCCACCTCAGGGCCTTTGCACTTGCTGTCCCTGCTGCCTGGAGGGCTCTTCCTTGAGATCTGTATGCTTGCTTATGCCCTTCAGTTCTCTGCTCCAAAGTTCCCTCTTCAGAGAGGCCTTCCCAGACCACTTGGTCTAAAATAGCATCCCCCATGGCTCTCCGACCCCTACCCCGCTGTATTTGTCTTCAGAGCACTTACCGCTGCTGGCTGTCAGCCTATATACTGATATATTGGCTTATCTTCAGTCTTTCATGCTAGTGCGCTGTGTGCCTCAGGAGGGCAGGGAGAGTCTGTCTGTTCGGTGCTGGGTCTCCAGCTCCTAGAACACTGTCCTGCATGCAGAAGGCACTCATGTTTGATGACTGAGTGAACAATCTAATTTCTAAGCTCTGTCTGGCCAGAATGCAAGAAAGTGCCTCTTCCTGTTCACCCCATCTCCTAGTTCCATCCTGGCCTTCCCAATCTGCCCACCCCCCCACCTTGGCTAACTGCAGCCTGCACTTGGTGGCTCAGACACCTGCCTCCTCACAGTCTCCCTGTCTCGGGTCTTCCCCCATTCTCCTGGCAAGGCAGCATGGATCATACACTCCCACCTCCAAGAAGTGGTCAAGCCCGCCCCACCTCCTATACAGTCTCCTGCTTCCAAGTCCCTCCCCCCACTCAGCCATACCTCCCTCCTCACCTAGCTGTCAAGCCCCTACACCTTTGTATGTGCTGGTCCTTCCAACCGGAAATCCCTTCCCCGAGTGTCTGCTTAGTGAACTCCTACTTTTTAAAAAATGAAACACATTTTTTATCCAGGTGGAATTCATATAACAAAATTAACCATTTTAGTGAACAGCTTAGTGGCATTTAGTACATCCACTATGTTATGCAACCTTTGTCCAGTTCCAAAACCTTTTTTTATTTGCCCCCAAATAAAATCCCATACCGGTTAAGCAGTTGCTCCCTGTTTCTCCTCCCCTTTCCTGTCCCTGGCAACCATGGACCTGCTTTCTGGTCTGTGGATTATCTATTCTGGATATTTCATGTAAAAGGAGTCATAGGAAATGTGACCTTTCGAGTCTGGCTTCTTTCACTTAGAGTAAGTTTTTTGAGGTTCACCCATACTGTGGCATGTATCAAGACCTCATTCCTTTCTTATGGCTGAATAATAATGCATGATGGTACGATTTATCTGCAATGGCTTTTGAGTCTCAAAGGGCCCCCTGTCAAAGGCCGGACTCTCCTTTCTCTGGCCTTCATGTTCCTGGGATAATCTGGGCTACCCTGGGCTAGCCAGTGGTTTCTGGAGGGAAGGGGCTTCCCGAAGAGCTCCTGCCCCACCATGTGCTGGTCCAGGCTCCGGGTCACCCGGGCCCAGGATGGCGCTCCTGGCAGGCAGGTGCGGGAGGGACTCGTGGGGGAGGAAAAGAAGGGACGATGGAGGGGCCCGTGCGGCCTGGCCCCTTAGCTCCTGTTCTCCCTTGTCTTCCCCTCTTGCTCTGCGAGCCTGAGGCCCCAGTTTCCTCTCACCCTGTGTGAGGGTGGCTTCTGTCCATCTGGTTGTCTGTCACACCTCCTTCTCTGAAGCACTGGCTGACTTTTGAGCATCAGATGCTTTCCCGTGTGTGTCTGTCTCACTGTGCTGCACGCACACGGTCCTTTGCTCTTGGTCCATCTGTCTGTGCATCCGACTGTCCCACCGCACCTGCTCTAGCCCCGGAAGTCACACACACACACACACACACACACACACACACACACACACGCACACACCCCCTCCCCCCAGAATGAGAGAGGGGGTGAGAGAGAGCCCCCTGCCTGGCCTCTCTCTGCGGGCTTCTTTCTTTTGTGCTCGGTCTGTGAGTCATTGGCTTTCATCCCTCTGTTCAGTCAACACCCCTGGCGTGCTGGGCTGTGCTGCGTGTGTGTGTTTGTGTGTGCATGCGTGCGTGTGAGTGCGTGCGTGCGTGCGTGTGGGGGGGTGAGGGGGCGGGGAGGGAGGGAGGGAGAGGGAGCGTCTCTTCCCCTCCCTCTGCCCTCTGTCTCTAAGGCAGCACTGAGGGCCCTGGCGCTGAGGTCTTGTGTGTGTGATTCCCCAGCTCTGTGTCTGACCCTCGGGGTCTGTCCTTCTCTCTTCGCCAACACTAACTCTATCCCTCCCTCCCTCTCTCTGCCCTGCGCCTCTCTGTCTCTCTGCTCCCCTGCTCTCTCCCTCTTTCTCCTTCTCTGGGCCTCCCTCTCCTTCCTCCCTGATTTTTCCAGATGTGCCCATGTCTGACTCTGTCTCACGCCACGTGTCTCCCTCCCTCCCCCCCAGGCTCTGTCTTCTCCCCTTCCTCCTGGTCTCTAGCACACATGCAAGTGCGCACGCGCGCGTGTGTGTGTGTGTGCACGCACGTGCCTGCCATGAGTGTGCCTTCCCATCTGGACCTCTTCCCACCCCCTCTGCCTGTTCCCAACCTGCTGGGGCTCCCAGGGGGTACTGCCTGGGAGTCTTGGCTTCCCACCTGTACCCCGCCCGGCTGTCGCCTCACCCCTCCTCACACCCTCGTATTTGCCATGAATCTAAACTCACCTCTCCTTCTGAGACCTGGTCTCCAGGGCTTCCAAGTTGCGGACCCTCATCATTCCCCCTCACTCCCCACACCCACAGGAAACCTTCATGCAGATGCTGTCCCCTAAGCAGCTCTCAGCCGACTCCTCTCCCCACCTCATCAGGACACCCCATCTCTCCCTGGGCTGCCTTGTGGTCTCCCGGCTTCTGTTGCCATCAGGGACCAGAAACAGCCCCCACCTCCAGATCTTAAACCCTGTGCAAGGAACAAAGCCAACTTCCAGGCCCGGCCTCCTCCCATACTCTCTCTCTCATCACTCTTGTACTCCTTGTGCTCAGGCTTTGCCCTCTGCTTGGCCGGCCGGCTCAGCGTTGCCCCACGCCTTCTTCCTCTTCTGTTTGGCAAACTTGTCTTCCACCCCCAGAGCCCTGCTTTGAGTTCTTAGGCCCTGGGACCCTTTTCTGGGAGACCCCTCCCCTGCCCGGGTCTCTGGATCAGCCCAGATGCACCACTCAGGATTGCAGTGGGCTGAGGGGACCAATCTAATCCTGGGAGCCTGCACACAGTAGGCAATCATAAATGCACCGCCAGCCTCCTCCAGGAGTAGTTCTCCCTGTGCAAGCGTGGGTGTGTTTGGGAGTTTGGGGCTCAGAGCCTCAGTCTGCCCACTTGCCCCTCTTACCCACTGCCTCCCTGCTCCCCTTCCTCCTATCTCCCCACAGTTTCAAGGTGTGTGTGTGTGTGTGTGTGTGCACGCGCGCACGCACACACCTGATCACCTCCCCCTGCTCCCTCTCTCTAGCTTCATCTCCATTTATTCTTGGTACAATTTTTCTTTCTTTTCTCTTTCTTTCAAGGCACATGTTTTTTCTTGATCTTAAAGGTAAGGCATCCATCTTCATGATAGAAAGTGTAGAAAATACAGAGATGCACTGGAGAAACAACAGAAGTCCCATTTCCCAGGAAGAGGGGCTCCTGGGAGCATACTGGGGAGTGGACCCGGTTTAGGGTTGTACCCTGGACCCCTCGCCCCGTGTGTGTGCATGTCCCTCGCACAGCCTCCACTGCCCCTCCTCTCTGTCTCTGTTGCGGCCTGCTGCTCTCACTCCCTGCCCTGTCTCTGGGCCTCTCGCAGCCTGTCCCTCTGCCCTGCCCTGGGGATTCCATCCACATTCATTTTCATTCATTCATAAAACCCATTCTGCAGACCAGGGAGTGTGTGTCTACGGGAGAGCATGCCCCTTCCCATTGCCCAGGTCTCACTGAATTTTGCCCCCACTCAGTGAGCTCCCCGGGGGTGCATGTTGGGAGTGTGTGTGCACGTTACTGGCTCCCTGGACGCCCATCTGCCTGCCTGTCTGCTTGCCGCCTCCCTCTCTCTGCAGCCTTTTTGAATTGCCATCTTGCTTCTGCCCCATCCCGTGTGTGCATGTGCGTGTATGTGCGTGTGCGCACACACGGGTATGCCTCCCTCCACGCGGCTCTTGCCTTGCCTGCTTCCTCTCTGGCTTCCTCACATTTTGCTCTCCCTCCGTCTCTGTTGGTCACTCTCATTCAGAAGTTCTTTTGCTCATTCAAAAAAACGGAACATCATTAAAAAAAAAAAGTTGTCTGCCAGGAACACAAATTGCACGATCACCTTTGTAATAAGAAAAGCCCATTAAAGTTATAACCACAGCCACCATAAGAATAACGAGGGTGTTGGACACCCACTGTGAGCATCCAGGCTGAGTCATGCCCTGGGCTAGAGCTGCGTGAGTCCGCCCATTCATCCATCTCCAGTCTTCCCTGTCTGCCTCTTCTTTCTTTTCTTCTCTACCCGTTTCCTTCCTTGGAGATTTCTGGAATTTCACTCTGGCTGCCCCTGAGCGGAAAGAATAGGTTGTGCGTGTGTCTGTGTGTGGGAGTACGTGTACTCGTGTAGGTGTGTGGGAGTGTGCAAGAGCCTGGGTGTGGGCACGTGAGCGTGTGTGAGCGTGCGTATTCGCTCACTCCCCCTCCCCCACCCCTCGCTGCCTCTGCAGCCCTGACAGCCCTTGTCCCCTGTCTGTGGACATTTTCTTTCTTTTAGAAATAACATTTATTGTTCTCCTTTGGTTTCAGAAGTAATACGTGTTCGCTGCAGGAAAGGTGGAAAATACCAAAAAGAATGCGCAGGAGAGTATAAAATAAAAATCCCCAGTAATCCCACCTCCCAGAGAGAAAGAAACCACTACTAATTTTGAGGGTCTTTTTTACAATCTCTTCCTTGTGCCTGGGAACCTTTTCTGTCCGTGTGTGTGTGTTTCTCTGCACTCTATTTCATCGTTATTCTCACTCATTCGTTCCTTCAAAAGCATTTGGGGGCCCCCACGCGGGACACCCCCATGTGTCTTTGTCAGCCCAGCAGAACCGTTGGAATGTCTTGGTCTGGGAAGGTCTGTCTGACAGTCTCCTACCTTTCTCCCTTCCTCCCTATTTTTCTCTCGGGCTTTATCGTGTGTGTGTGTGTGTGTGTGTGTGTGTGTGTGTGTGTGTGTGTGTGTGAAAGAGAGAGAGAAGGAGAGAGAGAGGGAAGGAGCTAGACAGAGAAAGTGAGCAGAAAGAAATGGGGTGCGGGAGAGACAGAGAGACCCCATGTCTCCTCCCCTTCCTTCGTTGTCTCTGTCCTGCCGCTTCCCTCCGGATGCAGGACCCACTGTGCCGGGGGCCTGCCTGTGTCCTTCTGTTCCTTTTCCTGCCTGTCTCTTTGTTCTCCAGTTCCCTAGGAATGAAGAAGAGCTAGAGCTTGGGGTTGGGGGCTGGGTAGGATAATGCTGGTGGAGGGCACAGCTTCCTCCATCAAGTAGAAGCTGGAAACTGGGCGGTATTTCTGGAAGGTCTCCTTGTGCAGCCTGCAAGATGAGGGCGGCAGAGGGGCGGGGGCCTGGGCATGGAGGGCCTGCCTCTTGTCTCCCCCTTGTAAGGGCCAGGCGGTGGGACATGGCTCCCGGGAGCAGGAGTGGGGCAGTTGGACCCTCCCAGCCTCTCCCCAAGGCCCAGGCTGCTTCCTTCTGAGAACAAAGCTGTCTCCCTCCAGGTCCACCTGCCTCTAGGGCTTTCATCTCCATTCCTGCTCTGTCTCTGTCTCTCGGGGAACACAGTAGAGAAGCCTCTGGACTTTGGTGCCTGACACCTGGTTCCCATCTTACTATGGTCCTCGGACTAGTGACCCTCTTCAGAGCCCGAGTGTCCTCGCCAGCAGAATGGGGATAATAAGAATTTTGAGGCTCAAATGTGATGGCTCATGTAAAGAATGCTTAGCTCAGAGCCAGGCCTGCAGCAAGCGCTCCAAACTCCCTGGCTAGCTCTGGCTGCCACGGAGCTGCCCTCCCCTCTTCTCTCTGCCGGAATCACAGGGCCCGTTCACATGCCTCTCTTCCTCCCCCCCCCCCCCCCCACCGCTCCCGTCCCTTCCACACACAATTTCTTTCCCAGCTCCAGGCTCAGGGTGCTGGGCCTGGGCGAGCACATGCACGTGTGCACAGCTGCTGAAGTTTCCAGGAGTCCCAGCGCGGGCTCTGCCCCAGCTCCCTCCCCAGTCCCTGCTTCAGAGACCCTACCACTCCCCTTCGAGCAGCCTTCTGGGGTCTCCCCAGGCCTGTACCAGTCACATGCTGTCAGCACCCAGCAGGGGGGCCCCCACTTGCCTCTTGCCTTCCAACACCTGCTCTTGGCTGTCACGGCCTCCGGCCAATTCTGTCCCCAGGACTGCTCCCTGAAGTGCCTCCCCTGCCCCCACACCCTCCCCTGGCCCAGCCTTGGCCTTGGCACAGCCTGGACTTTCGGACTTTTGGAGGCCCCCTCCATTAGCCTGCGGTGACTTGGATGACATCCCGTCCCAGGGGACTGGGGAGCGCTGGGAGCAGGGGGCAGAGGCACGGCTCCCAGTCTGTGAGGCTCCTCCTTTACGCGGGGGCATCTGGCAGGGGCTGAGAGCCTGGCGGCTGGGAGGTCACTGCTTCCTGCTGGGGCCTTGCCCCGGATGCCTCAGTTTCCTCAAATCTGAGACAGAGGCAGGAGGAGAACTGAAGAATGCAAACGGGGGCTTAGATGAGGGCCTGGTCTGTGGCCAGCGCTCCATGGGCACGTGCTCGGGGGGCACGTGGTTGTTCACGACCCTCCTCAGGGCCCGGGGGGGCCTGATCCATGACGTAGCCGGGGCTCCCTGGCTGGCCTTTGAATGAGTGACTCAGAACGACTTGGAGAGAGGGGCTGACCGAGGCAGGCAGACTGACGGACAGTGGCGTGAATGCACACGTGGGCATGCACACAGCAGACACAGAGCAGGACTGGCCCTCGGGGCTGGAGGGACATTGAATTCAACCCCAGAGAAGGCCGTGAGGAAGGGAAAACAGAAGTTGGGGAGTGGGTGGGAGCAAGGCCCTCAGCAGGCAGCCCAGGAGCCAGACTGGGGCTGGCAGGGAGCCTGCTCTGCTGAGGGCATTGGGCCTGTGCAATCCCAAACCACAGAGACAGAGAGACATACACACAGAGATAGAGGCAGACGGAAGGAGGGACAAAGAGAGAAAGGAAGACAGAGGAAGAGAAGGAGACAACCAAAGGGTATCAGTGATCCAGGGAGAAACAGAGAGACATAGCCAGAGATGTAGAGATCTAAAGACAGACAGAGAGACAGGGACACACAACGAGATGAGAGAGAGTGTCAGGGAGTGGTGTCAGTGAGACAGGGAGATAGGGAGATGGCGGAGAGAGCGTGTGAGTGAGACACACACAAAGAAGACAGAAACAGAGAGCAGTATGTGTGTTTGTGGTAAGTCTGTGGGTGTGGGGGGGTGCACCAGACCCCAAATAGAGACAGACAGTCCATCATTCAGTCAAATGCCTATCCTGTGCCAGACTAGGGGACCCAGAGATGGTCCCAGAGGTGAGAGCAGCCAGGAGGAATTCTGGGTTTTGCCCTGTGTGCCACAGGGAGCTAGTGAAGGTTGTAGAGCAAGGGAGTGATCCCCCTGTCACAGTGGTGGAGTTTGGTGACAGGCCTTCTGGCAGCAAGTGAGCAGGAAGGATGGTGAAGGGGATGGGAGGGGCTGGGCGACAGTTGGGGAGAGGGAAGGGGGGTCCACCCAGGTGGGGCTCTTCCAAGGTGACAAATAGATATTCAGGGAATGAGTGGGTGAGAGAAACCATGGAGGCCTGTGGGCAGTGGAGATGGGGGAGGGAAGGCTGGGGATACAAGCAGACTTCAGCAGCACAGGGTGCCCACCTTGAAGGCTTTGGCTATGGCTGTCCCCTGGCATGGGATGCAAGCTTCCTCCCCTCCCCATCCCGTTTACCTGGCTCCCTCCTTCTGCTCCCTCATGGGGCCCCTCCTGTCAGCCCCACATGGACATCCTGCCTGGGGGCTCCCGTGAGCCCCTGGCCCATCCCCATCCCTACTGCTGCCTTATTCTTTCCTACCAATCTATGGCTGATCCTTGAATAACTCAGATTTGAACTGCATGGTCCACATACATGCAGATTTTTTTGGATAAATACAGTGCAGTACTGTAAATATTATTGTCTCGTCCTTATGATTTTCTTGATAACTTTTCTCCCCTCTACCTTACCTGATTGCAAGAATTCAGTATATAATACCTAGAACTTCAAAATTTGTGTTAACCGATGTTTATGTTATTGGTAAGGATTCTGGTCAAAGTAAGCCATTAGTAGTTAAATGTGGGGGGGGGGAGTCAAAAGTTATGCCCAATTTTCCAAGTGTGCAGGGGTCAGAACCCTAATCCCTGTATGGTTCAAGGGTCAACTGTATCTCTACCATGTCTGCCTCCCCCACCAGACTGGCAGTGACACAGGGTCCAGCCAGGTGCACAGTCCCTCCCTGGAGCTTTGGCCTCACCCCCCGGCACAGGCCAGGCACTTGGGGGATGCTGGAGAGTAGCTGGAATAATGCAGAATCCAGCCCCAAATCAGGCTTCCTGCTTAGTGGGGAGTCTGCTTCTCCCTCTACATCCCCCTCCTCCCCTCCCCTTCTCTCCTTCCCCTTGCTTGTGCTCTCTCTCTCAAATAAATAAATCAAATCTTTTTTTTTTTTTTTTAGGATTTGATTTATTTGACAGAGAGAGACACGGCGAGAGAGGGAACACAAGCAGGGGGAGTGGGAGAGGGAGAAGCAGACTCCCCGCCGAGCAGGGAGCCCGATGCGGGGCTCGATCCCAGGACCCTGGGATCAGGACCTGAGCCGAAGGCAGACGCTTAACCGACTGAGCCAGCCAGGCGCCCTGACAACACCTAATTTTATGTAGTCCTTCCTGCATGCCAGAAACTATCCTATGTCCCTTACCTGTGCTTTTCATTTAATCCTTAGAAAATATGTTATTATCCCCATCTTACAGACAGGGAAACCAAGTCTCAGAGAAGTCAAGTGACTTGTTCCAGGTGACACAGCAAGTAAACAGTGGAGGCGGGATTTGTCCAGGCTGTCTGGTTCCAGAGACATCCTCTAAGTGACGTAAGATGATATGTGTTAAGCATTTTCTCTCAACGTGTAAAGGGCCCCAGAGTCTTTCTCTTTTCTGCAGCTCCTGTCTTGCCCTGAGCACCTCGTGCCCTCACTCTGTACCCTCTCCTTGGGCAGGACATCCCCTGCCCGCTGTGCTGGACCCCCCGAGTCTCTCCCTGCCGTCCACGAGGATGGAGATGGAGACACATGCCAGCACCAGCTAAGCCTTTCCACAGATGCCTCTGACTGCCCCCCCACTTTGTCTCTGTAGCCCCCAAACCTGTTTTTCTCCTGTACTCATTAGTGCCCACCGGCTGCAGCCAGGAGCCCGGAGTCGACGCTGACTCCTTCAGCTCCTGCTGCCCACGGCCATCTGTCTCTGCTTCCTGCTGACTCTCCCTCTGGGGCCCTTCCTGGCTCTCCACCTCTGCGCCCAGCCCTCTACTTCTTGCTCAAACACCTGTCACCTTCCCAAGTCCCCTGGTCTGTAAACAAAGCCGCCCGTGTCACGTTCCTCATGGGGTGTCTCGAGGATTAGACGAATTTTGAAAAGCTGTTGCGGCAGCGCCAGGCTCACAATCCAGAGCTGCTATTAAAGATTAAATGGGTAGTTGTTATTAGAGATTTTCTGAATGAATGAATGAATGACCCAGCGGGCACACCATTCTTCTCTTCCTGGACCTCCTCTCAGTCCCCGCTGTGTCCTCGAGCTGCTTTATCTGTAAGGCAGTTCTTGTTAACATTTTGGGAAGGATGGCTACCCTTTGAAAAATGTTGGATCCTTTCAGCCAGCATGCGGATCTCTCCCATCTCAGAAGATTCCTCCCTTGACTCTCTCTCTCCCCCAACTACTCCCTCCTCTTTTCTCAGAAAAGCTCAGGGAAAGAATTGCTCCCATTAGCCCATTCCTTCCACCTGCTGCCATCAGCACCCCCGCCCAAGGACATCCGTGTGGTCTCCAAGCTGAGGGTTTAAGAGACATGTACATTTTCCTGGAACTCTCAGCAGCATTTCGATGCTGTTCTCAGCTTCTAGGACACCCAGCCCCCATCTCTCCTCCTGTGCTTCCATGACTGGCTGCTGGAGAAAAGCTGAAGAACCCCTTGTAATTGTGGATGACATGTTGTTGAGCTCACGGCTGTCTCTGGATATCTCTGGCTCTGTCTCGCCTCACTTCCTTGGGAATCTTGCTTCATTCAGACCCTAGACTTGAACACCAGCTTTATGCAGATGACTCCCAGCTAGGGCCTGGATACCAGACTCCTGTGCCCAACTGCTCTCTGGACATTTCCATGGGGAAGTCTATGGGTAACTCAACTTGAATATGCTCCCAATGACCCTTGGACTTGCATCCACCAAGCTCGGCCCCTGCCCCACCTCTCTCACTTCAGTAACTGGCACAACCACCACCTAAACCTAAGACAAGGGCCCCACTTCTGACATGCCACTGCCCCTCATCCCCAGGCCTGTGTCCCCAGATGTCTTCATTTCTCCCTCCACCTGTTTCCCTGCCCGGGGTTTTCAATGACCACTCAAGTACTGATGACCTTTGAGTTTCTCCTGCCTAATCATGATTTTAAGCCCCAGATCTGTATGGTCAGCCATTTCCTAGATGCTTCCACCTGGGTGTCCCTTGGCACCTGCCACGTGTCCCATAGTAGACTCAGCATCTTCCCCAACACATGCTCCTCCTGCTGGGGTCCCTGGGTTGGTCAATAAGACGACTATGTACCCTACTACAGAGGGTGGTACCCTCACATTATTCTCGACTCTGCTTTGCTCACTCTCCCAGTACTTTTCATTGGTTGGTCATTTGCCAAAATCTCACTCTGCCCCCTCAGTCATGGAGGACTGTATTTCGTGGCTCTGTCCTCTCTCTATTCCTAGTCCTGTGGCCATCCTTGCTGACTTCACACCCACTGATTCGTGCAGCTGACACCATGGTCTTGACCTCCTAAGTGCTGACAATCTTGTCTTCCACTTGACCTCAGCCATGATCACATCTTTGACCTTGTCACCCAATAACAGCTCTGATCTGAAATCCCAATTTCAAGCCATCCCAGTTCCCAGCCATCATCTGCTGTCATCCTCTCTCATTTTCTCATTTCATGGCTTTGATCTCAACAAGACCTTGGAAGTCAGCCTCCAACCATTCTTTCTTTGACCCCCACTAATTAACCATTCATCCCCACCTTGCTCCTGACACTGCTCTTGTCAAGTCAGATCCAATGGTCAGTTCTCAGTCCCCAGCTTCCTTGTCCCATCAGCAATGTTGCATGGGGTCAAGCGCTTCCTCAGTTTTGGAGCATTCACTTTTCTGGGCTTTCATGATATGACATTCTTCTGATTTTCCTTCTTGGCTCTTCAGCTGGATCCTCCCATTTCCCCCAATATCCAAGTGGCTCCCTTCTCTTCTTCATCTACACATTCTCCTTAGGGGAGCTCATTTGGTTCAACTGTTGGGACATACTCTCTATTTCTGATGACTTGCCACCTTCCGCTCCCCCTGAACTCCAGACTGTACTGCCCATTCAACTTCTCTACTTGGATGCCCAAGAGGCCTTTCAAACTTGCTGTGTTCAAAGCTGAAATTGTTCTATCTCCCCCACACACCTGCTCCCTCCCCATATCAGTAAATGACAGCACCCTAACTCCCTAAAAGTCATCCTGGAGTCCCAAGTTGCCTTCATCACTCATACCTATCCATGCTTAATACACTGGTAAGTCTCACTGACCAAACCTCCCAAAGATCCCAAATCCATTCTGTTTTCTTCACTCTACTGCTCCATCCTAACTCAAGCCCCCATGGCTTCTCTGGGACAACAGCCCAGCCTTCCCCCAGGGATCCCTGCTTGTCCTCCTGTGTTCAATTCATTCTCTATCCACAACCAGAAGGATCTTACAGATTGAATCTTACAGACCACCACCTGCATAAAACCCTCCAGTGGTTTCCCACTGTGTTGAGCATAAAACTTAAGCTTTGGGCCACCCCCTGCAAAGTCTGACGTGTGTGGCTCTGACCACATCTCCAGCTACCCCTCCTGCCACCCTCCCTATTACTCACTCAGTTCCAGCCCCACTGGCCCTCTGCTAACCCTCCAACATGCCAAGCTCATTCCTGTCTCAGGACTTTAGCTTTGCAGCTCTTTCATCCTGGGAGCCCCTTCTCCCAGAAATTCACAAGGGTGCCTCTTTCTTCCCTACCCCTCAGTTCTCAGCTCAGATTCACCACTCCAAGGAGGCTTTACCTAATCATCCTTCTGAAGTACCCCTCCACTCCCCCAGGGCTCCGTCTCACCACCCTGCTTTATGTTCCTTCTAGTTCTTAACAATATCCGAAATGATCACCTTAACTCACTTACACGGCCTTCTTTCTGCCTTCTATACTAGTAGGTCCATTCTGGGAGAGCAGGGGCTGAGTCTGTTCTGTTCTCTGCTATAATTTTCTCAGTCAACAGTGTCTGGCTCATAGTAGTTGCTTTGTAAATACTCATGGCTGATATGCATGAATCTGATTGGAGACCAAGTCCTGTGAAGTCTGTTCCTTGACAGCTCTCATCTCTGCACCCTCCGTTCCAGCCCTCTGCCTCCCTGCCTTTCTCTACTGTGCTTTCTTCATTCTTTCCTAGCTTCTGAGTTCTCCCTCTGAACCTTCACAGGTGTGGTCCTCCCCTTGGGAGTGGATCATTCTGTGTGTGTGTGTGAATGTGAATTCATACCCACACCTCCATGTGTGCATCTATGGCTGTCTCACCATGGGTCATATTTCTGTCTCTCTCGCTTAATAGGTTTTGATCAAATTTCTGATTTGCTTCATTCATTCCTTTGTTAATTTATTACTTTATGAAGTTATTCCATATTTAAATACCTTGTGGTAGATGCTATGTTAGATAGTGTAGGTGTGTGTTGTGTGATTCACATACATGTGAATCACTCATATTCTGGGCCCTTTATCAGGTTTTGTTCTCATCTCTAGATTATACCATCCATCTAACCATCCATCCATCCATCCATCCACCCACCCACCCACCCACCCACCCATCCATCCATCCATCCATCCATCCATCCATCCATCCATCCATCCATCCACCTACCTATCCATCCATCCATCTCTCCATCCATTATCTGACAAGTGCCAGATTCTGTTCCAGTGAGTGAGAATATGAATGTTTGTGCACAGTGTGCCTGTTTTTGTGTCCCTGTGTGAAGGTCCATTTCTCCCTTCTTCACTGCCTTTGGGCAAAGCCACATTTCCTTTATTTCTATGGAGGAGCCTTGTTGAATTTTCGCTCTGAGTCTGAGCATTTGCGCTGTGTGTGTGTGTGTGTGTGTGTGTGTGTGTGTGTGTGTGTGTGCACGCGCACTCGTGCTGGCTGACGGTCCCTCTCAGCTTTCTCCCTCTTTCTCTCGCTCTCTCTCATTCTGTGGCTTGTGGAGTTATGCTCTTTCTTTGGACACTCGCACTTCGTGTGTGTGTGTGCGTGAACATCTGTCAGTCTCTCCCATCTTTCCCTCTGGGGCTTAGGCTGAGGTGGTTCTCACTCTCTGGGTCACTGTCATTCACACTTTGTCCATTTATTTGTTGATTCATCCACAAGAGGTTTATTAAACACATGCTTCATGCCAAGACCTGGGCCAGTCCGTGGTGTATGTGTTTTGTGTGAGTGCATGGCTGTCTGCTGTCCACTGCCTGTCTCCTCTCCTCTCCCTCCACCTGCCTTCACACCCTGGGGCCCCAAGTGTGTGCACCGGACCCCACGCCCCTGTTGCACATGCTCATCTTGCCCTTGGTGCTGACAGCCCCGCAGGCCACACTCCCTTTTTGTTCCTAAGTTGAAAACTCAAAGCCAATCCCTGGCTGGCCTTGGTACTTCAAACCCAGCATATGACAAGCTCACCACATCATTTCCGCACCTCTAATAGGTTTCTCTCCTTGTTCTCATTAGTGCTGTCATTGCCTGCCTGGGTCCGCAGCCAGGAGCCCCGAGTCATCTGAGTCCTCACTCTCCTGCCGCCCACAGCCCATCTGTTCTCCTTCCTGTAGAATCTTTCTCCAAAAGCTGCTCAGCAACCCCCCCCCCCCCATCTTATCAGCCCCTGTCTCAGCCTGGGCTCAGAAAACTGAAGCCTGGACCACTGCATCCATCCATCTACCCACCCATCCACCCACTCAGCAAACTTGCCCTGAGCATCCACTGGACCTCTGCTGAGGACAAAGTTCCCAAAACCATATCCTACAGGAGCTCAGAGTCCAGGGAGAAGACAGACCAGTTATCATTGGATTAGAAGATGTGTGATAGGGGGTGTTCCAAGAATTTACGTCGCTATGGTCACTACACTATGTATATTTGGGGTGTGTGTGTGACATCTGTCTTATTTGCTTTAGCTACTTTTTCAGACCTTCTTCTTTCTTCCAGATCTCTGGACTTGGTGTTCCCCAGGGCTGCAGTCTGCTTTTCTCTTTCCATGACTTCTCCTGCACCATGCTGTCCATGCCCAAGTCTCCAGAGACCCCCTCCATGCAAAAGCTCCCTCATCTATATCCACTGACCCTTCCTCAGCCCCACTCAGATGCCCCAGCAATATCATAGACTTACCAAAATAGGATTCAACTCCTTATGATCCCCAGGCTCACCCTTTGTGCCACTCCTCATCTCCAAGACCAGAAATCCAGACATCACCTTGTTCTCTTTTCCCTTGCCTTCCATCTCCAATTTAACTCCATTTTTGGGGGCTGATTCTTCTTCCAACATCTCCCTCCAGTCTTTCCCCTTGTTACTACCTATCTTCATGGCCAACATGAAGTGGAGAAACACTCCATCTTTCCCTGTCTCACTCTTGTCCACTCTTTTCTTCCATCTTCAGAAGAGTTGGGGAGCTTAAATCTTGGGTTGAGCTTTGATGCCCCCACTTCCTCTGTACCCACCATGATGCTTGGGCAAAGCCCTCTACCAACCTCCTGTTTGTTAGATCCACAGTCTCTTTTCCCTTACTTATCCCAGTAGAGAGAGCCCCATGGATGTCCCTCAGGCTCCTCCTCATTGTCAGCAAGTCTGCAGTGGCCTCTTTCCCTTCCCCTTCCAAACCCATCTTCATTTTTTGATGAAGCTCCAGATGGCCCTTCTCCCTATGTCCCATCACATTCCCATCATTTTGCAGGAGCTCTCCCCCAGGAAGAGCTGGGCATGCCTTGGTTTGGGTGCCTTGCTCCACACCATACTGAACCTTGCATCTGATTTCTTCTCTGGATGTCAGCATGGGATGCGAGTGGGGTGGCTAGGGGATATTTGGGTCTGGGTGGGTAGAGGGGGTGAACAGACAGATGGATGGTGGATTTCCTCTTCCTCCCTGTTCTTCACCAGTGGTCCCTTTCTCCCCTTTCTGTTTTTTAAATAAAAATTACTTTTCAGTCTCACCAGTGATACACAAGTACATTGTCTTCTTGGACGATTAAAACATTACCTATGAAACTGAAGTCTCTTCCACTGTCCCCCTCATCCTACATCCTGATCCGCTGATTCTTTTCCCACGTGGAAACCAGAGCTATCAAATGAGTGGAGAAAAAATTAATCACACACACACACAATCCTAAAGAGCATCTAACATCATGCTCAGTGGTGAAAGACTGCTTTCCCCCAAGATCGAGAATAAGCCAAGGACGTTGCTTTCACCACTCCCATTCAGCACCATACTGGAAGTCCTAGCCAGTGCAATAGGGTAGGAAAAAGAAGTAAAAGAACATACGGACTGGAGAGGAAGAAAGAAAACTGTCTCTATTAGCCGAGGACATTATTGTTTACATACAGACTTCTGAAGAATCTTCAAAAAAGCTCCTGAAACTATTAAGTGAGTTTACAAGGTCACAAAGTACAAAATCAATACACAGAAGTCAACAAACAATTGGAAATGGAAGCACAAATATTCCTCTAAAAAGTGCAGAGTATGGTTGGGTGAACGGTATTCAGCACACCGTTGTCCCTGTTTTTAAAAGAAATGGCCTCATACTGTGAATATCATTCTCCAGCGAGCGCTTCCGCTCAACAGCTCTCTGAGGGCCCTGTTTTCCCTCTTAGCGCACATATCGCAGTCAGTTCTTGTCCTCGGCCGCACAGGGCTTCAGAGAAGGGCTGCCCTGGAATTTACCTCGCCCTTCCTTCAAGGAGGGACATTCTGGTAGTTTCTACTTTGTCGTTCTAGATCAGGCTGTACTGAACACGCGCGCATCTCCTTCTGGCTCCCTCTGCTCCAGGTTCTCGGGGCCCTGCCGCCTGTCTCGGGGGCCCTGCCTTGGGGGAGGGGGGGCTCAGGGAGCTCTCTCTCTCCTTCCCTGCCTCACTCCCTCCTTTTCTGTCTCATCTTCCCCACTGCTGTTTGGACGCGGCCCTAGGTCCTGAGTGCTCGTGGGTATGTGTGTGTTGCCTGTTCCCCACTCTGAATGGGTATCTGTAAAGGTCCCTTCAGGAAACTTCCAAACATGGGAAAGGCCCCCGAGAGAGGACAGCTCCTCGGGCTTTCCTCATTTGATTGCGACCCTGATTTCCTGATGGGTGCGGCCCTAGCTCCTGGACGCCCGTGCGCTTCCTCCTCCATCCGCGCGTCCTCCCAGCCACCGGGCGCCCGCCCACAGGCGCACGCCTAGCCTGTTCCAGAAGCAGGGCGCAGGCTCAGCACGTGCAGGTTAGCCTTGTGCCCAGGCACCTGCCTATGTCTCCATCGGCCTGCCTGCCAGTCCCTGAAGCTCTCCCCTCTTCTTCTTTATTTCCTAACTTTTCGAGTTACCCATCATCGTGCTCCTCTTGCTGCCGTCTGCATCTCCCTCACGAAGCCGTGCCCTTTCCCACTCTCCCGAGAAGCCTTAGTCAGTTTTGCTCCGAGTCTGTGCGTCATTCTTGGGGGGTGCGTGCGTGCGTGCGTCTGTGTGCGTGCGTGCGTCTGTGTGCGTGCGTGCGCGCGCACAGCTCGCCCCCTCAGCTCCATCTCGTTTTCTCAAGCTTGTACCGCTTTCTGCCTTCCCCACGCCTTATCCTGTGCACATGCGCACACACGGGTCCACAGATTTGGGTCGTGCTTCTCTCTCTGAGGAGGGGTCACCGTCGGGTTCCACCGTCTCTGTCATTCTCCTTGCCTGTCCGTTTATCTGAAACGTATTTGTTGAGCTGCGTACTAGGGTTTATCTGTCTCCCCTGGCCGTCTTCCTTCCCTGCCTCCTCCTGCTTCACACATCTGCCGCCGTGGTGCCCCCAGGCCCCTGGCCTGGATCCTTCTCCCATTTCACCCACTCCGTGGATGCAGTCAGAGTCCTTTGCACAGACACTCCTGAGGCGCTCTGCCACCCAGACTCTACTCGTTCTCTGCCCCTCCTGCCATGGATGCTGGGCACCCACCCTCAAACCCAGCACGTCCCCTCCCCAGCCCCATGTGTGTTTCTTCCCGGCTCTCCTTAGTGCTCAGCATCACCACCACCCGGGACTTCAACTCTCCCTCTGAGGGGCCTCTGCCACAGCCCCGTTATCAGCTTTGTGATGCCTGGACCATCCATCCCCCCATCCCTCCCCCTACTTATCCTTCCATCCATCCATCCATCTACCCAACAAGCTTGTCCCGAGCACCCACTGGGTTTCCACTGAGGACAAAGGCCCCTAAATCCCAGCCCGTGTCCTGCAGGAGCTGAGTCCGGGGAGAAGATAGACCGTTTATCACACATTGCACAAGATGGGTGATGGGGTGCCCCAAGACCTTAAGTCACTCTGAGCATCACGGGGTGTGCGTGTGTGTGTGTGTGTGTGTGCGCGCGCGCGCCACTTCTCCAGGCCTTTCCCCCTCCTGGTTTCCCAGTATGGATGCTCCCACAGCTGCACCCCCTCCTGTTACTTCTCTCCCTCCTAGTTTTCCTGGACTTGTCCTTTCCTGGGGGTTCAAAAGTCCCTTCCACAAGATGCTGCCTCCCCTCTGTCCCCCCAACCCAGGCTTTTCTGCTCAAGCCCCATCTTGGCTCACCTGGCAGCCTCACCAGCACCACAGACTCTCAAAGCGAGGACCAAACTCTTCATCCTCTGACCAGAGGCATTCCCCATTTCAGAGCCAGAATTCTGGCCGCCCCTCCCCATCACTACTCCCACCTCTACTCTGCCTCCCATTCTGCACGATTCTTTCCCCACAGGCTTTCCCCCATGGCCCCTGGCTCTTCCCCATCCTCATGGTCGGTATCGTTGTCCTGGCAATGGCTGTCCTCTCTCCTCTTCCTGGGTCCTCTTGACAGGTGGATTCACTCCCTCCCTCCCACTTGAGAAGTGAGGTTCCTATCTCCCTCTTGTCCTCTCCCTCCTTCCATCCACAGACAACTGAGGAGGAACAGTAGGCCCTGGCCATTTCTCTCCCCTCCCCCGCAACACACCCTCTATAGTCAAGGACCCCGGCCCCAAGTCCCCTGTTGCAGCTCGGCAAGATGCCCCTACCTGCTTGTTGACAAAGGTGGCCAGCCCACTTCACTCCTCACTCTTTCTGTGCCCCCAGGGAGCCCTGTGCTGTGGACACTGAGGCCTCTTGGTCTCCTCCCACCTTTCAGGCCATGCTCCCTCCGTTTCCTTGGAAGGGAAAGGGTTTTTTTGGTTTGTTTGTTTTTTGCCAGCCTCTATGGAGCTTCCGAGCTCCCCGGGGCCCTGTCCTGGTTCCCATCTCTCTCCCACCACCCTCCAGGCTTACCCCAGCCACACTCAGCTCCAGAGGGGCTATGAGGGGCCCCCTGGGAGCACCAAGCACTGAGCATGCTTTTGTTTCCCTTCCCGCCAGGGCCCAGGCTCCTCGGGGCTGGGTGTGCTTTCTCTTGGGGTCTGCACCAGAGGGAGGCTGGGCAGGAGGTGTCTGTGGACCACTTCTCCTCTACTGCCTTGTTTTTCTCCCCTTCTTGCTTCATCTCTCCTTTTCGAAAATAATTTTTAATTCCACGAGTGATGTAAGGACTTATTGTGTTTGTTAAAAAAAAATTACAGCCTTCCATATACGACAGAGGCCTCCTCTGTCTCCCTGCGCCCACCCAAGCCTCACGGGTCCCAACGGGGAAGACATGTCTCCTTGCATGAAGGGAGTTTGAGGAGCGTCTATTTGCAGAGGTACTGGGGTGTGGGTGGAGGCAACCATGAGGGGTGCTGCAGGAGCCCAGGGATAAGGGCAGTGAGTGGTCATTACCACCGGGAAAAGTTTCCAGAACCTTGTAGAGAGGGCTGCCTTGAGAGGAGAGGGACACAGCGGCCTGAGCTCCAGGGGACTGAATGCTCTGACCTCCCTCCCCCAGAGCTCCCGCTGGGGGTCCCTCCTGGCTGAGGCCAGCGGGAAGCCAGGGCTCAGCCTGGAGGGTGGGCACAGCTGAAAGCAGGGATGGGGAGGGGGGAGCTGCGGGGCCAGTGGGAGTTACCAGCACCCTGTGTCATGTGAGCATCTCGTGTCTGGGAGCCAGGGCCCACCGGCTCCATCCGTGGGGAACTGTGTGTGCCCTTCCGCCCCCTGCAGGCTCCGCTGCCCTTGACTTCTTAAACTTTCCTTTGACCCATCACTCCCCCTCCCTGCCTGTAGCTTCATCTCCCTCAGCCACGCTTCTCCTCGCTCTCCAGAGGGGCCTTATTGAATTGTAGTCTGTTTGTGCGTCATTCCTGCTGTGGGTCGTGTGTGTGTGTGTGTGTGTGTGTGTGTGTGTGTATGTGTGTGTGTGTGTGTAGCTGCTGGCTTGTCCACAGCTTTCGCTCTTGTTTCTGAGGCTTGGAGAGTTTTTCTCTCTCTGTGCCTCACTGTATGTGCGTGCGTGTGTGTGTGTGTGTGTAAACTTGTGTGTTCATGATTAAGGTTGGTTCCCACCTCATCTGTCTCTCTGGCTGTTCGTCTGTCCATCATTCTTCCATCCTTCCATCCCTTCACCCACGCATCCCTCCGTGGAGTGTGTGGAGGGGTCTGGGCCAGGATCTGTCTGTCCGACCTGTTTCTCTTCCTGTTCTTCCTTAACTATGCTTCCTCCTCTACCCACTTCACACCTGGGGGCCTCAAGTCCCCTCCTGTGCCCCCCTCACTCTGCACATGTACTCTGGACCACCTTGCCTATGCTGCGCATGCCCTCCCACTCTGCTCCTGGAGGTGCGACCCTCTCTGAGCCAACACTGGCTGGGACCCTCCCCGGGTGTCTTGAATCCAGAACATCACCACATCATCTTTGGACCCTAAGAGATGGGTATCTCTTTCTGTTCTTATTAGTGCTGAATGTCACTCCCCTCCTCAGAGCCCTGCGTCATCACTGACTCCCCCTCCTACCGCTCATGACCCATCCATCCCCACTTCTACCAAGTGACCCTCAAAGAGGCTGCTCAGGATGCCTGCCTAACTCCTTAGCCCAGCCTCAGCAAGGACCCAGAATCTTGTACCTGGATGACATCCACCCGCCCACCCATCCACCCAGTAAACATCCAGTAAATGTAAGTGGAATGCCCACTGTGTGCTCTGCTAAGGGCAAGGAGCCCAAAGTCCCAAGCTGTGAACTGAAGAGACAGTGCATGAGAAGATGAGGAGGGTGATGCAGGCTCCCCAGGTTGTGGTCTCTGAACGTCATGCCCAGGTTGTGTGTGCGCGTGATCTTTCTGCACTGCCCACCTCTCTAGACCTTCTCTGTCCCCCTCCCTCCAGTATCGGTTGTGTTCTCCTCTTTCTGCTCCTCTCCACTGACAAATGTTCCCTGGGCTGTGCCGCTCGCAGGCCCCGAGACCCTCTTCACTCGGGTCTGTGTCCACTCAGGCTCTCCTGTTTACACCGCAGGTCCCTGTATCTAATGTTCTTCCTCTCTACCTGGACATCCGGCCAACGGCCCCCAGTTCCTGCCCTCCCAGGGCCTGGGATCATTCACACCTTGGCCACATCCAACTGTGTCTATGGCCCAGCCTCTTCCTGCTGAGCTGGGACCCCCACATCCATTGGCCTGCCGTGGGGGGAGGGTCCTTGGCATGGCCACCGCGGGCCTCCTCCCTCCCCCTCTCATCACCTGTCCAGAAGACCTGTGTCCTCCCCACCGCCGTGCTTGCTGATCCTCCCCTGAGGAAGGCACCCACAGGGGGACCTGGAACACTCAGGCATGAGCAGGTGTGTGTCTCTTTGAGCTTCTTGCGACTGGGTCTGCTTGTCTGGGGTCTCAGCCAGAGGGGCTGGCCAACAGCTTGCCTGGAGGAGAGGATGAACAGACAGACAGATGGAAGCTGGGTCTCTTTGCTTCCTTCACTTCTCTTGTCCTTTCTGCTCTTGCTGCCTCCCTTCCTTTGAAAATTAATATTTGACCTACACGAGTGACACAAACACATCGTCTTTGTACCAAGTACAGTATCACGGATACAACAGAGGGGCTCCCTTGGACAGTCTTCCCATCTGTTCTCAGACTACTTCCTCGGGGGGAACTGCAGTTAATGGTCTAGCAGGATCACCCCGCGCTGGGTACTTACGCTTTGATACACACATACAAACATGTATACATATAGACTATAATATATGTACGTATGGGTATACTTTTTCCCATGGAAATATAAAAAGTTTTGGTTTACAGTGTTTTCCCCCTAGAAATTATATGGCGCTATGAGACCTTCTCAGGGATTGTGCAGAGGGATTTTTGACTGATTTTTTCGGGATCTCTTTCCATCTCAATACATAAAGATGTACATCTGCCTTTTTATCAGCTGCGTGGTATTCTGTGAGGAACCGTCATGGTTTATTTCACTTTCTTCCAGCAATAGATGTTTAGATGATTTCTGCTCTCTCGCCATTCAAACAAGGTTGCCGTGGACGCCTGTGTCCTGCTGCCTTCCATCCGCGCGCTCTCCCTTCGGCCTCCCCGGCTCTGACTCTGAACTAGTCTGTCTCTTCTTCCTTTCCTCCTTCTCTTTCAGCTTTTCATGGCTTCTTGTTCTTTCTAGATGTGGTTGTCATTCTGTGTGTGTGTGTATGTGTGTTAGTCAGGGCCCCAACAGGAAAGAGATGGAACATTCAAATTAGGAACATTTGAGGAGTGTTTCCCACAAAGGCACTATATTGCAAGGTGTGGAGTGGAAAAACCAGGAGGGGTTTTGCAGGAAGCTGGGGCTAATAGTGGTGAGCTTGTGACCATCTCTGCTATCTAGGGGATGAAGAGTGGCAGTAATGACCAGAACCTGGAGTCGCAGAGAGGCTCTGCCATGAGAGGAGCTGTAACTCTCCGTTGAAGGACGATCCAGGAAAAGTGGACCCAGGGGAGTCACTCTCCTCCCTCGCCTGTCTCCTGCCAGGGCATCCCATTGGCCAAACCCAACCTGAAACCGGAGGGCAGGGAGCCTGCTGGAGCAGAGAGGTGTGGAGGGAGACCCTGAGGAGCAAGCAGAAGACATCTAGAATATTCTCTGCCTGGGCCCTCTATCAGGTGTTGTTTCTAGCTCTGGGTTACTTTATCCATCTCTCCATCAAACCCCTTCCACACATCCATCCATCCATCCATCCATCCAGCAAATTGCACAAGCCTCTCCCAGGTGCCCCGTGCGGGGGTGAGTGCCTGCTGAGGGATGTGTGTGCACACACGTGAGCCTGCTCCTGGGTCTCTGCCTGCCTCCTGCCTGTCTGCCTGTGGGTCTTGCCGCCCCTGCTTCTTTTCAACTTTCTTATTGACATATAATCCCCCTTCTCTTCCTGTATCTGACTGTGTCTTGCTCATCTCTGCTCTTTCCCTCTCTCCAGAGGAGAGTTATTGAATTTTGCTCTGAGGCTGTGCGTCATTCCTGCTGTGAGTGTGTGTGCGTGCTTGGGCTGCCTGCCCTTCCCCCATAGCTCTCTCTTTTCCGGGGGCTTGCAGAGTTTTATTCTAAAGCCCTGAAAATCTCTTTTATTCCCCTGATCCTGGTTCCCACAGCTTTTCCCCACAGGACATCTCAGGGAGGTGACCAGCAAAGTGGTCACACATGAGTCTTTCTCTTTCTGGTCCTGTTAACCAAATTTATTCTTATTTCTTGAATTCTCCATCCACCCACCCATCCATCCATCCACCCACCCACCCATCCATCCATCCACCCACCCATCCATCCATCCACCCACCCACCCATTCATCCATCCATCCATCCATCCATCCGTCTGCCATCCACAAGCACACAGCATCTCCTGGGTGCCAGGACCCGTGTCTTTTCTTTGTTCCATCTCATCATGTGGATACGTGTGGCTCACATCCTTTCCTCTGAAGCATGACTAGAGTTGGCTCCCATCTCCCTCACTCTCCTTGCCTGTTTATCTGTCTGTTCTTCTGCATGTCCATAAACTGCTTAATTAGTTCAGTGTCTGTCCTGTCTCTCCTCCTCTCCTTCCCCAAATCTCTTCTTTCTGTTTACCTCAGGGCCCCCCTGGCTCTGTCCCAGGTTCTCTGCTCACTATATACACATTCCCTGGGTGTACTTGTCCACTGTCCTCTGTGCTGATCCCCCCACTGTGCCTCCCGTAGCCCAGACCCTCTCTCTTCCAGCCACAGACTGGAACTTGAGGCAACCTTTACTCAGCTCCCCAGTCCTCTTGCACTGTTTCTGTACCTGCTGGATGTCTTTCTGTCTCTATTCTCATGATATCTGCTGATATCATTGGCACCCAGGGCTCCGCATTCAGGAGCCCTGAGTCATCTCTGACTATTCCTACTCCTGCCTCCATGGCTCATCCATTCTCCTTCCTGCCAAGTCTCCCTCCAAGGCACAGGTCAAGACCCTCTCCAGCCCTTCAGCCCCTACCTCAGCTCAGACATAACAACCTTATGCTTGCACCAAATACATCCATCCATCTGTCTGTCCATCCGACAAGCATGCACTGAGCACCTACTGGGTGCTCTGCTGGAGACACAGACTCCACAGCCCAGGCTACATCCTGGTGGAGCTGAGTCCATAGGGAAGAGGCTAATGGGAATATGGGGGTAAGTACATCCTATGTTTTTGTTTTCCTCTGAGCATCACAGTGTGTATGTGAAAGAGAGATGTCCCTACTTCTCTAGGCTCCTCTGTTGCGGCACCATGCATCTTACCAGGCACCCCACAGAGGACCCAACAATATCATAGACTCACCAAGTCCACGCCCAGCTCTGTGTTCCCCCCACTTCCCAAAACCAGGGCCAAAAACATAGATTAGCCCCTTTCCCTCTGCCTGCCTCCCACTTCCAACCTATGGCTGATTCTTCCCCCAAAGTCCCATCTTCTCCATCCTCCCAGTCAACGTGGTTGCCTTAGCAACAGGTGTCCCCTTGTTTCTCCCTCCCCTGGGCTCTCTCAGCAGGTGGACATGCTCACCTCCCTCCCACCTGGAGAGTTGAGTTCTCCCTTGACTTTTTGTTCCATCTTCCTCCTGTCCTCTCTCTTTCCATCTACAGAACAGCTGGGGAGCGACTCAGCAATGGCAGCGTCTACTCACTCCTTTCCCAACCCATCTTCTCGTGCAGGTTCCCATGGCAGCCATTCTGTGCCCACCAGGGTGGCTGGACGAGGCTTCCAGACCCCACGGCCCATTTCCCTCCCTCGTCTCTTATCCATCCAGGGCCTCTGAAGCCCGGGGGTCCATCCTGGTGACTGGACTCCCTTTACTTCCTCGACTCCCATTTCTTGGGACATCTCTCTGTCTCCTTTGTGCCCATCCTCCTGGGACTCCCTCCTCCCTCTTCCTACTACTCTCTCTCTTACCCTGGATTGTCTCCCTTGAGAGCCTGAGCAACCAGCCTCATGCTAACCCCACCCAGCCCTTCCCTCTCGGTGTTATAGCTCCGCTAAGCAGGGTCAAGGGCGCACTCCAGGAAGCCCTCATCCTCCTAAAGAAGTCCTTGCCAACCTGTCCCTGGGGGCCCCACCATATAGGGTGAGGATTCCCCATCTGGGACACCCCACCCCCACCAGGCTGTGGGCTCCTTGAGGGCAGGGTCTGCACCGGATTTCTCTCTACTTTTCAGCACAGAGAAGTGGGTTGGGGAGCACTCTGGCTGAGGGGAGGATGGATGGACAGACAGAACGAAGGACTGGAGACTTCTTCCTTCCTCTCCATCCCTTTTCCCCTCCAATTTTTCCCTCTCCTGATTTTAAAAAAATGGTTTGGAATTATACATGTGATACACGAGGACATTCTTTTTACAAAAACTTAGAGTGTGACTGAAAAGACTCAAGAGTCTTTGCCCCTCCCCCATCCTCCTCTCAACCCCTCCCCCACGCCAGGGAACCACTGTGACTGGTTCTGTGTGAACCTGTCCACACTGTGTATACATGACTTCTCATCTAGACAAATACAGTTGCTTTTGGGGGAGTGGAGGGATTTATTTTAAAATGTAAACGCTGTTTACTAGGCACAGGTTTTGCCAACAGGCTTTTTTGCCCAATGGTGAGTGTTAGAGCTCTTTCCATAAGTATGTCCAGACGTGGCCATTGCCAATCGCCAGCGTCTCTGCCCAACTCCATCTAGCGAGGATGCACGGGTAGCTGGAAATTGGCCTTGGTGGTAGTATTTATGCCACAGAAGTAGGCGAAAGATATAAATTGGGATTTTTTTTTCCCCTCAGAGAGCCAGTTTGCCAGCACACTCCAGGATGCACCCTGTGTTAAAAATCTGCTCCAGAGTATATTCTAGAATACAGTTGCAGGTCTTTCTGTGGTTAGATTGCTTTCTCTTTTTCACTATGACAGATAAAGTTGCCTCAAACGTCCATGCCCAGGCCTCCCCTTCTTCCTTTGTCTCTTCTGAATTCTGGGGAGGCCTCCAGAATGTGGCCACAGCATGTGAGTGCTCTTCTGTCTGTCTGTCTGCCTGTCTGGTTGAGCATTCAAAGGACTGCCTCCCCAGAGCGCTGAGAGCTGCCTGCTTCCCCCCACATTCTGCTTCATCTCCTCCCTCCTTTCTCCTTCTCCCCAGATTTGGCCCTTGTCCTCAGGGTCACAATGGGTGTCTGCCTCTGTGTGGACAGGTGGGCAGGGTACCAGGCTCTGAGGCTCTTTATCAGGTTTCTTCCTCCCGTGCCTCCCTCCCCTGCTCCCTCATCTGCCGCACACACGTGCAGGCACACGCGTGTGTATGTGTGTGTGTGAGCACACGTGTGCCTGCATCTCTGCATCTGCCTGACTCTTCCCCCCTGAGGGTCCCTCCTCCCCCTCTTTGTTTTATTTTTGAACTTTATTATTGATGCCCCCCCCCACCCCCGCCTCTGTCTTCATCTCGCTCTGCCGCCCCAGCTCCCGCTCTCCGGAGGAGCTTTATTGAATTTGCTTCGGGTCGGTGCGTCATTCCCCCCGTGTGGGTATGTGTGCGCGTGTGAGCGCGTCTGTGGGCGTCCCGCTTTCCCCTGCCGCTCCCTCCCTCGCTTTCTGGGGCTTGTGGAGTTCTGCTCCTTCTCCGTGTCTCTCTGCGTGTGCCCGTGCCCGTGCGCGCCCGTGTGCGTGAGCTGCGTCTCTCTGCAGCGTGGCCGGGGCTGGTTGCCGCCCTCTCCATCACTCTCGCCGCTGCTTCGTCTGTCGGTTCATCCACTCCACTGTCCGCAGAATCCCTGGTGGCTCCGGACAAGGGTCTGTCTGTCCTGTCGCTCCTCCTCTCTTTCCCTGATGCCCCTTCTCTTATGCTCCACCTGCTCCCTGCACACATTTACCTACTGCTCCTGAGAGGGCGCCCAATCCCCTCCCGCACCCTGGAACCCGCCCCCCCCCATTCTCTCCCGAACCATGGCTTGGAGCCAGTGTCGACCCGCCCCCTCCACGGATGCCTCCAACTCCCCTCGTTGTCTCTGCGCCCCAACCAGCCCCTTCCCTCTTCTCCCTAACGCAGAACGTCCCTGCCTTCTCTGCTGCGGTCCCGTGCCTGGGAGCCCTCAGTTGTGTCCGACTACTCCTGCTTGACCATCCACCATCTGTTCCCCCTGCTTGCCAACTCTCCCTTCAAGGGGCTCTAGAGCCTCCCACCCCCTCGGCCCCTGCTATGGCGTGGTGGTGATGGATGAATGGACAACTGTCCCATGCACCTGGCCATCCACCCACAGACATCCACTGGGTACCTGGGTGCTCTGCTGAGGATAGGAGCTCCAAAGCCCCCGGCCGAATTCTAAGGAGTTCAGGGGAAGAAAGACCAGTTATCACCCAGTTATTACAAAGCGAGGGGACTTCTGGAGACTTCCGAAGTCTCTAAGTCACTCAGCATCACTGTGTGTGCGTGCGTGCGAGTGTGTGGTCTGTCTTGCCCACCTCTTCAGACCCTGCTCTCTCCTCCTGCTCTTCCTTAGCAGTGCTCCCCAGAGCTCCTCTTGCCCCATGTGCTCTCCTGGGCCACACTGGCCACCCCAGGGCTTCAGGGACGCCCTCCGCACGAAGGGCCCCTTGTTTCTGTGCTGGCCTCGCCCTCCCACAACCTTCCTAAGCGCCCTGCACCTGCTGTCCCCTGCTCAGCCCCACTCAGTGGTACCACCAGCATCACAGACTCACTGAGCTAGACCCTCTCCACTCCTCGTTTGCGCTCCCCGTGCTCCTTCGCCAGGGACAGGAATCTAGCCTCACTCCCTGTCTCTGGCCTTTGCGCCCGCTTCTTCCTCCAAAGTCTTTCATCGTCTCTTCATTCCCATGGCCGGTATGGTTGCCTTGGCAACAGCTGTCCTTTCCCCTTTTCTGGGGTCCTCCAACATGATGAGGGGCTTTCTCCTGCCACCCATTCTTTTTCCCTCTTGCTCCGTCTTCTTTCTGTCTATCCACCGAAGAGCTGGGAAGGGAACTCTGGGCCCTGGGTGTCTTCCTTCTCCCCCCCACCCACCACATCCTTTGCAACTGACCACAGCCAACCCGAGTCCACCATGGTTCTTGAGCTCGGCCTCCACTGATCTCCTGCTTACCACGTCCTGTAGCCCCATTCACCTGCTCATCCCCACTGGCCATCAAAGGCCTGACCGTGGTGCCCATCCTTGCTTCTCTCTTAGTACTCTCTCCTCCCTTAGTACACCGGGTGCCCCTGGCTTTTCTCCTATCCCTTGGGTGGTTCCTCCTCATCCCCATCCCAGTGCTGATGCTCCCCAGGTCCCAGCCCTCCTCTTCCCACCCTGCCTGCTGCCCGAGGGTGGCTTCCTTCCCTCCAGGCCATCTGTTGCCATCATTGTCCTTGTTGGGCGTAGAGCTCTCTTCTGAACTGCGCATCCACATACTAGAGCAGGAGAGTGGGGGTTGGGGGCTCTTATCTATCCCTTCCACAGTGGTTTTCTCTACTCCCCTCCCACCCGCCGCCCTCACACCTGGTGCAGGGGGACCAAGTTACGGGCATTTTCTTGACTCTTTCCCACCATACCCAGTCCCACCCAGGGACAATTCCAGCAGACCACCACCATCTTATCTGGATGCCAGTCCCCAGTCTTGCTCCCTCCCATCCACATCTGGTGAAGCTGCTGAAGCCATCTCTCCAAGTCTTCCGTCTGGCAGCTCACTCTACTCAGCCGGCACCCCACTGCCCTCCTGGTTAAGTTATCGTTCCATAGTCCCTCGAGAGTTGATCCTCGCGCCATGTCAGTGTTATGTCTGTGTGTCCCATCGCCTGTGGGTTCCCTTTATCTTTTTTCTCATCCTAATTCACATCTGCTGGGTGACTTCTACACACTCCCTGTCCCTCCCAGCCACTCCCCTACCGCGGACACTGAGTGTCTCCCAGGTGTTGGAGCTGGGGTGGAGCACATGTGTGGGTCTATGTATGTGCCCTTCCCCATGTGCTGTATCAGTGTCTCTGCCCATCTGGGTGTCTGTCCCTCTGAGTCCACTTCCCCTCCTTCCCTCCTCTTGTTTTCTCTGTCTTCATCTCACTCAGCCACGCCCTTCCCGCTCTCTGGAGGAGCCCTATGGAATATGCTGTTCGTGCATCATTCCTGCTGCGTGTGTGTGTGTGTCCGCGCATGTGCACGCGTGCATGGACATGCCTGCCGACCTTCCCTTCCCTCCTGTTCTCTGTCTGGGGCTTGTGGGCGTTTCTCTGCTCTCTCTGTGCCCTCCGGTGTGCGGGTCTGGGTGTGTACGCACCTGTGTACAGGCAGGTGGGCCGTGGGTCTCTCCGAGACATCGGCCGCGGTGGCTCCCGCTTTCTCTGTCAGTCTCACTCTCATGGACTCTTCATCTGTCTGCCCATCCATCCATCTGTCCCCCGTGTGCTGAGTCAGTTCTGGGCAGCATCCATCTGTCTGTCCTTTCTCTCTTCTCCCCCCGCCTCACTGCCCACACGCTCCCCAGACAAGCTCACCGCCTGCCCTCTGTGCTCACACCCCCCAACTGCTTCCGCAGCCAAGACCCCGTCTCTTATTTCCTTTCCCTCCAGCCATAGACTTTGAGCCAGCATCCGTCCACAGGTGCCTCAAACCCACTGCATTGTCCTCATGGCCTGAAATGTGTTTCTTTTCTGTCTACCACTGAGCGCCACTGCGTGCCTGGGGCTGTGGCCGGGGCCCCTGTCATCCCTGACTCCTCCTGCCCCGGTGCCCCTGGGCCATCTGTCCCTATTTCCTGCCCAGTCTGCCTCCTAGGGGCTGCTCAGAGACCCCTCTAATCCCAATCCCTCCAGCCTGGGCTCTGGCCAGGGCCCAGCATCTTGTCTGGTTCCCTGCAGAGGCCTCCCCCGGGCCTCTGACCATCCTCTTTTATCCTCCGTTAATTTCCAGGGGGATCACGAATCTCCTTTGCTCAAATCTTCCCATGGCTCCCGTGTCACTCGGAGTAAAGACTAATACCCTCTCCACAGCCCACAGGCCTTCCACCGTCTATCTCCCTGTTACCTCCCCGCCTTCATCTCCTACTCCTTCCCTTGGCTCGTGCTTCCCCGGCCTCCTTGGTGCTCCTCGAACAGCCCGCCCGTGGTTGCTTTGGGTGCACCCTGCCTGAGGGCACCCCGCTGAGGGTGTGAGCGGAGGTCAAAATCCGGCCCTTATTCTGTTCTCCTCCGCGCGAACTCTGGTTTCGGATTACCTTGCTTAGAAGAAAGATTGCCTTTTTCTTACAAAAGCCCCTTTAACATTCTTGCCTTCTTCGTACACCCTCTCTGTTGTTTTTGGATCTGTTTCTGTTTACTGATTTTTCTTCTAGTGGTGGGTCCTATTTTCCTGTCTCTTGGCCTGCCTAGAAATTTTTTGCTGGGTGTTGGATATTGTGAATGTTATACTATTGCTGGTCTGGGTTTTGTGTTGTCTTCCTTTAAGAAGTGACATGCAAGTAAATTATTTGCTAATTACTCTGATCTTTCCAGGGCTCGTTTTTTTTTTTTTTTTAAGATGTACTTATTTATTTTTGGAGAGAGAGAGTGTATGCAAGTGGGTGGGGAGGGGCAGAGGGAGAGGGCGAGACAGAACCTCAAGCAGACTCCACACTGAGCCCACAGCCCAACATGGGGCTTTATCTCACGACCTTGAGATCTTGACCTGAGATGAAATCAAGAGTCAGATACTCAACCGACTGAGCCACCCAGGCGCCCCTTGAAGCTCATTTTTAAAGCTCTCTTAGGGTGGGTTCACAGTGGCTTCACTCATGGGATAGTTTATCCCTTTTGCTAAGAGATGACTGAATGACCCAGATTATCATCAAGGACTCAAGCTCTAGCTAGTCAACACCTATAGGCATCCTCACAGTGCTCGAGCTCTGGGAATTGTTCAGCTTAAAACTCCCCAGTCTCTCTTTGCCTGGCCTTGTGGGGTTTCACCCTACACATGCACAACTTTGCATTTACTAATGACTCAAGGGAACTTCCCTCCAGATTTCTGGAACTATTTTTTCTGCATAGCTTTTTTCAGTCAGGTACTCTGCTCCTCAACTTACAGCCCCTTCAGCCTACCTGCCTTTGATTTTTGTCTCAAAGATCAATTCACCTCTGGGCCTTTGCCTCGGCTGTTCCCTCTGCCGGGAATAATTTTTTCTCTGATATCCATGCGGCTAACTTGCTTACTTCCCACGTTATTTGCTCAAATGTTACCTTCTCTGTGAATTCTAAGTTGGTGGCCCCCTACTTGGAATCACAACCCCAACTTGTAATCCTCATAACCCTGTGCATTCTCTCTGTGATATATTTATTTTTGAATTTTGCTCATTTCCTGTCTCCTTCCACTAACATGGGAACTTGACGAGGGCAGGAAATTTTGTCTACTTGTTCATTGCGGCATCACCAGTGGTGGTGGGCCAGCACAACTATGGGGCTTATAGGGGATTTAAGTTGAGCTGGGTTTCTGTAAGTGTCCAGCACATCCTGGAGCAACAGCTGGTGCTGTTCAAGGCGAGGGTGGGAAATGGTAGGAAGGCCTGACCAGGCCCTAAGCATCTCACTGTCCATTCACACTTGTGCTAACAATCTCATTTTCCATCTGTACCCACTGTCCCTGACATTTGGCAACATCTGCCCTCCTTGGCTTAGCACATGCTGTTTCCTCTGGCCAGAGTGCGATTCCCTGACTCAGCCACCTGGCACAGAGACCCAGCTCCAGAGTCTCTGCCTCTGTCTAATGTTCTCTGGACCCTGTGACTTCCAATCCCTTCTCCACTCTCAGACCAAGAGACTCCTTCCTATGCTCAGCCCTTTCCATGTCATTCCCTTTCTCTAACGCCTTCCAGAACTCCTCAGTGCTCCTAGGAGAAATTCCAAACTTCTTTATTTGGTGTCATATCTTTTATTACATAACAAATGACCTCCAAACTAAGCAGCATAAAACAACAAGTGTTTGTTCTCTCACTGTTTCTGAGTGTCAGAAATCCAGGAGCAGCCTGGTTGAGTGGTTCTGGCTCAGGTTCTCTCAGGAGGTGTGGTCAAGCTAACGGCTGGGACTCTGGTGAACTGAAAGTTTGGCTAGGGCTGGAGGATCTGCTTCCAAGATGGTGCACTGACATGGCTTTTGGCAGGAGGTCCCAATTCCTTACTATGTGGGCTCTCCAGAGGGCTCCTGAAGTGTCTCAGGACACAGCAGCTGATTTCCCCCAGAGGAAGTGATGAGAGAGAAGGAGAAAGGGAGAGAGGGAGAGGAAGAGAGAAAGAAGAGCTGCAGTGCCTTTTATGACCAAGTCCTCAAAATCCTACACATCACCTCTGCTTTATTCTATTGTAAGAAGCAAGTCACTAAGTCCAATTCACACTCAGAAGAGGGGAATTAGGCTCTGCCTCTTGAAGGGAGGAGTGTAAAAGAATTTATAGATGTATCTTAAAACCACTACACTTGGCATTCAAGACCCTTGGGTATTTGGCCCTGACTAGCTCTCCAGGGCTGGATCAAGATCTTCAGAGGCTCCAAGATTATGGCTCTTCTACCTCAACAATAAATAAAAACAATTGATAAAACTATAAAGTAAGTATAAGAGAAATCCACAAAGTTCTAGTTTTTCGCATGATGACAATTTTAAATAATACTCAAAAATGATCATGGTGTAATTTATATACAGTGAAATGCATCCATTCTAAGTGTACATTTTGATGAGTTTTGACAAACTCCACAGCAATGTAACCACCACTACAATCAAGATATAGAACATTCCATTCCCCCAGAAACTTCCCTCAATGTCTCTTTACAAGCAATCTCCCACCATTCCCTGCCTGAAGTAACCAGTAATCTCTTTTCCATCATTGTGGATTAGACTCGCATTTTCCTGCGTTTCATATAAATGAAATCATGTAGTACACATTGTTTTGCTTCTGGCTAATTTTGCTCAGTATCATGTTTTTGAGATTTTATCCATGTTGTTGCATGTACCAATAGTTTGTTCTTTTTTTTTTTTATTGCTAAGTACTATTCCATTGTGTAAATATATAAAAATTGATTTACCCTTTTGCATGTTGGTGAACATTTGTTTTTCTCCCCCATTGTGATTGTGGTGATTGTGAACAAAGGTGATTGTGAACAAAGCTGCTATGATGTTTGAGACCTGCTCTTTGTGGGAACATAGGTTTTCCTTTATCCTGGGTGAATATATAGGAGTGGAACAGCTAGACTGAATGGTTAGTGCATGTTCAACCTTATAAGAAACTTCCAAGGTGTTTCCAAAGTGGTTGTACCATTATATACTCCCACTAGCAATGTATGAGCGTTCCAGTTGCTCTACATTATTGCCAACATTTGATATTGTCAGTCTTCTTAATTTTAGCCATTATAGTGTGTGTACAGTGGTAACTCATTGTGGTTTTAATTTGCATCTCCTAAATAATTAATGATGTTGAGCATCTTTCCATATGTTTATCTGCCATTCCTATATCTTCTTTGGTGAAGTATCTGTTCATATATTTGCCAATTAAAAAAAGGTTGAGTATTGAGCCCAGTATTTACCCCTTCTTTATATATTCTGGATATGGTTGAGGTCAGTAAGAGTTGAGGTTCACTTTTTTTCCTATGGGTTTCCAATTGTTCCAGCACCATTTGAGGAAAATTACCCTTTCTCTGTTGAATTGCCTCGGCACCCTTGTCAAAAATCAATTGACCATATATGTGTGGTTCTATTTCCGGACTCCATATCATGTTCCATTTCTCCACAGGCCAATACCACATTGTCTTGCTTACTGTAGGTTTTAGCAAGTCTTGAAATTAGATAGTGCAAGTCCTCCTACTTTGTTCTTCTTTCTCAAAATTGTTTTGGCTGTTCTAGTTCTTTGCATTTCTTTATCCATTTTAGAGTCAGTTAGTCAATTTCTACAAAAAGCCTACTAGGATTTTGGCTGCAATTTTGTTGAATCTCTACATCAATTTGGGGAGAACTGACATCTTTACAGAGTTGTGTGACCCTGAACCAGTCATGTGCCATCTCTGAGCCTCTGTTTCCTTCTGGTCCCTCTTGGAGAGGTTTTAGTGAGCAGGTGAGCTGAGCAATTCTGGGAACACAAGGCAGTGGGCTCCGTAAGTATTTGCGTTGGGGGGCAGAAGGCTGCTTTACTGCTCTTCACAGTGTGTGCTGGCAAAAGTTTGCAGGGCCATGGGGGGCTCTCCAGGAAGAAAGTCCAGTTGCCACTTACTTGTTGCAACACCTGGGCATGTGGTCTCCCCTCCTTGGGCCTCAGTTTCCTCATGTGTAAGTCAAAAGAGGCCAGTTTTGCCAGGCAGACTAAACGAGACGGTAGATGAGCAGGAGCTCAGAAAACCATCTGTTTTCTCCATTCTGCCTCTGGGCCGCCAAGTGCAGCGGGCAAAAATCACATCACCATGCTGATTGGCGCCAACACAGATTAATTTTCTTCAACCTCAGCTGGGTCTTAAATGCAGCTCAGCAACCCCTGAGTGGTCCCCAAACTCTTTCCCATTCCATCTTGCAGCAGCTGTTCTGCCTGAGCCCCCCTGCGCCGCCTGTTCCCCTGAGCCAGGCAGGCGACCTGGGCCCTGCTCAATAGAGAAAACAGAGGCCTTTGTGGGGCCCTGCCTTCCACCCCTGCCTCCCTCCTGGCTCTGGAGTGATTTGCCAGCACCTTCTCACGTCTAAGACCAGCTGTCCCTTGCTTGTCTCCTCGTGGGCCTCCCCCCCCCCCTTCTTCTCCTTCCTCTGATTTCTCCCTCTCTGCTGGCTCTTTTTCCTCTGTCCATAACAATTCTCAACTGCTCCCAACCCACCACCTCCCTCTCTTCTCCTCCCTGGGCTAGCTTCTCCATCAAGCTATCCCCATCCCTGCCCCCATCCTCACTTTCCACCCCCTGCAAGCTGGCTTCCAAAAGGCTCCCAGAGTCTCGCCTGCCCACTCGCCCTCTCGGGGGCTTACAACATTGGCCACAGTTAAGTGGAGCAACTGTTAGGGACACCAGGCAGGATGCAACCCACCCTCCCCGGGAACATTTGGGACCCCATGAGGTTCACCCAGGACACGGGCATAAAGTTACCCGCTGAGGACTTAATTAATTCACCTCAGGCAGCTCAGCCCAACACTGAGGTATTGTTTAAATCTAATCCTTCCACTAGGCCTGGATCCTGTCAACGTGGCCCCCCCCCCCCTCCCCGCAGCCCGTTTCTTCTTTCTTGAAATACCTCCCACTCTCCTCCGCCCCCTCTGCCCACAGTCCTCCTCCTTCCCAGGCCTGTCTCTGGCTGCCCCTCCTGGTCTTGCTCCAGGCCCTCTGGGTAACTGCCGCCTCCCTGGCCAAAGACATCAGGGTGTTCCATGGGTCACGGCCAGGAGCTCTAGCTTGGCCGAGTCATGGATCGCTGACCACCTTTCCTCCTCAAATATGTTTCTCCGGGTTCCCTCCCTGTCTCTGGGCACCTTCTCCTCACCTTCAGCGGCTCCTCTTCCCTGGGCCCCAAGCCTCTCAGACTGCCCCTCCCACGTCCTCCCTCTTCTCTTTACTCCCACTTCTGGGGCCCCTCTCCTGGGCCTGTCACCCATCACCACCTCAGAGTCATCAGGCCCCAAACCCAACTCCATCTTTCCTAGCAAACCGGCTCTTCTTCTTGTGGGTCCTGTCTCAGTGGCTTCTGCCACAAGGACTTCCGGGACATCTGCTGGGCGCCAGGCACTGTTCTAGGTGCAGTGAGACAGCACGGTGGTGGATAACGGGGGTGCTCTGGCTACATCTTTCAGCTCCCTTTCGACCAGTGTCTCTGCATCCCCAACCCCATTTTTGTTATGTTTCATTTCCTACAACTAGCACCTGCAGTTGTTTTACAGAGGACTATTCTCAGGCTCTAGGACCTTCTTTCCCTGCAGGTTTCAAGAACCAGAAGTGCATGGGGGTTTAAATCATCCCCCTCCAACCCCACAATGTGCCCCTAGACCCCTTTGCCAATGCTGACTGGTGCAGGAATGTGCAAACCCAGCTTCCTTGCTTCCAGGAAGGACAACTTAGAGGGGCCTGACCCTCCAGAGCCCCCTGTGGGATCAGGCTGGGGCTACCCTCTGCGGGACCTGTCTGCCTCCTCCCTCTTTCCTGTTCTGCTTCCCATTCCCTTACCAGTTTGTCTTGGGATCACTTCTTTAATAAGCCTACCACTGTACCTCAATCCTTGTCCCATGGACTGCCTTATCGACCCTGACCTAAGTCAGCAGTGAACACAACAACCAAGGACTACCAGCTCCTCCCAAACCCCTTCAGGACCCTATTCAGCTTCTGTCACTCTGCGTCCTCAGGGCCACCCCTGACATGACCTTGTCATAATGCACCAAGTCCCTCCCAGATCCCAGGGTGCAGGCTCGGCCACTCTGGTACCCCACGCCCGCCCCAGCCAGCCCTCGAACACACATCTGATTGTGCCCTTTCTCCACTCAAAACCCTTCCAGTCGACCTGACAAAACAAGGGCATAATAGCTCAACCACTACATACTCACATGGGTGGCTAAAATAAAAACAAAATGAAACACTATGAAGTGCTGTCAGGGCTGAGGAGCTACTGGAACGCTCATCCGTTGCTGGCGGGAGTGCCTAATAGCAGAGCCTTTAAATCCGTCGGACAGTTCCTTGTAGAGTTAAACCGTAGAACACACAATCCCCTCTTGGGCATTTAACTAGAGAAACAAAAACTTTCATCCACATAAACGTCTCCACATGGATGTTTAGAGCAATTTTATCCACAGTTGCCCCAAACTGGAAACAATTCAAATATCCTTCAACTAATGGAGATTAAAAGCAACAACCAAGAAAGGTGGCACATCTGCATGGCGGAACAGGCCCTCAGCAATAAAAAGGAACAAATACTGAAACACACAACAGCAAGGGTGAAGCTCAAATGCATGATGATAAGTGAAAGAAGCCAGACCCCAAACACTCTGTGATTCCATTTATATGACATTCTGGAAAAGGCAAAAATGTAAGGACAGGGAACAGACCGGCGTTAGTCAATAGCGCCCGAGGGAATGTTTTGCAGGGATAGAAATGTTTTCTACCTCAATTATGGAGAGGGCTGTGCTACAATACGCATTTGTCAAAACTGCACACACTGAAAAGAGTGAATGGGACACCTGGGTGGCTCAGTCAGTTACGCGTCTGCCTTTGGCTCAGGTCATGATCCCAGGGTCCTGGGATTGAGTCCTGCATCTGGCTCCCTGCTCAGCGGGGAGCCTGCTTCTCCCTCACCCTCTGCCCCCCACTCCTGCTTGCTCTCGCTCTCTAGTGCTCTCTCTCTCTCAAATAAATAAATAAATCTTTAAAAAAAATTAAAAAAATTAAGAGCCTGGCCTGCCCCCACCCCACAGTAAGGAGAGGCTCTGGTCACTCTTGAGCCCTTTGCCCTCGCCCTGCATTTCTGTCATCACACTTATGAGCCCCGAAGGCCGAGGATGGAATTATCTGTGCACCTGTTTGCTGTCTGTCTCCTCTCCCTACGTATGAGCTCCACACAGGCATGGGCTTTCAGCATCTTCTCCCATATCCCTAGTGCCTGGTACATGGGTCCCATCAGTCAATATCTCTGCTTGGATACTTCTTGCCAATCAACAAATACTTAGTGAGAATGCTTGCTGGGAACAGAACAGCCCCGGTCCCTGTCCTCACGGAGCATCCCATCTACAGGTGAAAGACCCATATCAACAAACAATCTCACAAAAAAGGTAAGCTACAAGGGAGACAGACTGGGTGCTGGCTATGAGAGTGTAACAGTCTTAAGGAAGACTGCTCTGAGGAGTGATGCTTGGGCTAAGACCAAACTATAGTAGGCATTAGCTAGCTGAAGCAGAGGGAGGCATGTGCAAGCAGGAAGTATGTTCAAACAGCAGAGGCCACATGTGCAAAGGCCCTGAGGCAGGAAGAAGAGGCTAATGTGTGAGGGACGGTAGGACTTTTGCGATTGGAGTGTCGTGAGCGGAGGGCAGAGTGGTAGGTGATGAGGTTAGAAAAGAAGGCAGAGGTCAGAATCATGCAGTATGGATTTCATTCTAAGGGCTGCGGGGAGCCACTGATCGTTCTAAGCAGTGGAGATTGTTTTAGGCAAGACTGGACCTGGGCAGAAGAGGTCAGAGGTTATCATAGTCACCGGCAGAGTGAGAATAGCACCCGGACCCGGGAGGCAGTGGAGATGGAAATGAGGCGGTGGGCCTGAGAAACATCAGCAAGACTGAACACATTGGACCTGGTTCCGACTGCTGGGAGAGGCGAGAGAGAACGACCTCCACATTTTAGCTTGAGCAAGATGGTGAGCTGCCGGGTGAGCACTGTTACTCAGGTGTGGAGCCCAGCGCTGGGCTGGACATTTGGGGGTCAGAGGCAGCAGCATACAGATGGTATTTGCAGTGATGAGTGCGGAGGATGTGAGTAAGCAGAGGCAAGGTCTCTGGGGGCACTGTGAGGGACTTCAACACATAAGGGCTGGGGAGTAGTCCTGGTAAGGGACATGGAGAGGGGCCAGCCGAGGGGCGGGGTGGCGAGGGGAGACAGGAGAGAGTGGCATCAGGGACCGAGACCAAGCTATAGATGGGGCAGTGGTACCAGCCTCACTGAGACGCCAAGTAAGGTGAGAGCTGAGAGTTGGCGTTGGGTTTGCCAGGACCTGGCCAAGAACGGCCTCGAGGTCCCAGGGGGAGTGGACCTGGCTTGCAGTGTGGGGAGCAAAAGGGAAATTTGCCACGACGTTGAGAGAGGCAGGGGCTGACGGGGCGTGGGGTCCAGGGAGCAGGGCCTCAAGCAGGTTTGGGTGGGCTTGGGGTCCTTGCCAAGGACGTGAGGGCTTCCTTGGAGATCCAGGAAGGAGGGGTGAGCTCAGGGAAGGCTGGTGGGGGGCGGGTCTGGAGCCTCGGAAAATACTGCTGATATAGGGTGGAGGGGCAATTCCCCCTTTGGAGGGGATGGGGTCGGAGGCACGGTTGTGCCCACCCTGGAGCAGGGGCAGGACCGCGTGGTGGGAAAGGGGCCCGGTGGGGAGGAGGCCAGCGTTCTGTGGAAAGTGCAGAATGTATGGAATGGTTGATGGGACCATGCAGGGGAAGCTTCTAGAGAGACAGGGAAGGTTGAAGGTGCCTTTGTACCTGGTGAGACGTACCTGGCCAGTCCGCTGTGCCAGGAAACTTCCTCCCTGACCTTTGGGCCTCCCCAAGTCCAATGTGTCCTAAACGCCATGAGTTGTATCCCACTGAGAATGTTCTTACAGACTGTTCCATGGGCACACTGCAAACACTCCCTAGCTCTCCCAGGAGCGAGCTCCCTGTCCTGCCCACCCCCACATCTGATGGGTAGACTCTCCTGTGCACCCCCAGTCCCTCTCCTCCACCCAGCCCCGAAAAGACCTCAAGGATTCATAACAGCCAGGTGACAGGCGGCCTCTGAGGAGGGAGACTGGAGCACTCACCCCATATATGTATTAATTTTCCATTAAAAACGTACATAAAGAGTGTTAGTGCCTCAGAGCAGTATCCCGGGCGCCCCCTTCTTAGGGGCACCATGACGCTGGTGTATGCTGGGCAGTGGGATCCCTTCAGGCCAATGGATGGCGGACGGGTCTGGGGTGGCTGCAGGGGCCTCACCACAGATAGGGAAGGTGGGCCATGGATCCTGAGAGTCCACCGTGGTCAAGGCCCAAAATGGTGGAAGCAAGGACGGGTCGTCCCGTGCAGGCTCTCCCCGAAACCTCTCGGTCCATTTCTACAACCAAAGGGACCCAGGCTCAGAGAGGGGGCCATCTGCCCAGAGTCACAGAATGAGGCAGGGGAAAGGCACGGGGGAAGGTGATGACCCCCCGACCGTGAGCCCGGCCCATAACCCCTCGGGCTCCTCCTCAGTCCAGCCCCTGTCTCCTCAAAGTCGGGGACTGAGGCAAGGGGGGGTGAGCTCCCCTTACCAACGGTGAGGGGGCCCCAGCAGCCCTGGGAACGATGGCCCCGCTGTAGGCGGCTTCTCTTCCCCAGGCCGCAGGGGACCCTCCCTTCAGGCTCCGCCACCCTTTCCCCCGCTTCCCTTGGCCCTAGACGCTCCATTCATGTCTCCTTAACACTCCAGTTGGTTTCAATAGCTAAAAAAAAAACCAAAGATGGAGCTGCCTTTCAGACATTTCATTTCGTGTCAGGAGACGCTTCTTCGGCAGCCACTGGGATTGATGTGGTTGCCAGGGGCCGAGGGTGATTCAGGGGCCATGGGTCCAGCTGTGGGGCAGGACTGAGTCCCCAGCGCGCGAGCTGCCAACCAGGGCCTGGCGGCCGAGGGGGCCCAGAACACCCAGCTCACCGTACTTGGGACTTGGCAGCGGGGGGACGATGTAATTTTGTTCCACGCAACGAAACACAGGTTCTTGTCTACAACTAATGTCCCACAGCCACTCGAGGACCCCCACGCCTCCAGCTTGTGTCTCCTTCTGTTCCATCACCGGCTCTGTAAGGCATTCTTCCCCAAAGAGCTTCAATGTTCTGAAATTTATTTCCTGTGTATTTACAGAAATCAGAATCCCACATTGTGAATTTGTAATTTCTGTCCCCGGGAGGATAGGCTGGTTGCCTTCAAGAAGGGGATCAAGGGGGCGGGGGGAGGGGAGGGGCAGGAGGGAGACTTCGCGCTGGACATTCTTTCATAGGTTTTGAATTTTGAACCATGGGAGTGCATTTTCTAATTAAAATTTCTTAATTAAAAAGATAGTTTCCTTTTAAAAATAGTACCTTTCTGGACCCTGTTCTCCCCCCAGCACTCCTCCTGCCTTCTTCCTTCATAGCCAGACCCTTGACTGCCTTGTTTTTTGGGGTTCCTATCTCTTCCCCTGAGACTGTTCTGGCAAAGATTCTCAGAGGCGTCCACGGCCCAGTCACCCCCCCCCCCCCGACCTCTCAGGACAAGACTTGCTATTGGCCACCTCCTGGAGTGACGGCCCTCCCCACATCGGCCCTCTGGCCCTGTCTTTCCCATCTCCCTGGTGCGCCCCACTGAATGCTGGAGTGGTCTGGGCCTTCGCCTGGACCCTCTCCCACACTATCACTCATCTGTGAAGCTTCAACCCCATCCGAGACCCAGTGACCCTCAGCGTGTACCCACCGCTGGCTTGAGTCAAGTCAGGGTCCTTCCCTGCGTGGTGATGGCTCTTAAACCTCCAGTCAGGACCTCCCCGCCCAGCCCTGGAGCCTGGGTCCACCTGCCCTCTGACACCCCCTTATATTTATCTCGGGGACCTCACACCAACATGTCTGGTTTGCCTGGCTTCAGATCTGTACTCCGCTCCTTCCTTGCTATGAGGAAGTTTCTCTTTCTTTATGTGTAAATGGTGGTAGATGTGAGTAGCTACCTTATAGGATAATTATAAGTATATATGAAATAATATTAAAGTTCTTAGAACAATATCGAGCACAGCGTCAAAGTAAAAATGTGTTTGTTACATAAAACGTCCCAAACAGAACTCCTTATCTTCCTCTTGCAAACCCGATCCTTCTGCAGAATTCCCCACTGTCCTCCAGTCCCTTCTGAACACTGGAAAACTCGGGGTCCTCCTAACACCACCCTCCTCCTCCTCCAATAGGCACCCCATTACCAGCTCTGGTCCATTTTACCTCCTAAATCTCTCTCCATCTCCACCCCCTTGCTGGTCCACGAGCTCCTGAAATTGCTCTTGAAAAGCTCATCAATGTTCTACTAATTGGCAAATCAAAAGAAAATTTTCAGCCTTCATCAGTTTGGAATTTTCTGCTACATTTGGTCCTGCTGATCCCTCTCTCCTAGAAATGCTTCACTAGCTCAGTTTCCATGACAACCTGCTCTCAGCTCTGCTCACGTGGCCACGTGGCGCTGACATTTCCTTCTCTCTGTTGCTTTTGTAGGTGCCCCAGGCTCTGCCAGCCCCTGAAATGGTGGGTTGGAGGTCCTTAGACTTGGGCAGGGCTCTCTCTACCTCTCAGTCTTCCCAAGCCCTGGCCGTCGACACGGTGACCACCCCAGCTCTATATCTCCAGGGAAGAGGTCCTCCTGAGGACCAGAGTCCTTCCTGGCCCTGCCTCCCTGCTGGTCATCACTCCAGGTGGCTGCAGGCCCTTCAAAGTCAACTCCCAACTGTGGCAATGACCCCTCCCTAGTCCACCTGCTTCTCCAAGTCCCAGAGAGATCTCCATAAAACAAAAATCTGTCCATGGCACGAAAGTTTTCCATGGCTTCCAACCCACCATTTCCATGCTCAAAACTTTTCCATGGCTCCCCATCACCAACAAGGTTAAGTTCGGGCTCTTTAACACAGCATGAGCTGCTCCCTGCTGACTTTTCCAGTCTGTTTCCCACCAGTGCCTATCTCATCCCAAATTCCAGGAACATCCAGCTGCCTCCAAGCACACACTCACGTCCTGTCTCCTGACCGCCATGGCTTTGTTCACGCTGTTCCCTCTGCCTGGGAATCTCTGCGGTCTCTTCTACCCTGGCCCCTACTCCTTGAGACGTCAACTGAGGTATCACCTTCTCGGGGGGCCCACCCTTTCCTGAGAGTCCCCCCCCCGCCACTGACCAATTCGGAGTCCCCAAGGTGAGGTTACAAACCCCTTCTTGTTCTGATAACGTTCTAGGCATTATCTCTATGCTCTATGTGAGCCCAGACCGTTTCCCGCCACAAGCAACAGAAACCACGTTTGAAACAACTTAGGCAGAAGGAAGGGCAGGGGTGCATCTGGGTTCCTGGGAAACTGAATCCAGAGATGAGAGCTGGGGGAAAGTCCCTGATGCCCAGCTGCACCAATATCATTCCTATTTTTTTGTCATTTATTTATTTAACAGCTTTATTGAAGTGTAATTGACATACAAACTGCACAAATATAAAGTGCAATGTGGTAAGGTTTGACATATGTATATGCCCCCGAAACCATCGCCAGGCAAGATAATCAATATACCCATTGCCTCCAAAGATTTCTTGTGTTCTTTTGTCATCTTCTCTTCCCTTCCCTTTCCACCTACCCCTCTCCCTCCATTTCCCAGGCAACCCGTGATCTGCTTTCTGTCACTCTACATTAATTTGTAATCCCTAAAATTTTATACAAATGGAGCCATCCAGTTTTGTCTGGCTTTTTTGATTCAGCATAATTATTTTGAGATTCATCCATGTTGTGTATTGGTAGTTTATTCCTTTTTAAAGCTGAGTAGTATTCCATTGTATGGGTGAACCGTAGTTTATTTATCCTTTTACCTCTTGATGCATATTTGGGCTGTTTCCAGTTTGCGGATACTACAAATGAAGCAGACCTTGTGACACGTGCTTTCATTTCTTTTGGGTAAATATCTAGAAGAAGAATGGCTGGGTCATATGATAGGTGTATATGTAACTAAGAAATTGCCAAATTATTTTCCAAAGTGTTTGTACCATTTTATATTCTCATCTGCGACGTCGTGTTTCACATCCTCACCAACATTTGGTCTGATCAGCCTTTTTACGATTTTTTTTTATTTATTTGAGAGAAAGAGAGAGCAAGTGAGCGGGGTGGAGGGGCAGAGGGAGAGGATCCTCAAACAGACTCTCTGCTGAGCACAGAGCCTGATGGGGCTCCTCCATTCTGGGACCCCGAGCTCTTGACCAGTGCCTTAGTCAAGAGTCCGACGCTTGACTGACTGTGCCACCCAGGCTCCCCTGATTGGTCTTTTTAATTTCAAACATTCTAAAAGGTATGTAATGATATCCCACTGCGGTTTTAATTTGCATTTCCCCAAGTGACTAATGATGTTGAGCATCTTTTCTTGTGCTTATTTGCCATTTGTAGATCTTTTTTGGTGAAGTGTCCGTTCAAATCCTTTGCTCATTTTTTATTAGATTGTTATTTTTTTGTTATTGAGTTTTGACACTTCGTCATATATTCTAGGTACAAGTCTTTTGTCAGATATATGACTTGCAGATATTTTCTTCTAGTCTGTGGTTGGTCTTTCCATTCACTCATCAATGTCTTTCAGAAACCACGTTTTTAATTTTGACTTTGATGAAATCCAACTTATCAATTCATTCTTTTTTTTTTTTAAGATTTTATTTATTTATTTGACAGAGAGAGAGAGTGCAAGCAGGGGGTGCGGGAGAGGCAGGGAGCCTGATGCGGGGCTCAATCACAGGACCCTAGGATCATGACCTGAGCTGAGGGCAGACGCCCAACTGACTGAGCCACCCAGGTGCCCCATCAATTTATTCTTTTATGGATCATGCTTTTGTTGTTGCAGCTAAGAAATCTTTGCCTAAACCAAGGTCACAGAGGTTTTCTCATATGTTTTATTCTAGAAGTTTTATAGTTTAGATTTTACCCTTTAAATTTTTTACTTTTATTTTTTTTTTAAGATGTACTTATTTATTTGGGAGAGAGAGAGAGCACACCCATGAGCAGGAGAGAGAGAGAATCTCAAGCAGACTCCACACACTGAGTGCAGAGCCCGGCGTGTGGCTCCCTCTCATGACCCCGAGATCCTGACCTGAGCCGAAACCAAGAGTTGGACGCTTAACCAACTGTGCCACCCAGGCACCTGCTTTTACTTTTATTTTTGTGTGTGAGTTAGTTTGAACTGGGTTTTGGTATTGCACAGAGAGTCCCTGCTAATATTGTAATCTATCTAGAAGGAAACTTAAAAGTCTTCAATGCTCCTCACTGACCTTGGGATACAATTCTAACCTCCCCAGCATGGCTCAAAGGGCCTGCGTGAGCTGCCCAACCCGATTTCCCACCCATCCTTCTTCATTCTTTGCTCTGCATATAATGAACAAATGGCAGTTTCTTGAGCTTGATGCCCAAGATAATTCTTTCTTCGAGCTTTAGGCAGGCTGAACCTCTCCCTCCCCCTCTCCTCCAGCTATAAAGTTCTTCGAGTTTGAGATGATCCAGGACCCCACTTGGGCATCTTCTAGGACTTGACCATTTATTTCCCTGTCCTCATCAAAGCTTATTTGTCCTGAACCCCATCCCTACCCTTAGGTTCAGGGTCCTAGCATATATCCTTTCATTTAAAAATAAAAATGTTCTTGTTTCTTTGTTTCCATAGCTGAGATAATATCCAGCATACCATCTGCACCCTGGTTTCTCACTTGCTTTCCCATTTTGATAGTGTAAGGATTTTTCAGAGCTTTTTTTTTTTTTAAATCACAATTACTTGATGAATAATAGTCCGTTTGAGTGGATATAAAATAATTTGTTTAACATTTTCCCAATAATTGGTTATTTTGGTTGTTTCAATTTTTCTGTTGTTGTTATAAACAGGCCACACTGTATCTCTTTGCACATAAATCTCTGTCAATTTGAGATTATTTCCTTTTGATGGAGTGCCATAAGTGTAATTACTGGGTCAAAGGCTGTAGTAATTTACATTCCCATCAGCAGTATTGTCTGTTTCATCACACCCTAGCCAGCATGGGGTATTCTCATTAAAATTTTTTTCTTCGCTCTGTACTGGGCAAAAAGTGTTATCTCGTTGTTTTAATTTACTTTTTAAAAAATAATTAGATATTAGACAATAGGTTCAACCTATGAGCCATAAAAAATTAATCTTCTCTTAATTGAGTGTTCCTATCCCTTCACATTTATCCAGCAGTGATTTGAATTTTTAAAACTCAATTTGTATGGATTCTTAAACACCAAGGATATTAACCCTCTATGTGACATCCTCAAAGTTGTTTTCAGTTTTCATATAAAGTCTAAAATTTAAAACCTTTTTTATTTATCTCTTCTTTTTGAATGCTTCCCTTGCTTTTAAGCTGAGAAGGTAATACTCATAGCGAGTTTTGAATGGATATTCACTTCTACTTTATTCAAGTGTGATTTTTAATTTAAATCTTTAATCCATCTGAACTCGATGTTGATGTATGACATGAAGTGAAGAATGAAGTGGATTTGCTTTTCCAAACAGCTTAGTGATCAGTCTGGCATCTTTGATTGACTAATCCTTTCCTGCTTACTGCTTCAGGGTGCCCCCTTTTTAACTGTGTGGGGTATGGTGATATTTTTCTCTTATACTGTGTGTGGGTGGAACTCCCTCTTCCTCACTCCCCACCCCACCACGCAAGCTTCCCGGATGCATTAGTCCTCTTGGGGACTAGTGACATTATATAGAGTCCCTAACTTGGCCTCTAGCTCCTGTGTGGGCTTCTGTAAATCGATAGCACAATTATCCAGACTTTTGTCCACAGGGGATCCTACAGAATGAGAGCCTTTGCCTTTCAGAGCAAGAGTCGGGGCTTGAGAAAGGAAAGATTCTGGATACCACAAAGCTTGGAGTCAAAGTTAATGGAAGGGGCAAAGAGTTTAAGCAAGCACAGTAGATGGAAAAGACAATTCACAATGCTGTCCGAACTTGGGCCTCATGAAGGGGCTAAATGTTCAACCTGTGAGTAGAAGGAGAGAAATCCGAGGGCATCAACTAGAACTTTGGCATTGCCTGGGTCCCTAGCAGAATATCATGCCCCAGGCTCTAAGCCAAGTCCCAAGGAGGAATATGATGGGGTCCCAGACAAGTTTGAGGGATCTCAGAACAGAAGTCTTTTTTTTTTTTTTAAGATTTTATTTATTTATTTGACAGAGAGAGACACAGCGAGAGAGGGAACACAAGCAGGGGGAGTGGCAGACGGAGAAGCAGGCTTCCCGCCGAGCGGGGACCCCGATGCAGGGCTCGATCCCAGGACCCTGGGATCATGACCTGAGCCGAAGGCAGACACCCAACAACTGAGCCACCCAGGCGCCCCTCAGAACAGAAGTCTTGAGTCCAACCTGGTGCTTACACAAAAGAGGACACAGGCTGACCCCCTGGAGAGGCCTTGTGGGGGCGGGGAGTATCCGAGGGTGCCTGGGGGCCCACTGAGGACCTGCCCAGGGCTGAGTGCGCTGGCAGGCCCAGAGAAGCTAAGGAAAGCTGAGGAGGATGCAGAGCTTGTGGGAACAGTGGCTGTTGGCATGTGAGGATGGGTCCAGAAGAGGAAAGGTTCTGCCCAGGATAGCTCAGCAGCATGTGTATCCTACCTGTGACCATGTGCTGGTCTGAGTCCTGGGGCCTGGACCCATACCTGGCCACTGTGGCCTCATTTTGAGTTATATACATATTTTTAATGATTTTATTTGAGAGAGAGCACGCACAAGCAGGGCGAGGGGAGGGAGAAGGAGAAGCAGACTCCCCGCGGAGCAGGGTGCCTGATGCAGGGCTCGATCCCAGGACCCTGAGATCATGACCTGAGCTGAAGGTAGATGCCCAACTGACTGAGCCACCCAGGTGCCCCTTGAGCTATATTTTGATGTCCAGGAGGGTTGGGCAATCTCAAGCTCGAGGAAGCCCTCTGATGAATGTCTTCTCTTGAAGATACACACACTGCTTTCGTCTTTCATAACTTTTACTTCTGATTCTGGTCTTGGTTTCCTGCAGCAGTCAACTTTTGAACAGGAGTTTCTGGGGGGTGCTCATTCTGGGGCACAGAGGGGCTGGGTCACTGGAGCCAGAGGTCGGAGAGCTGGCCATTAACACCCTCCAGGGTCTTCCAGAGCCGGGGCCCCACATGGGCTCAGTTTCCTCTTCTGCTCGTGTGGAAAATGGGCTGCCCACCCCATCTGCCTCACAAGGTTTGTATGACCCCACTGTGTAAACTGTAAAGATCCAAGCCCATGCTGGGGTGGGTCGTCCTGGTTCTGTGTCTGAGGGCAGACTTCCTTTCCCCATATCCCTTCAGCCCTGCATGGCTAGGATGCCGACCACCTAATCCCCACCCCCCAGCCAACTCTCCTAACCCTCATTCATTCTCCCCTGCAGGGTTTAGCACAAACGCAAAATGTGTTTGTCTGATTGTTCTATTGATCACAAACTCTTTTTGGCTAAGAATTTTGACCTTCCATTTCTGACAGTTTATTTTAAGCCACAGAATATATTTATTCTGCTCCCGGTTGGCTGCCCCAGGCTGGGGATGACTCCAAAATGAATAAGCCGAAGCCCCGGCCATGGGCAGGATAAAATTCTTGCTACAGTGAAACTTGGTTAAGTCACAAAGGTCACAGACGAATTCCCTGAAAGAAAGTTACGCGGACAGAGCTTACTCGGTAAAAGGCTTAGTATTGAATCCTCTCTCGGGAGGCCGGATGCATGTTATTGCCCAAGATGGACCCCTCTTGCCTACATGGCCTCATTCCCTCCGAGGCCTCATTTAGCTAATTGCCCTTGTTCTGCAATGGCTCATATCCCACAGGTGCCTTCCTCTGGGACAATTAATATATGAATATTGCTCTTTTACTAAAACCAAAACCAAGTGAAAAATTCTGCACCCTTTATGTACTCTCCTCCCTTCACAGGTAGGCAGGCCCTGGATCACCCTCACTCGTGACCTACCCTACCCCCCTGTAAAAAACTGGCAAAGGGCCCCGAAGGCCAACCCGGGGAAGCCAATGAGCCTTCACCTCCCCTGAAACCTCCTTGCCCCTGGCCTGCCGGGAGCCACTCTGTCCTTTCGGAAACTCTTCTCCCTGGGCTCCTGGAGAATGCCCCTCTGGCTTTCCCCCGCTCTGGACCGTCCTTCTCAGCCCCCTAAATGCGGCACCCCCTGTCCTCGGTTCATTCCCTCCATACTCTATTCCTTAATATCACCCACCCCCTGAGCTGCTTCAAGACACTCCCCCCTCCGCCCTTGAGCCCTGCCTGTGCCTGAAGCTGTCCTCGCTCTGCCCATCTCCAGCTGGTGCCCTCCTCTGGGCTGGCTTCACGTCTGCTTCCGCACTTAGACCATCAGCTCCGTGCGGGCAGGGACGTGTGTGGTTCTCACGGGCTCCCTCACCGTCAGCGGGCACACACGATGTGCTCAAAAATGATCTGTTGGACTGAGCTGAGGTGACTTTGGGCCCTGCAGTTGGGGTTCTGCTCTGTAAAGATCCAAGGCCATGCCAGGGTGGGTTGTCCTGGTTCTGTGTCTGAGGGCAGACTTCCAGGTGCCCAAAGGCACCTCATACTCAACACACTCAGCACACAACCCTTCTTGTCCAAAATCCAGTCCTTCACTAGACTCCTGCATGTCTTGGAAAGACACCAGCCCAACGCCCGGGGGTCTTGCCCCTCAGCTCACTTGCACTAATCCCCATCCACAGTCCAACCTCCAGCCTTGGAGACTTGACCACCCCGTGGCTCCTGGGTCCTTCCAGTTGTCTTCAACCCCACCATCAGCAGCCTCGCCCAAGCCACCACCAGCCCTGGTCTGAACGACCATCCCCCGGCAGCTCTCCGGCACCCCAGCAATCCTTGCCTCTCTGGCAGCCCCAGAGACACCTTGAACATGCACATGGGAACAAGCCGTTGCCATTTGTAAACAACCGCAAAGAGACCCCTATCATTCTCCGAACACAGCCCCACACCTTCTCGGCCTGCCCAACTCTTCAGCTCTTTTCCGTCCCTGCTTCCCCCTCGTCCACCGGCCCCAGGCTCCCGGGCCTTCTTTCCCTCTTTCCAGAACAGGCCCTGCCCGCGCATGCCCACGGCAGGGCCCCGGGGACCTGTGCTGCCCGCAGTGCTCTTACCCCGCTTGATGCTCATCTTTCAGATCTCCTCTGGGAGATATGAACAGCTCCTCTGCGCCCTGCCCCGGCCCCGTGGCTGGGCTCAGCCCCATACGCCTCCCGTTTGCGATTTTCCTTGTTAACCGCCCGCGTACCCCTGCGACTGCTGGCTTCACCTCTGCTTCCGCACTTAGACCATCAGCTCCGTGCGGGCAGGGACGTGTGTGGTTCTCACCGGCTCCCTCACCGTCAGCGGGCACACACGACGTGCTCAAAAATGATCTGTTGAACTGAGCTGACAACTTTCTCTTGACTCCACAGCACTTCACTCTCTAGCTGCCAGACAATCCTCGAAACTTTTCTAATTATCTAAACTGAATTATCCAAACTTCTGTGAAAGGGGCGTCTTTGAGGACTATCTCTCGCCCTGAGGCCCTGCAGTTGGGGTTCTGCTCTCTCACCCCAGAAACCGCTCTCGCCCAGGGCTCCGATAACCTCCTAATTACCAACTGCAGTGGGTGGTTTTCCATCCCTGGCTTATTGGAATTCTCCGCAGGGTTTGATATTGTTGATCACTCTCGCCTTCTTGAAACACTTGGCTCTCTTGGTTTCCATGACAACACCGTCTCCTTGTTTTTAACCCGTCTCTATGACGACTTAGCCTTCCCAGTCTCATTAATCAGAGGCTCTGACTCAACCACCCTTGAAATGTTAGGGTCCTGAAGACTCGATATTGTTGAAGATGTCAATTCTCTCTAAATTAATGGACAAATTCAATGCCTTCCGCATCAAAATCCCACTGGGATTTTTAAGTGGAATTTAATAAGCTGATTCTAAAGGTCAGATGGAAGAGGAGATGGGCAAGAACAGCCAAGATAATTTTGAGAAAGAAAAACAAGCGGTGGGAGCATAGTAGGAGTCAAAGGACTGGGTTCGCCCTACTAGGTAGCATCTGACGAAGCAACAGTGATTCAATAGCATGGTCAGGAATAGACACACTGACCTACACAACTCAGAGTTCAGGATCAAATCCATGTCCAAAGGGAACCTGCCATATTCTAGGAAGGGCATTTCAAATGAAGAGCATCGGTCGCCAGGAGCACGAAGGGCCCCATATCTCAGCCCTTTGAAAGGAGCCCGCTGGGGCAGCCTTCCCGAGGCTGGACCATTTTCTTTCCTTGCAGCCCATCTCCTACTCCACCTTCAAAACTTGCCCAATGCAGGTACCAGTCCCTTAAGACCTGCCTCTTTTTTTTTTTCTTTCTTTTTTCTTGCTTTTCCTACTATGAAAGTAATACATGATCTTGGATGGCGAGGATATTGTATACTGTGTTCATTATACGATTCCGGTTCTCTTGTGTTCTTTTGAAATATGTTCCCATAACACAGCGATACCTGAACATTACAGAAAATTTGGAGCATAACTAAAGAATGAGGAACAGAAAAGTCTTGACAGGAATCCAAGCACCCACAGCCGTGCTATGTGAAAATGCACGTGAAGAGTGCATTTCTTCGCAGTCTTTTTTAAAATGCATTTGTTTACGGTAAATACTTTTATTATATATATAATTTTGTGCCACCCCTTTACGCTGATTATATGCTAAGCATTTCCCCGTGTTAGTCAACATTCTTTGTAATTACTACATTTAATGGCTGTCTAATAATCCACTTAAATGAATGAAACATAATTTGGTGAGCCGTTCTCCTGGGGCTGGAGATTCCGAAAGTTTCTTCTCTTTTCTTTTTCTCTTCTTTGCTTTTATAAATCAAACCACAGTGCACATCTTTCTGCACCAGTCTTGGGGGATTGTTTTAGATCATTTCCTTGGGACAAGCTTCCTATAAATGGAATTCCCAAGTCAAACAGCATGAGGCTTTTCGAGGCTCTTCATGCATCTTAAGCAAATTGCCTTCCAGAAGGGTTTTGCTACTTCCCAGGCCTACCAGCTGTGTAGGAGAGGCCCGCACCGCCAGGACAGAGCCAGCACTGCGGGACTCGTTCTGTAGTGCTCCTTCGATGGGCCTGGAGTGCTAGCTCTCCACCCGAATTTACATTTATTGTATTATGACTAAGTTCAACATTTGCAACTGAATTTGCCTTTTGAACTTCATATTTTATAAATGGACTCTTACCGCCTTTGATTGCCCCAACATTTCATTAGGAAAATTCTTACTGCCTCTGTGAATGTTTAATTTATGAGAATTTTCAACCCAGAAAAGCTTTACATTTCCTATAGTCTATTATGTTTGTATTTTCCATCATAATTCTCTCTATTGCTGTGAAGGCTACAATGGCCTCCCTTAATCACAGTTTGAATAATGAATCATTTCCATTTTTTTTTCTAGCTCCTAATATGCTTTTTTTTACATTTAACTCTTTAAATCACCTGGCATTGATTTTTTTAAATTTATTTACTTAAATTCCAGTTAGTTAACATACAATGTGATAATAGTTTCAGGTGTGCATAGGGTGATTCTCACTCCCATACAACACCCAGTGCTCATCACAACAAGTGTGCTCCCTAATCACCTGGCATCGATTTTGGTGTTAGTATAAAGGGAGGTAAAAATTGCTTTTTGTTTCCCAGGTAAAAATCATTTTCTAGCCCCACTTAATGAAATCAATCCTTAATAAAATCCTTCCACTTCCCATTAGTTTGTGATGTCTCTGCTCTCAGAAGCCACAGGGGGAGATATTCCAGGGATCTGCATCTGGGCTTTCTATTCTATTCCATTGAGATGTCTTTCTTTAAAAAAAAAAAAAATCAAAACCTGTTATTTTGTTTATATTATGCTGCAATATCTGTCGGGGTTAGAGCCCTGGGCAGCTCTCCTTCACATCAGCTCAGTTGCCCAAGCGTCTGACGCCCACATCGAACTTCCTTGTGGGCATCTCACCTTGGGTTTCCCATGGCCCCACTTTTTCACACATGTACCCATTTTCCTAGCTGCTTCTACTCCCTGGAAGTCAGGTTGTATCATTGTGCTTCCTAGGTAGAGGCAAATGGCGTCAGGGCCCTGACGTCTGGAGGTGGAGTCTGGAGATCTGGGCTTGACCACCGCCCCGTGTCCCCCGGGACCTCGGTTTTCTGTAAAACGGGGCTGTGATGGTCACATGAGGTAAAGAACGTCAACACACAACTTCATTCCCTGCTCAACACATGTGTGTGAGGTGCGGGAATACTGGAGTGGGCAGGGAAGAGAGGAAATGGAAGAGATGGTCTCTAAGAAATGGACTTCAGGGAGCCTCCAGGAGAGTAACTAAGGGGCAGGGCTCTTTTAGGGGAGAGCTCTTCAAAACAGAGGAAAAAAGGCAACTCCAAAGAAATTATGACAGGGGCCCCGAGGGAAAAGAACAGAATGTTGAGGAAGGGATGGGCAGGGGCCCTGCTCTGGACAGGGGGCTGGGGAGGGCCTCTCTGAGGGGACATGTAAGCTCAAAAGGCTGAGAGGAGGGAGTTGGGCGAGAGCCTTCCCGGGATGAGGAACAAGAGAAGCCAAGGCTCTAGGAGAGGAACAAGCTGGTGCATCTGAGGAACTGAAAGAATTGGCTGGTGGCCGGAGGGCAGTGGTTGGAGCACGTCAGGAGGCCTGACAGATGGCCAGGCAGACCAGGTGGGCTGTGAGAAAGAGACAGGATTTTGTTCTAAGGGCCATGGGAAAGCGCGGAAGGCTGCCGGGATGCACGATACTGATGTGATCCTCCTTGGGTTGTAAGAAGTCTGCTTTTACTTCTGTGTGACAAGCAGAGGGCTGAGGGGGCAGAGTCCTGCCAGGCCACTGCCGAAAGAAGATGGAAGATGGAAGGCGGCTGGAACCAGGTGGTGGCAGTGGCTGTGGGAAGGGTCAGACTGGGGACGACTCTGGAGACTGAGCTGCCAGGACTCGCTGGCACTGGGTGGGAGGGGATGGCAGGGAAGTGTCAAGGATGACTCTCAAAGGCCAGGCTTGGGAAACCGGGCTGAAGGTTGGACCTTTGTAGAAAAGCGGAAGACAAGGGAGGAGAGAAGTTCTGGGGAGAAGTGAGCATTCTGATTGGCTGTGGCAAATTTGGGGTGTTGTCATGAAAGTCTTCCTGGTAGAGCTGTTGGCTGGGTGGTTAGGCTTGCCAGTCCAGAGAGGGCAGGTGGGGCATAAAATTGGAGTCATTAGTGACCTCCCAGGGAGAGAACATAGAGGGAGATGGAAAGTGCCCACGCATGAGTGTTGAGGGAACCCAACCCTTAGACGGTGCGGGGAGGAGGCTGAGGAGGAGTGGCCAGTGAGGGCAGAAGTTAACTGGGAGATCCGGTGTCACCGTAGTGTCATGGAGGCAAGGAGAGGCGATGTCAGGAGGGAGTGTCAGCTGTGTCAGAGGCTGCCGTGAGGCTGAGTGAGTTCGAGAAGGGTGTCTGCCAGGTTGGGCAATGGGGGTCACTGAAAAGAATGGGGGTGGTGGACAGGGGGGACCAAGGCCTGGCCAGTGGGCCGCGTTGCCGCCTATGAAGAGCTGGACCCGCGTTGGGAGGAGTCCTAACCCTTCCTCCTGCGCCACCCTCCTAGCACATCTCCTGGTCCCTGGCCATTGAACTCGCCTGGTGACTCCTTAATACCCTAGCCTTCCATCCCACCTACCCCCCAACAGCCCCTTTTACCTGTAACCTCACTCCGTCAGAGTTCCCATGTCTTTGTGCTAAAAAGAACATTTTCTGAACTTCCATTTCAGACATTTGATTTCAAGCAGAAAATAATTATTCTGCCTCTACCTCGCGCGCTGCCTGTTGCTAGGTGCTGAAAGGTACAAAACCTGAGGAAGACATGGCCCCAGACACGAGGCACGACCAAACCACTGCTAATTAGAGCTGTAGTCGGTACCCAGAGGGCAGAGCAAAAGCCTCCAGAAGAACATGGAGATCAGCTTACCTCGTAAAATGTACATGATTTAATTGTGCCCCTTTCCACCAACACGGCTAATCCTTTCACCTCTACACTTAATCCCACTACTCGGAGGCCCCTCGCATGACCTGTCGCTGCTCTTCAAACTCGGCTCCCATAGCCCTCCTCCCTCCAAATGTCAGCGGCTAAGACACAGCACCTTCCTGGGCCCTGCTGTCCCCCCCAGCTCCCCCTTTTGCTTTCTCAGCCAGACTCCGGATCATCCCCCACCCGGGTGGGCTTCTGGTCCCTCCCCCAAAGTTGCTGTGGCAAAGGTCCCCAAGACCAGGTCCGGGGGATGTCCTCACCTCCCCTGACCTCTGTGCATCTGGCCCACCAGTGGCCATGCTGACCTGTGGGCTTCCGAGATCCCCTCTTTCCTTGTCTTCCCCTCTTTTTCAGACTCCCCTTCCCATGTCCATGGGTCTTTGGACTTCTCTTTCACTGTGCACCTTTCCCCTCAAACTCTTGCATCCCTAAAGCTGTACCTGCCTCCTGGGGCTGATTCCCCAAATTTGGACAGTCCAGTCCAAGCCACCTTTGAGCTCTAGACCAACATGCCTGTCTTTCTCCTTAATGACTGCTCTATCATTTACAGTCCTGAACTCTACTCCAAGCTCCAGAGCCCGATGGCCAACGGTCTACCAATATCTGATATCTCAACAACATGACCCAAATGAAACTCCTGGTCTGGTTTTCTTCTTGATTATCTCTCTTTATTAAAATGCTTATTCTTTCTTCCCCAAATTTGTCCACATCTGGTGTTTCCTATTTTGAGGAGCCGATACCACCGCTCTGGTGGGAGACACTTGTCACCCTAGAATCTCCTCTCCACCCACCACATCCCATCGTGAGGCTTAATGCCTCCATTCACAGCAGCAAATGCTTAGTCCAAGCCACCACCTCTCGCTGCCCTTACCTGCTGACTGGTCTCTCCAAATCTACTCTTCCCTCCAGTCATCCAACTCCCACCGAGCAGCCTGAGTGGCCGTTCCAGAATACACATCTTTTTTTATGCCCACCTCCTATTAACACCACTCAATGGTCTTAAAGAAAGATGAACTTGGATTTCTCCAGCCTCTTGACACACCATGCTCTCCTCCCCCTGACAGTCATTCTCCTTGGTTCTTGCTAACAGAAGCCACTCTCCATGTGACATAGATTGATCTATGTTAATCACAGTGTCTGCTCCTCTCAACAGTGACTGCTTTATGAGTGGGTATTTGTTGCAAAGCTGACCAAGGAGAGGTGGTGGTGATGGGGTCTTCTGGGAAAAGTTTCTTAGTCTTTAAAAAGAAGTATAAGGAAGAACCATTTTCTTTCATCCTTCTATGGACATCAGTATGATGAACACAATGTCTGGAGTGGCTGCAACTATCTCGTGACCATGGGAACAGAAGTGCACGTACTGGGGGACGGACAGAACCTGGGTCCTTGATTTCATTAGAGCTGCCTCCCTTGGAACTTCTCATTATGCGTGGCAATAAATCTCTTATTGTTTAAATGTTTTTGAGTTGAGTTTCCTTTCACTTGTTTCAAAATCATTCTTACTAATAAGCACCACAGCCATGATGGTCTTCTGTTTTCTGGAATGCACCACCCTCCCACCATGGAGCTTGGCGCACACTGTTTCCTTATGTGCAACGCTCTCCTCATTCCTAATGAACTTCCATTCCTCAGATCAAATGTTCCTTCTCTGATGTAGGAAGATTTCTGCATGGCAGCTATCAGAGTTTGAAATTATGGAGATCTTTATATGCCTGATTAATATCCGACTCCCTCAAGGGATTGGCAGCTTATGCGGGCCAAGACCAGCTCTGTCCTTACTCAGCATTGTGCACCCTCCTACATGTGTGTCCCAGCGCTTAGACTGATCAAATTCACCAATTCATTCAGGGTCCTGGTAGGAGAGAGAGTGGTGTGCTCAAAAGGATTTAACTGAAACTAGTATAGTGAGAGGATTATTCACAGAGCAGGGCTCAGTGTTCCAGCGATGATAAAGGACCCACAGATGAGCAACAGTTCGAAACCATCACCACTTCTAGGCCTGAAGAGATGAGAAGAGGGTGTGGGTTTTCAGAACACATAGAGAAAGCGGTGACTTTAAGAAAGGGACCCTACCTGTGACCATAAGTAAAGGAAGGCAGTCACTGCCAACCCACAGCCAATAGGAAGTCAGCCAGGGCAAACTTCCTCCCCCCTCCCTCCACTCTCCCCATTGGTTCCTCTATTGGCCAAAATCAAGGAGAAGCCAGAGAGAGCAAGGAGTCTGGGGGTGGGGGGCGGTGTAGAGGTCAGCCACCCCAAGCACAGAACAAGATGGAGAAAGAGAAAGCCTTGAGGAGCCAGTGAGGAGTATCCAGAACAGTCACCAAGTGACCTCCTAGCTACTTCAGTGCAACTTTTCCCTTTCTTATCAGTCTCAAGCACCCTGCAGAACTTGCCAGTGTAGACCACCTTCCCTCCAAGTTTTCAGGATTGGAAAGGGCATACGAGGGAGTCTTTCAAGGTCTTGCCCTCTTCTCTTGAGACATTTCCAATCATACCCACTTGTTTCCTTTCAGCAGGGCTCAGAGGATGGATCCCAACTCACAAATCGTTCCTCTTTTCATTGTCGCCCTCTTTGCTGGCATCCTCTTTCAAGATGAGAAAATTCTAGGGTCTCTTATTTTGAAAAATCCTCCTGTGATCACCCACAGTCTTCTTGTTGCCACCCAACTCCTGCCCTAGCCACCCAGCCTTCTCTAAGGGCGGGGTGTGTGTGTGTGTCTGTATGTCCTCTACCCATTCCCTCCATTGCCCCCTGTAAATAGCTATTACCCCTCACTCTTCCTGCCAAGGTTCACGATAGCCTCCGACTGCTAAATGCAAGGGAGTTTGCTTCTTGTTTTTATGAGACTTGGGCCATATAGCAGGTTGATTAGTTTCTCCCCGAAACTCTTTACTACCTTGGGTGCCATAGCAACCCCTCCCTTAGTTGTTGCATCTCCCAGGTCCTTCCTTCTCTTTCTCTTTTGTTGCCCGCTCACACCTTTGGGGCCCCTCAAATGTCACTATAGCCCACAATTCTGCCCTGGGCCCTCACCTATTCTCTCCCTACCCTCCTTCCCTGGCAGTCTCATGGGTTCCTGAGGTTCCCATTACCCTCTGTCCCTGGGTTGGCCCCTCCAGTTGAATTTCTTCCTGAGCCTCAGATTTTGGGATCCAGCTGCCTGATGGGCCCCACCTGGCTGTGCCCCCAGCCCTGACCTCTACCTGAGACTGAACCCATGTTGCCCCCCTCAAACTGGCCCCCATATCATGTTCCCCATTCCAAGAACCTCTCTACCATCGCCCCCTAAGACACAAACAAGTCACCCTTCACTCTACTCTTGCTCTCACTCCTATAGCCAACAATCATCCTGCATTTCTGACTTTATTTTCTAAAGGTTTCTGGGTTCCATCCAACCCCCACCACCACTGTCATGGTTCCAGGTCAAGCCTCATCTTATCTTATCTGGACCATGACCACAGTCTCTTAATTCGTCTCCCTACCTAGAGACTGTCACTTTCCAAATCTAGGCTTCACGCTGGCTACCACAGTGCTTGTCCCAAACCACAAATCTGAAATGTCACTGGTGTCAAGACATTCAGTGGTACCCACTGACTGCAGGATGATGTCCAGACTCCTTGATGTGGGGGGAATCCAAGGCCCTGCAGGGCCTGATCTCTGTCCACTTTCTGTCTCCCTCTTCCCATCCCCTCCTGCTCTCATATTCCAGGAATACCAGATGCCCAGCTAGATGCCTGCAAGCTCACCCTTGCTACTTGTCACTTGTGGGGCTTTGCTTGTGCTGCTTCCTTTGCTTGGAATATCCTTCCTGTCCCTTCTACCTTGCTCATTCCTGCTCATCTTTAAGAAGTCAGACCAGTGGTCACCTCCACTGGAAAGTTCTGTGTATATCTATGTTCCATTATTGCACTTACCATACTGTATTATAATGGTCCGTGTAAGTGTTGTATAGTAGGATAATCTTTTATACACTCTCCAATGTGCTTCCCTCCCATTTCCTTGCCTGTCACTGTTTTGCTTAAGAAATGACCCCAAGGAGACGAACCAGGAGAGATGATGGACTCTGAAAAACAAACTGAGGGTTCTAGAGGGGAGGAGGGAAGGGGGATGGGTTAGCCTGGTGATGGGTATTAAGGAGGGCACATTCTGCATGGAGCACTGGGTGTTATGAACAAACAATGAATCATGGAACAGTACACCAAAACAAATGATGTAATATATGGTGATTAACATAACAATAAAAAATTAAAAAAAAAAAAGAAATGACCCCAAACTCTAGTGGCTCAGAAAATACAATTTATTATTTCTCATGATTCTGGGGGTTGACAGGGCTCAGCTGGGTGGTTCTTGCTTGAAGTCTCCCCACAGGTGCAGTCGGATGGCAGCCAGACTTGAGTCATCAAGGTTCAGTGGCACTTGCTTGTTCACACAGCTGGCTAACCGCAGGGAGCACAGCTGAAGCTGCTGACTGGAGTGTCCCCACGTGGATTCACCACACGGTCTGGGCTTCTCACAGTGTGGCAGTTGGGTGGCAAGAAGAAATGTCTCAAGACCAAATATTTCAAGAGTCCTGTGCAGAAGCTACACAGCTTCTGATGACCTGGTCTCACAAGTCTCAGAACATCCCTTCTGCTACATTCCATTGGCCACCAAAGCCAGCTGAAGCCAGCCCAGGTTCACAGGCAGGAAAAGTGGACTCCATCTCTTGATGTGAGGAATAGTGTGTGTATATAGGGAAGGCAGGAAATGATGGTGGCAATGGTCACTTTCTCCTGATACAGTCAGAGCTTTAGGGGAGGACTGGGGTTGTTATGGCATGAATGCAACAAGACAGTCAAGGGCTTCAAATAATCTCTTGAAACCTACAGCAGAGACAGGGCATTTGGTTGAGGCTGCTGACTTTTTGTAAAGAGAAAAGAACCCGAGGGACTCAGAACTTGAAACTGATGTCATGAACAGCAAATAGGGAAAAATGCAGAAGCTGTCTTTCTGCCTGAAAAGAAATAGAGGTTTGGCCAGCTAGTGAGGAGAGGAACCATATAGAGACATCACTATTAGTAGATACTAGATCTCCCAAAAGAAGTAAAAGAGTAGAAGGGCTTGTTGCCTGGCTCTTCATGATGTTGCCCAGAAGACCCCCCCCCCAGCTTGAGCTGGAGAAGTTGAGACTCCTGAGGGGTCCCCCTGGGTCCTGTGTGTCCCCATTAACAAGGTACAGATGGTGGGAAGTGGGGGAGTGGAGCTGGCAGACTGGGACATCCTTTGTGATCAGGACAAGGACTCAGGGGGATGTCTTGGCTCAGTGGATGGCAGTGGATAGATCCTGGTCATCCAGGATCAGATGTACGCCCTGGTGCCAGGGCAAAATAGGAGACCCCCGAACAAAGACCACCCTCAGGGAGAAGGGAAGGAGTCATGGGAAGCAGAAAAGCTGGAAGTAGACCAAGAATTTTTTTAAGAGAGACTTAGGCCAAGCCCAGAAGTGATTGCATTTACCTTGAACTAAGATTAAGATTTGCTGCTGATCAGAAAGGGGTGGGGGTGGTAGAGCGAACTTGAGTCCTGGAGAAATAAAGCTATGCTTTGGCCATGCTCTGTTTGTGGCGGTTTCTGGGTCAGCAACCTGGGGCCCCCTTCAACCTCTCATTCTCTCTCATCTCTCGTGCTTGGTTGGCACCATGCTCTCTAGTTCTACCTCCACAGCCTCTCTTGAATCCACCTGCTCTCCAGCCACACGTTGCTCAGGCCTGCAACATTTCTCAGGGACCACTGTGGTGGCCTGTTAGGTACCCTCCCTCCCTCTAAGGCTTATGGGGCCTTGTCTGCAGACAGCAGAGGGGTAACAGGATACATCCATTGTTTTCTTTACCTAGACCAGCACCATCTCTCCTGGTTAGTCACTCTATACTCCAACCTGTTTTTTTTTTTTTTTTTAGTTTTATTTTATTATGTTAGTCACCATACATTACATCATTAGTTTTTGATGTAGTGTTCCATGATTCATTGTTTGTGTATAACACCCAGTGCTCCTTGTAATACATGCCCTCCTTAATATCCATCACTGGGCTCACCCATCCACCCCCTTCCCCTCTAAAACCCTCAGTTTGTTTCTCAGAGTCCATAGTCTCTCATGGTTCGTCTCCTCTCCAATTCCCCCCCTTCATTTTCCCCTTCCTACTGTCTTTTTTTTTTTAATAATATAATGTATTGTTTCAGAGGTACAGGTCTGTGATTCATCAGTCTTACACAATTAACAGCGCTCACCATAGTACATACCCTCCCCAATGTCCATCACCCAGCCACCCCATCCCTCCCACCCCCCACCACTCCAGCAACCCTTGGTTTGTTTCCTGAGATTAAGAGTCTCTTATTGTTTGTCTCCCTCTCTGGTTTCATCTTGTTTCATTTTTTCCTCCCTTCCCCTGTGATCCTCTGTCTTGTTTCTCAAATTCCTTATATCAGTGAGATCATATGATACTTGTCTTTCTCTGATTGACTTAGTTTGCTTAGCATAATACCCTCTAGTTCTATCCACATCATTGCAAATGGCAAGATTTCGTTCCTTTTGATGGCTGCATAATATTCCATTGTATATATATACCACATCTTTATCCATTCATCTGTTGTGGACATCTTGGCTCTTTTCATAGTTCCAACCTATTTTGAATGGGATTCACCTTATTGGCCATCACTGATTAGCCAGGGGTGATTGAGCTGCTGACTTAGGCTGGGCCAATCTGAGCCTGTCCCCAGATTTTTTAATTTGGGAGCAGAGAGAGCTCCTAACACTTATGGAGCACTCACTCCACGCCAGGCCCCAGCGAAGCCCTTCACAGACACCATCTCCTTTGACCCTCATAACGCTCTGGTGTTAATAAGGCTGGTGCTGTTATTATGAATGTGGGTGTCTGCAGATGAGGGTGCTGAGGACAGAGCAACTGGACAAAAGAATGAGTAGCCAGAAGCACTGACTCGAGTGAGGCCTCTTTTTTTTTTTTTTTAAAGATTTTATTTATTTATTTGTCAGAGAGAGACACAGCAGGAGAGGGAACACAAGCAGGGGGAGTGGGAGAGGGAGAAGCAGGCTTCCTGCAGAGCAGGGAGCCCGATGTGGGGCTCGATCCCAGGACCCTGGGATCATGACCTGAGCCGAAGGCAGATGCTTAACGACTGAGTCACCCAGGTGCCCTCGAGTGCAGTCTCTTATTAACCAAACTCCTGCCCTTCCCCCTGGGTCTTTTTGGTCACGACCTGAAGGAAGGGAGACGTGCGTAGCCATGAGTGCCAGTATGTGGAAGAAACAGGCCAAAGAGAGGGAGGCTGGTAGGCCATGAGATGGGGTGGCCCGGAGACGAAAGAGAGGGTCTGATGGCCAAGTCCCTGGCTCCAGGGGACCTAGAGGCCCAGCCCGGCCTGTGGTTTGGTTATAGAGTCAACTGAGTTCTCATTCTGCCTGAGCGGGTTTGAGCGGAGCTTCCCTCCCTGGCACAGAAGAAACGTGACTACATGAGAACGGGCTCACACCCATCTCTCTGCGTCAGCATGTCCCTGGTTCCTCATTACCCTTTGGATGAAAGCTCAAACTCCTCAGCACGACGCCCTGCGTGTGCTGGCCGGCCTGACGTGTCAGTGCTCTCCTGCACCACATGTGCCCCGAGCCTGTGGCGGTCCTCGTGGGGCCAGGTGACAGGTCTTTGTCTAGGATTTCATCTCCAAGCTCCTTCCTTTCCCTGCCTCAAAATTCACCTCTCTCATGTGCCATCTCTTAAAAACCTGGGTCTGGACTTTTAACTACAGAAATAATTTGAGGACATCTTAGAAAGTTGCTACATACCTAAGGTAACCAGAGGGAACCACTGGTTACATTTTAACATACTTATCAGACTTGTTCAAAAAAATCATTTTTTATTTCTTTCCATGTGATACACATAGTTAAAAAAAAATCCGAGAGAATGGCAGGACTTTGATGAAGAGCAGCCTTCTCTACCTTCTCCTCACCCCTAAACTTCCACCCCAGAGTATGTGATCTGCTCCTTGAGGTCACTTCCCCAACTCTAAAGAGCTCTTAGATCTCTTGTAATAGGAAGGACACTTTCATCAGCATCTAACAGAACACCTAAAAGTGGCTTAAAGAGTAAGAACATTTATTTATTTCAGAGAATGAAAAGCCCAGACAGAAGTCAGTGGTTCCAGGACCAGTCTCTGAGTCAGGAGACAGCTGCATCTCCTGGCTTTCCCCTCCTGGTCACATGATGATTGCCAGAGCTCCACACATCATATTTTTCTTTCTTTTCTTTTCTTTTCTTTTCTTTTCTTTCTTTCTTTCTTTCTTTCTTTCTTTCTTTCTTTCTTTCTTTCTTTCTTTCTTTCTTTCTTTCTTTCTTTCTTTCTTCCTTCCTTCCTTCCTTCCTTCCTTCCTTCCTTCCTTCCTTCCTTTCTTTCTTTTTTTTTTCTCTCTCTCTCTCTTTCCTTTCTTCTTTCTCTCTTTCTTTCTCCTCTTTCTTTCTCTCTTTCTTTCTTTCAAGAGGGAGAGGAGGGAGGGACAGAGAAAAAGAGAGAGAGGAGGGGCAGAGGGAGAGAGAAATTCTCAAGCAGGCTCCCCGCCCAGCATGGAGCCCGATATGGGGCTCAACCTCACGACCCTGAGATCATGACCTGAGCTGAAATCAAGAGTTGGATGTTCAAGTGACTGAGCCACCCAGGTGCCCCTCCATGCATCACATTTTCACCCAACATCACCTAGGCAGAAAGGAAGGGGCAGGGCCAAGAAAGTTCTCCAGGTGCACCACCTTAATCAGAGAACGAAGTACTTCCTTGAAGCTGCCTGAAGATGTTTCCTTATAAGACCCTAGACAAACCTGGGTCACAAGAGTTCTCTGAACAGCATCTGCTACCTCCTATTTCTAGTTCATGAGATCCACTGATGTCCCACGTGGCAGAGTAGGCTTTAGGACACTTGGAAAGTACTCCCTTCCATTCTTGCTTCTCCCAACACAGTTTTATTATTTTTTAAATAATTTTTATTGTTATGTTAATCACCATACATTACATCATTAGTTTTTGATGTAGTGTTCCATGATTCATTGTTTGTGCATAACACCCAGTGCTCCACACAGAATGTGCCCTCTGTAATACCCATCACCAGGCTAACCCATCCCCCCACCCCCCTCCCCTCTAGAACCCTCTGTTTTTCAGAGTCCATCGTCTCTCATGGTTCGTCTCCCCCTCCGACTTACTCCCCTTCATTCTTCCCCTCCTGCTATCTTCTTCTTCTTTTTTTTCTTAACATATATTGCATTATTTGTTTCACAAGTACAGATCTGTGATTCATCAGTCTCCCAGCACAGTTTTAAAGTACCTCTACTGGTTATCTTTTCAATTTTTAAGAAATCCACTTGCCCCTCACGCCTTGTTCCATTTTGTGCCCACAGAAGCTCTTGCCTCCCCGTATCACCCCATCAGCCCCACCCACTGCCCCCCCCCAGTGCTGTCTCCCAACTTCTACATCTTTCCTTTCACATTGTGACAGGTGATAACACTGACATTTTATTCTGTAACCATAATAAAATCCAGGTCAATACAAAAATTGAATATCAATGAAAACTGAAAGGAAAAGACAAAATTCTCATTATCTGAGACAAATCTAACATATATTTCCTGTGGGTACCTATCTGTGAATTTAGAAGTTTTCAGAAAGTCTAGCAAAGTGCACAGTGAACCCATTACAGTGGTTACCTCTGGGGAGGAGAGAGGAAATGGGCTGGCAGTGGGTGGCCAAAAGGGACTTCAGCATCATCTGCAATGTTCTATTTTTTAAAAAGGAGAATGTATTCCTGTTCCGCTTGTGTCATTAAACTTTAATTTGAAAAAATTCCCATTCATTTTCAGCCAATTATGCCGGCTCTGTGTGTTTGGCAGTGTCCGCGTGTTTGTGTCCAGGGAGGAAGAACGTTTACTTTGTGTGTGTCTGTGAATGAAGTACAGTGATTAGGAAGTAGATTTTTAAAAAATGTAGCAAGCAAAAGCAAAACAAAAAAGGGAGTGCAGAGAGAACTCGTTCACAACAATAAAAATACAGGAATAAACCCATTAGGAGATGGGTAGGTTCTTGATGGAGAAAAGTATTTAACTGAAGAGACACAAGGCGATCAGAATAAATGTACTCCCAGATGAAAAGACTCAGTATTGTATTGATGTCAATTTTCACCAAATTAATCTTGAAATTCACAGAACTTGACAAGCAGTTTTAAAAATTCGTGTGGGGGAGTTAATGTGCAGTAATAGTTCGCTTAGATAATTGAAAAGGAAGCACAATGAAATGGGGTATTTTACTTAAAAGATATCAAAAGTTAGCATAAAGCTCTAGCAGATAAAGGTCTGGTACGGACAGGAACATATGGACCGGTGGAACAGAACAGGGGCCTCACACCAGCCTAGAAACCATGACTCAGGGTGTGAGGGAGCTTTACTTCGGATCAGCGGAGAAAGGCTGAGCTGGTCTGTCTCCTGCGTGGCAATAGTCAGTTGTACGTTCAGGGAGAGGTTAGATCATACCTCATTTCAACCATAAAAATGTATTGCAGATATATGAAAGACCCAAATAAAGGCAAATTTATTAGAAAAGAGTACACAATATATTTAAATGTAGGAGTGAGAAAGGCACAATGTGATGTATACATAAAACGAATAAAGGAAAAGACTGATACATTTGATTAGGTCAAAACTGATAAGGTCTGTCTAAAAGAGCCTGCAAAGAGTTAAAGGCAACAGACGAGCTGGAAGAAAATATTCGCCATGTATATGCAAGAGATTACTATCTGGATTATATTAGGAAATTCCACAAATCAATAAGATAAAGAGAAACCATCTAATTTTTTTAATGAGCAAAAATAAACAGATAATTCAGAAAAGGGAAAATACAAACAGCAGTGCCCAGGAAAATCTCACTTGCAAACAGGTATACAGAAATATAAAAAATGCTTCCATTTTTTGCCCATCAGATTGGCAAATATTTAAAACAGCTGCTTATGGTATGGGGATTTGAGTCCTCTCCTATCCTCTTACTGCAAGTTTAAACGGTACAGAAATTATGGAGGACACTTTGGTAGTATCAGTTAAAACTAAAAATGTGGACACCTTGAGACCCCAAATTCCATTCTCAATCCTAGAGAAAAATTACAGAGCTAGCATGTGCAAGGCTGTTTTCTGCAGCGCTGCTTATGATGGCTTTCGGAAAGAAAAGAAAGCAACCACGTTTGTTCCCAGATCTTAGAGGAGACAGAATGTGGTATAATCAGAGGAATGAATACAATACAGCTATTAAAAGGAACCGGCAAGAGCCATTTGCATCAATTTGAGTATATCCTAAAAATATACAATTGAGTGAAAAAATGCATCTTACAGTAAAATCCTTATAAAGTGGGATGATTCATTCAAAATATCTACATCAGTACTATGTATTTCTATGAAAGGAGACCCATAAAGTTGTGGAGGGGGTAGGAAACTAGGGTTTCAGAGGGTGACCAAAGGAAACTTTAGCTGTATTCATATTATTCTTTTAAGAAGGAGAATGTATTCATGCTTTGCATGTTTAATTAAAGCATAATTTGAAAAGATTCTCATTTGTTTTCAGCCATGTGTTTGCTTATGTTCATATGTTTGTGCCCAGGGAGGAAGAATGTTTACTTTGTGTGTGTGTCTGCAAACCAAGCACAGTGATTAGTAGGTGGGTTGAAATGGAATAAGGAGAAACAGGGCCAAACAAATAAAGGGAGAGGAGATTCCATTCTCAGGTGACCGCCAAACCTAAACTAAATCCGGGAATCAATTTATCAAGAACTATGCGAGACTTTGACCAGAGGAAAATGTAAAACTTCCCCGGAAGACCTAAGAGATGACCAGAGCCGAGAGAGGTGCACGTAGCCCCGTGTACTGGTAGGAAGACTCAGCGTGCCAGAGATGCCAAATTTCTTCTAACTTATCCAGAAACTCATAATCCCAATTCAATTTTTCCTGAAGCTTGGCAGGTTTTAACCTTCAGGTTGTGGTACCTTGGTTTTAACATTCATGTGGTGGGACCAATATGCAAGGATGACCAAGGCAATTTTGCAAAAACAACAAAGAGGGTGGGATTTGTCCCGCCAGTTGGCAAAGCATATTATCAAGCTTGGGAGTAGACAAATAGATTAGTGGACCAGAAAGAGCTCTGACATAGACCCATATTGGAATCTAGTGTCAGATGAAGGTAGCAATTTTAAAATCAGTGGAGGAATGACAGATTTTCCAGCAAATGGACTGAAAAACACTGGTTATCAGGTTTGAAATTTATTAAAGTGAAACACCAATATCACACTAAAAATAAACTTCATACACAACAAAGACTTAAATGTGAAAATTGCAAAATAATGTAAAATATACATGCGAGAAAGAAAACTATAAAAGCTTTAGAAAAGAGGAAAAATGGTTGTGATCTTAGTGTAAAGAGGGTCTTCTTAAGGCAAGATTATAAATTTGACATAGCAATAAAAAGTTGTGTAATAAGAGATACACTACAGTTAAACGACAAAGGTCAGACTGGTAGAGAATTCTACATAATGCACATGGCGGACAGGGAAGTACTATCAAGGGTACATGAAGAATCCCCATAAATCAGTACGAAAAAGATACCCAGAGGAAAGATGGACAAGTCGGGGGCGGGCACGTACAATACCTCCAACGGGATACAACATAAACGGCCAGGAGACCCATGAGGAGACTACAGAAGGACCAGTCACTCAGGAAAACACAAATTAAACCAAGAAGAAACCATTTTTTCACCCATTAGATCTGGAAACTTTACAAGCTGGCAATGGTTTGGAGAAATAAGGATTTACATTCACTTGTGGAGGGAGTTTAAGTTTTCATAGCCACTCCAGAAGCCAACCTGGGTCATGTCTATTAAAACTATAAGAGTGGACACCATAGAGGCCAGAGTTCCACTCTCAGTACCTTCTCTACAGAAACATTTTGGGATGAAGCAAGTATCAAGATGTTCCCAACAGCCTTTTTTTTTTTTAAAGATTTTATTTATTTATTTGAGAGAGAGAGTGTGCTCAAGAGAACACAAGCAGGGGGTAGCGGCAGGCAGAGGGAGAGGGAGAAGCAGGCTCCCCGCTGAGCAGGGAGCCCGACGTGGGGCTCAATCCCAGGATCTTGGGCTCATGATCCGAGCAGAAGGAAGACACTTAACCAACTGAGCCGCCCAGGTGCCCCTCCCAGCAACATTCTTCATATTAGGGGGGAAAGCCTGTCAGGACGCTAGAATAGGGGAAACATGGTCCAGTCATGTGAAGGAGTATCACGTAGCTGTGAAAAGGACGAACAAGAGCTGGTATGTCAACAACATGGGTAGATCTCAATAATGTAATACTGTAATGAAATGAATGTAATGAAAAAGGAAATGTATGAAATGAAGGTAATGAAAAATGCAGGATACAGTATAATCCCTACGATGTGGTATAATTAATTCAAAATGCCTCCATTAATACTACAAATTTACTATGGAAGGCAACATATAAAACTGGGAACAGTAGTCACTTCCATGGAGGGGGGAGGGACCAGGATCTCAGGTGGCCAAAGGAAACTTTAGCTGTATTCATATCGTTCTACTTTTTAAAAAGGAGACTATATTCATGCTTTGTGTGTTTAATTAAAGTATAATTTGAAAAGATTCTCATTTATTTTCAGCCAATTATGCCTGCTTCGTGTGTTTGGCTATGTTCATATGTTTGTGCCCAGGGAGGAAGAATGTTTACTTTGTGTGTGTGTCTGCAAACCAAGCACAGTGATTAGTAGGTGGGTTGAAATGGAATAAGGAGAAACAGGGGCCAAACAAATAAAGGGAGAGGAGATTCCATTCTCAGGTGACCGCCAAACCTAAACTAAATCCGGGAATCAATTTATCAAGAACTATGCGAGACTTTGACCAGAGAAAAATGTAAAACTTCCCCGGAAGACCTAAGAGATGACCAGAGCCGAGAGAGGTGCACGTAGGCCCATGTACTGGTAGGAAGACTCAGCGTGCCGGAGATGCCAAATTTCTTCTAACTTATCCAGAAACTCCAAGTAATCCCAATTCAATTTTTCCTGAAACTTGGCAGGCTGGTTTAAAATTCATGTGGTGGAACCAATATGCAAGGATGACCAAGGCAATTTTGCAAAAACAACAAAGAGGGTGGGATTTGTCCTGCCAGTTGGCAAAGCATATTATCAAGCTCGGGAGTAGACAAATAGATCAGTGGATCGGAAAGAGCTCTGACATAGACCCACATTGGAATTTAGTGTCAGGTAAGGTAGCAATTTTATTTTTATTTTTTAAAGATTTTATTTATTCATTTGCGAGAGAGACAGAGAGAGAACAAGCAGGGGGAGAGGCAGAGGGAGAGGGAGAAGCAGACTCCCTGCTGAGCAAGGAGCCCGATGCGGCACTCGATCCCAGGACCCTGGGATCATGACCTGAGCTGAAGGCAGACGCTTAACCATCTGAGCCACCCAGGCACCCTAAGGTAGCAATTTTAAATCAGTGGAGAAATGATATATTATTACGTAAGTGGTGTTGGGACAATTATAATTATATCTATTTGGGGATGGGGGATTTAAAATCAGATCCTAAGATTCATGCACATGGAATTTATTTCTTGTATATAGTATAAAGGCTTAAATATATATGTATATGTAAACTATAAATTTTAGAGAAGGAAATGCTTATGACCTTCATATAGCAAAGGTTTTCATAAATAAGACTGTAAAAAAGACAAAAGATTGATGAATTTGATTATATCAAATTTAAAATTTCTCTAGGACAAAAGATACCATATAATTAAATGACAATCACAATGCAGAAAACACTTGCAATATACATAACAAAGTATTAGTATTCAAAATACATAAAGAACTCCTAAAAATCAATAGCAAAAAAAAAAAAAACCCTTAAAAAAATAGGCAAAGGATATGGACAAGCAATCCAGAGGAGGACATATAAATGGACAGTAAACACATGAAGACTTCAGTCTTGTAGGTAATTCAGAAAAATTCAAACTAAAACAAAATAGTATTTTTCACTCATCAGACTGGTTAAAAATGTAAAACTTGGAAATGGTCTGGGGAAATGGATGCTCATACGCTGCTGGCAGGAGATTACATTAGTAAGGCACTTTGGAGAACATTTTAGCAGTTTCTATTAGAATTAAAGATGTATATACCCTGTGACCCATCAATTCCATTTTGACTATCTGTCCCAGAGAAACACTTGTACATGTGTAAAACGGGCAATGTACAAGGACGCTCTTGGAGGTATGTCTTAATGGAATGGCACTGGAAACATTTTAGCAGTCAATTAATGGGAAACAAGGAAATCACACGGGGTGTAATCGGTTATGGCCGCCAGTCGCGAGCTGCAACAAGCTACACCAGGAGTCTTGTAGGGTACACTAAGCTGAGAGCAACACCTCCAGTGTGTACACACCATGTCTGTGCAAACAAACACACACAAAAAGAGAACAGATGTGTTTCAATGGGCATAAGAAAACATTTTAAACAAACAGCAAAAAGCCAAAGAGCAGCAGCTACCTCTAAAGGAGGAGAGGGGCCTGAGGCAGAGATGGGGCGGGGGTGGGGGTGGGGGGTGTCCAGTAGAGACTTTATCTGTAACACTCTTTTATTTAAAGGAAAATGTATTCATGGATTACTTGTATAATTAAAATTTAATTCAAAAATTCTAATTCATTTCTAGCCAATTAGCTCTGCTTTACGTGTGTGCTGTGTTCTCATTTATGTGCCCAGAGACAAAGCACATTTACTCGGAGTGTGTCTGTGAATGAAGCATGGTGATTAGTAAATTGACTAAAATTTGGAAAGCCAAAAGAGAAAAGGAAAACTTCTTCCACTTGCAAAAACAACAAAACTGATAAGGTACTCAGGAGAGTGTCACACCATACGCAAAAAATATATTTCAGATGGGTTAAAGACTTAAATTTTTAAGAAATGTGAAAAACGTTTATGGCAAAAGTGGCTGAGCTTTATTAAAAGGCATTAAAAATCAAACCCAAGAGATAAGGCCCTGATTAAATGGAGACAGATACCATGTTCACAGATGAGAAGAACTGGTAACCTAGAGGTGTTCCTTTTCCCTTCAATGCAATCCCACTCAAAATTCCAAAAAAATTTTTTTCATGGAACTTTGATAAGCCGATTCTAAAATGTATATGAAAAAGTAAATGGGCAATATGATCGAAGTAATTTTTAAAAAGAACAAAAGGCCAGGGAGGGAGGGGTACTTACCATATCAGGCAATAAGAGAAAGCTCTGCTCATTAAAGTCTGGTATTGGCCCGGAAGTAGACAAATAGATCAACAGATCTGAATAGAGCCTAGACATAGGGAACTGGGGGAAAAGATGGTGTTGGGACAATAAATGGTGCTTAGCAAGCTGGTTATCCATCTGGAAAAAGATCAGATCAGATCTCTGTGTCACACCATACGCAAAAAATACATTTCAGATGGGTTAAAGACTTAAATTTTTTAAAACTACAGAAGTTTGAGACGCAAGTAGAGGATGTACGTATCATTCATGTGGTGGCGAGGATCAAACGAGAGCTGCTCTCGTGCTATAGCACTGGAGATTTTCATCGCTGCGGCTGGATTTGATGCTTTAATATCTGGTAGGTCCAGAGTTGGGCTGCGCCTCCACCCTTCTGCACATGCCCGTGGAGCGTCTCCTCCTCCACCTCCTGGACCCCCTCTCTTTCTCTTTCTCTCCAGCTCAGCCTGGTCCTGGGAAGGACCAGGGAAGGTGCGCTGAGGTCTGAACCTAGCTCCCGCCACTTGTGCTCTGTGTCAGCAAGGCACTTCCTCCTCTGGCTTCTGTTTCCTCCTCGATGAAACTGGGTCATGCTTTATCTCATGGGGGGGGACGTGAAGTTCACTTGGGATGATGAATGTGAACATGCACAAATGGTATGGAGTTTACAAGGATGAGAGGAGCTGGCTCCTCCACTCACCCAAACCCTTGCCACTCGTGACCTAATGCCCTAATTCTTTCCTGCATTGCAACTTCTGGAGGATTGTCATAGATTCTTTTTGGTCAGAAAGTCTGAGTGTTGATTTCAGATATTTGATTCCAAGGCAGAAAATACCGATTCGGCACCCAAAGAGCTTACTGCCTGTCGCTAGGTGCTGAGAAACACAAGAAATAAGACACAATCCTGGCCACGAGACAGGATAAAACTGATCTAATTAGCACTGAAGTCAGTACACAGCTCGGATAAAAGCTCCCAAAAGGACATGGAGATCGAGTCACTCCCTAAAAGGTAAATAATTCAATTTTGCCCCATTCAGTCCGATACACATTATTGCCCCCAAACGAATTTATCCACCTCTACACTTGATCCCAGCCCCTCTGGGAGCTCATTTCACACTATTTGTCTCCACCCTTAATCGCTTCATCACTCAGGCTTGCTTCCCTCAGAATATTCATATGCCAGCATTGCTCTTTCCTTTAAGATTAAAATTAAAAGGCCTTAGACTTTGCTTCCTCTTCCTTAATTGACCCCCACCCAAGCTGCCTCACTCAAGGTCCCCAAAAGGTCTCAAAAGCACGGGCCCTGGTGGGTGCCAATCGGCAGGGCCACCATGGTGATTGGGCAGTTGTACACGGGAGGAGCCCGCGGATCAGCCCCGTCCTCCCTGACATCTCTGCACATACTCATTGCTAACCACGTCATCTTTCTGCTGAAAGACCACTCTGGCCCTTTCTCTTCAGTGCCCTAGGAGGATTCTTCTTTCCTTTTAGGTTTCCAGGTGTTCGTACTTCTCGGGCTCCGTTTCAGGCCTCTTCTTCCTCAGCCACCCTTCATGGCCTCAGAATGTTCCAGAAAGCAGACAGTACTCTAAGTCACATATCGGATCTCTCAGGAGCTCTGAGTTCATCTCTGTAATTTCTCGCTCTGTGCTCTGGGTATATATGTATTCAGCCACTTCCTCCCCACCTCCACTCGGCTGTCTCAGCTGTGTAGCACCAGACTTCAGGTCTGCCTCATAGACCCCGTCCCTTTCTAGGGCTTTCCAGTTCTGAGAATGGCACTGCCACCTCACCAGTAAGGCAAGCCAGAAATGCAGGGGTCGTTCTGAATCCCTCCTCCTCTCCCTGCCCTACTTCATTCCATCAGCGCCAAGACTAACCAGACTATGTTGACTGTGTCCAAATCTTGTCTACCATGATCACAAACACTTCTTAACTGGCCTCCCTAAGTCTCCCTGTGCTTCTTCTGATTTCTCCATAGCACAGCCAGTCTCAGATGACAGTGACATACCAGAGCAGGTCTCAGCCCCGCTCCCCTTGCTCCAGGATGTGTGCTGGAGCTCAGCCCTGGCCTCCAAGGGCCTGCTCAGCCAGCACTGCCTGCCTTTCTGGTCTCACCTCCTCTCCTTTTGCACAGGCTGTTCCCTCTGCCTGGAATGCTTTTCCCCAATTTTCTCTGTCCAATTAACTCCTTCCCCCTCTTAACAACTTTGTTCAAGTGTCGCCTCCACAGGGAAGCCTCCTGGAGTCAGCCTAGGACAGGTCCCCTTGTTGGACACCCTCTAGCACTTAGTTTCTCTCCTTCGGAGTGCCTATCCATGTTGTATATTGGTGCGTGCCATTATTTCATTTCATGTCTTTCTCCTCTCCTACCGTGCAAGCTCCATGGGAACAGGGATTCTGCCTATTTCGATTCATTTACCCAAGTATCCATGCTGCTAGGCACACTGCCAGGCACGTAATAGACACTAAATTAGAACATGTAGAATGAATAAATTCTGTCACTCAACAATGCTTATTGCATTTGGAAGCTGACGTCTGCCTATAAACTTGCTCACATCTTTCCTACGTTCAAACTCCCCGCCCCTAATCCCTCACCTCTCCAAGTCTTCCTTCCAGACTAATCAAAGGACTCCTAGTGACAGATTCATGTCCCCCTCACATCTGAATATTAGTTCGGTTTAAGCCCCATTACTCCCCCAAAATGCTCTTATTAAGGTCACCAAAAACTTACTAATCATGAAATCCAAAGAATTCTGTCTTTATTGGAATTCTCCGCTGCATTTGACAATGTTGATTACTTTCTCCTTGGAATGCCTCACTACTTTGGTTGCCCTGGCAACCCCTCTCCTGGTTGTTTGTCCACATCTCTGAGGTCCTTCCTTCTCTTTCCTTTGTCGCCTGCTCACACCTTGACTGGTTCCTCACATGTCCCTGTAACTCGTGATTCTGCCCTAAGGCCCTGTCCCATTCTCTCTCTGGCGATCTCATTCTCAGGCTTCCCATTACTCCCTGAGTGGCCATGGCCCTGGGCCAGTACTTCCAGTCCAATCTCTTCCTGAGCCCCAGGCCCTGGATCCAAGTGCCTGCTGGACTCCACCTGGCTATGACCCTGACCCCTTGGCTACATCTGAGTCCACTGTCCGGCTCCACACAGCAGCTCCCCATGCTGCGTCCCTCATATACAGGGGCCTTCTGCCCACCTACCCAGGGCCCACCCAAACACATACGAGTCACCCTCATCATCACCCTCTCTTACCTGATAGTGAATCATACACCAATTATTTCTGGGTTTTAGCTACTACAAGTTTCTGATCTATTTCTGTCCATCTCCACTGGTCTAGTTCAGGCCCCTCCTTCCCTCATCTGGACCATGGCTTCCTATCAGATCTCTCTGCCTCTGGGCTGGTTACTTCTTGTAATGGATGTCTAGGGGTTTGGGCTTTCTAGCGGCCCTCATTCTTCCTAATGCTCCTTGTTACCTGTAGGGAAATGTCCTGTTCTCTATTTTATGTGGCTGTGGTGGGACCTGGGCTGCTCTTGCACACAAAAGCCACAGAGGTGCCTCCTCCAGCCCCTGCTTCTCACCACCCGGGTCCTGTCAGGGTGGCACTAGGCCCAAGCTCAGCCAGTTAGACCAAGGCTCTCTCTTGATTTTGACTTCTATTCAAATATGGAAGAAAGAGAATTATTCCATGTCTATGAGATACCACCACCATGTGCTGGTGGGCCGTGAACGTAGCATTCAAGATGGTGCCCAGTCTCCACCCATTTCACTGCCCCTCACACTCTCCTTCCAGCCCGTCCCGACTTCCTAAGTGAAATGGGGCTAATGGTAGCTGTGTGTCTCACCAGGGGCGGGAGGATGGGGTTGTGATGACCAAAGGAGACAAGTGTAATAGCCCGCCATGTACACTATAAAGAGCTGTGCCCACAGAGGGGTACAGCCTGCATTTCCTGGGGTGCAGACAGCCTCACACTCACAACAGCCTCCACCTCGAACCGTGTTTCCTTGTTCACTGATTCGCTGGGAATTGTCACAAAATCTTTGTGATGAAACAGAATTCTGAACCTCCATTTCAGACATTTGGGATTTCAAGCAGAAAATAATTATTCTGCCTCTACCTCGCGTGCTGCCTGTTGCTAGGTGCCGAAAGGTACACAACCCGAGGAAGACATGGCCCCAGACACAAGGCACGACGAAACCACTGCTAATTAGAGCTGTAGTCGGTACCCAGAGGGCAGAGCAAAAGCCTCCAGAAGAACATGGAGATCAGCTTACCTCGTAAAATGTGCATGATTTAATTGTGCCCCTTTCCACCAACACGGCTAATCCTTTCACCTCTACACTTAATCCCACCGCTTGGGGGCCCCTCGCATGACCTGTCGCTGCTCTTCAAACTCGGCTCCCATAGCCCTCCTCCCTCCAAATGTCAGCGGCCAAGACACAGCACCTTCCTGGGCCCTGCTGTCCCCCCCCAGCTCCCCCTTTTGCTTTCTCAGCCAGACTCCGGATCATCCCCCACCTGGGTGGGCTTCTGGTCCCTCCCCCAAAGTTGCTGTGGCAAAGGTCCCCAAGACCAGGTCCGGGGGATGTCCTCACCTCCCCTGACCTCTGTGCATCTGGCCCACCAGTGGCCACCCTGACTTGTGGAAATTCTCACCTCCCTGGGCTTCTGGGACCCCCACTTTTCCGGTCTTCTCCTCTAGCCCCTCCTGCTCAGTCTCCTTGGCAGGTTCTCTGCCTGCATCCATTCCTGAAGTGTCAGTCACAGCTCAGTATCTGGCCCTGCTCTGTGAACGCTGCACCTTCTCCTTCAAGCTCATCCCTAATTCTCCATCTATCGCCCTCAGGACACGGCCACACTTTCTCTGTGGGCTCCCAACTGGCATATATACTCTCCATATATACTTGACAGCAGCTCCAGTCAAGGTCACCAAGGGACCTTTTCCCTCCCTACCAGCCTTGTCCTTTGATCTCCCCTCTGATGTCTACAGACAGGAGGCACATTAGGCAACAGCCCTCTCAACCTCTCTTCTGTCTTATCTACCCTTATTTCCTCTCAGCCCAGCTCGGAGACTGTCCTTGACCCAAATCGTAACTCTAGCACTTCTCTCCAGTATCCCGGACTCCTCAGGACAGGTGGCCATGCTGTCGGCTTTTCCGTCCCCTTTCATTTTATTTATTTTATTCTGCTCACCTTGCAGGGCTTCTGCTGCATTTCTCACAGGAAACTGCTCTGGTGAGGATCCAGGGGCCCCCAGTCCCTCCATGCAGTGAGGTCTCAGTGCTTATCTACCTAGCTTTTCTCCTTTTTCTGCCGAGTGTTCCCTCCTGGAAACACTCCACATCCCTGGGCTGGCATGCCAACACAGGCTCCAGGTGCTTCTTCCACCTTTTTCTGACTTTTTGCCTTTGTGGGTTCTTCTTTCTCTCTGCCCACCCCTTACACTGGGGAGAGGTTCTCCGCCTGGATCCTTTTCTCTTCTCAGCTGCCATTTCTCCGAGGGCCAGCTCACCAAAGCCCACGGCTACAATCGCAATCAGTTATAAACCAAATCTTTTGTTCAAATTTCCTTCAGGATCCAAACCCTCTGCCTAGCTCCTTATAGGCCACCTCCACCTGGACCCCCACCTTTCACTCAACCTGTCAAAATTGAGCTCAACAATCCTCCTCCAGCCCCTGAGTCTGTCCTTTCTCTTAGGTGCTCTCCCATCGACACAGTCACCCAAGACAGAAACAGGGAAGGCATCCTTGACTCTTTCTTTAACCCAGCCATCGGTCAGTCAGCAGGGTTTTCTAATTTTCCCTTCTCTCCATCCTCTTGGCTCCTGCCCTAATTCAGGCCTTGCCCTCTGTACTTGGACCAATGCGATCATCTCCTCATTAGCCCTTGCCCCTCCAGATGTCTCCAGGTAACCAGAATAATCACCCTAAAACAGAAATCTTACCATGGCACCTGCCTGCTCAAAATGCTTCAAAGGCCCCCTCTTGTTAAGAGGAAAAAGACCCAACTCTTCAGTTAGACAGACATGGCACTGTGTGATCTGGTCCCACCTTCTGCCTCCCTTGCTTCTTACTTCATGCTCTGGCGACCCTGAACTGTCTACAAGCTCATGCATGATGCTAACTTCCGTCTCTGCCCTCTGCCTGAGTAACTCCCGCTCATCCAGGCAGCTCTTCTAAGAACCCCCCAGATACTCCCATAAAGCCTCACACTTGTACCACCCATCCCAGCTGCTCCATGCTTTGTCCATGTCCCAAACACATCTCTGGCCTTCTTACTACACATCATTTTAGTATCTGTGTGTCTTACCTCTTTGACCATATGCCCAAGATATGCCATATCTTATTCATCTTCATATTTTAACGCCTAGCACCATGCCTGACACAAAGAAGACAATAAATGTATAAATACATAGGCCACTTGCCCTTTCTTGAAACTTTCAGTTCTCTCTTCTCTTTGACTATCATATTACTTTTCAAAAAGTTTATGCCAATTCACAGTCCCCTTAGCGCTGAATAATAGTGCCTGGCCCACTGTATCCTCATCAGCATCGGGTATTCTTTTTTTTTTTTTTAGAACTAAGGAATTTACTTATTTTTTTAAAGATTTTATTTACCTACTTGAGAGAGAGAGAGAATGAGAGATAGGAAGCACGAGAGGGAAGAGGGTCAGAGGGAGAAGCAGACTCCCCGCTGAGCAGGGAGCCCGATGCGGGACTCGATCCCGGGACTCCAGGACCATGACCCGAGCCGAAGGCAGTCGCTTAACCAACTGAGCCACCCAGGCGCCCAGCATCGGGTATTCTTAAACTTCCCCCCCTTAATTTGTTGGGGGGACTCGTATTTCCTTATTGTTTTTTTTTTTTTTCTTTTGAGAGAGAGAGAGCATGTGAGCAAGGGAGTGGGAGAGGGAGGGAGAATCTTAAGCAGGCCCCGCGCCCAGCACGGAGCCTGATGCAGGGCTGAATTCCATGATCCCGAGATCATAACCTGAACCAGAACCAAGAGTTGGAGGCTTAACCAACTGAGCCACCTAGGTGCCCCTCCTCATGTTTTTTATTGTTGATCTTCAGTTATTAGTGGATTGAGTATTTTTTCAAAAAATTTTTAGTCAGTTCTTCTATTTCCTCTTCTGTAAAGTCGGTTTAGGTAAATGATACACTTCTCTGTTGCATTTTACCGTTAAGGTTTTGCTTGTGTTCTTTTACACATTATGGATCTGCAAATAGTTTACCCATTGCTTTTTGGTTCTGTTTGTGATATTGTTTGATTCTGGAAATATTTAGTTTTGATGTAGTCAGATTGGTTGGTCTTTGCCTTCTTGATGTCATTCTGTTCCTTTTTACCTTAGTGGGGTTCCCCATTCAGACACTTGTTAATTATCCAATTCCTTTCTTCCCTGGTTTTTAATGGGCTCGTATCTCCTTTCTGACCTTTTAAAATAGGATTCGAACTTGGATGTGTGCTCTGAGGGGACACTGGAAATGGATTAATATTTTTCTTTCCATAGTCAGAGCCCCAATTTTGGATGAGTCTTCCTGTCATGGCTCTGGCTCTGGGCTAAGCCATTCCTGGCTGGTTACGGCGTCAGGGCCACAATGTTGTCACAGAACATGCCACCTGGATGGGGGGGCTGGAAAGCTATGGGAAGGTATGATTCCAGGCATAGACAATGAAATACAGAGAGGACTTCAAGGAATGAGAGCAGAAAACCTTTCTGGAAGCCCTGCCAGGACAGTGGGTGAACAGGCATTTCAACTGCTCTGCCAATATGAATGGCTGAATCTAGCTAGCACCCACCAGTCCTGGAGGCTTCTGATCCTGCAAACAACCATTACCAGGGATGACAAGAGAAGGGAGAGCCCAACCCTGCCCCTCACCTGCATCAACCTACCTGCACAGACTCTGCCAGGACATGTCACCAGTGGCGGAAAAATCTCCGAGCCAGTTCTGCCAGGCTCAAATCCTGGGGGCTGCAGCCATCACCACGATTCTTCCATGCTCCGAGATATGGACTTGACAGCAGATCCTGGAGTCACCATGCCCCCTCTCCAGTGACTGCCCTAGGCACCAGGGCATCTGAGGGCGATGCTAGAGCTGGAAAGGAACTCGAGATCATCTAGTCCAACTGCCTCATTTTACAAATGGGGAAACTGAGGCTCAGGGAAGACAGGTGACTCATAGCCACCTGTTGCCAGAGGGAGGATGCCAGGCTGTGGAACCTTTTGTAAGGTTCTTCTCACACATCTGAGAAATAGTAGTCTCTGTGATATGTGTGTGTGAAATATTAGTCTGGAGGCTGGAAAATATTGTCACTTCAGAGTTGCTAAGAAGAGATTGGGAGGCAAACTGAATTTTCTTACTTGTAGGAAGGACTGGGCCACCTAAGTCCTTAGGAAGTCCAAGAGATTGACTGATTAGGGCCATCCCTCCATCCATCACCCTGGCCAGCCAGTCTGCAGGTTCCCTGCCAGCTCTGGTTAGGCCTGTGCCTGGTCAAGGGACAAAGACCAAGCACCCACCCTCAAGGGTTACACGGGGCGTTGATGGCCAAGCTAAGAAGATGGGAGCACAGGCAACAGGTAGCCACTGATGGGCTTTGTCTGTCTTCCTCCCTCAAAGACCTTCCCAAATGTGCCCTGAGACTCTAAGATTCTGCACCCAATAGATTTGAAGTTTATTCTTTAATGCAAAAAATCCTTTCATTAAACACTTGCTTATTGTAACATACTTTCTTTCACTCTCTATCTCTAAGAAGTAACAAGGGTAATGAAATAACAAGGGTGAAGTTAACTGATGGCTTTGGAAATGTTAAAGACTTCCCGTCCAGTCCCCTCCTGGGCATACACATGGGGAAACAGAGGCCTGGAAAAGAGTGAGCAGAGGACAGCAAAGTCACATGGGACATGAGGTGGGTGGGGATCAGGCCCCCTTAGAGGGCTGCAACCACCAGTGTGGGGCAGGGAATTGGCTTGAGGGTTTAGCTTTGGAAGAAGTGGTGAGCCGGCCAAGTGTAGACTCCCAGCTGCCCAGGAAAAGAGGTGAGGCCAGATATGGCACTGCAATGGGGCCGCCGGGGGGCCGCCCTCTCACTGAGCTGAGCTCAAGGCTGACATGGTCTTGTTCTGCATCAGCTTCTCAGAGCTTGGCATAGGGCCTGGCAAACGCTCCTGGCATGAACGAATGAGCAGGAGAGTTGGATGATCAGATCGCATCCCTAAGAGGCTTGAGCCCAGTAAGGGCTGGAGGTAGAGGGCCACAGAAGACAGGGAATATTTGTGAAGACTCCATCTTGAGCCAGGCTATGGTGGATATTATAATATCCATTTTCTAGGTGAGGAAACAGGCTCTGGGAGGTATGGTCACAAAGGCGGGGGGCATAGGACCCGGGGCTCCCTGAAGCCTCGCCTCTCAAGGTTTGTTCGTCCTACACTGTTCCCCAAGTCTATTCCCACCCACTGTTTGGGTCCCAGTACCCCAAAAACCAAGGACTTCCTTCAGCTGTTGCTTGGCCAGGTTTCTCCCTTCCCCAAACCCACTCTATAATCAGTTTTTCTCAAGCTACTGACTTCTCTCTCTGAAGCTTGGCAGACCAAACTGCCCCTCTTCTGGCTTTCGGGAAGACACTGGGGAGGCAGGTGCTGGGCGGAGGCTGGACCAGCCCGTCTGAGTCAGGATCACCTTCCACCACTTGCTGAGGAGAGCACTTCTTAGTTCTTCCCTCTTTTCAGAGTGGTGACCCTTTCACTCATTATGGGGCAGGTGGGGGGTGAGGGGCAAGTTTTGCACTGGCTGTGGGGGATTGGGATTGGACACTGGTGACAACCCTCCTCTGGCCTCCTTTCCTGCAGCGGTTCAATGGGAGGCAGGCTTCCTTCCATCACCTTTCTCCATCCCTCTCCCGCCCCAGCTCCTGCCCTTACTTCCCCACCCACCGGCATGCCTGAGATCTCCTTCTCCCTGTTCCCAGGGAGCTGGACAGGGCAATGGCCTTCTTGACAGCCCTGTAGCTTTCACTGCTCAAATGCTAGCTGGCCCATTCCTTGCTGAAAGAATCCCACCTTAAAAATGCTGTTCTGATTGGGTTATCCCCTATTCCCACCAGATCCTCGTTTGTGATGGTTCCAGTCAGCTGGAAACTGAAGAGTTCTCGGGACTGTTTTGGGGCCCGCCACCAGGATGTCAGCCTTCGGCCCCTCAGTATCTCCCAGCAGAGTCCTCAAAGCTTTGAACAGCCTGACCTCTATTGCCAAAAGCCGTCTGAGCTGATTCTAAGACAGCCAGATACTGGTGGCCCTTCATTTTACTTTCAGTCCCATTTCTTTATCTGCAAGAACAGAGATGCTTGATGAGATGCTGAGAAATAACATCTCATGTATTATTTCACTGCTCAAACATTTATATTTGTCCTCAGGTCTCAGCCTGAACACCAATCCTTCCCCGCCCTGCATCAGATCCCCTTTTAGACTCCTATTATAGCATCTGCCACAATTCATAGTTTTATACATATCAGTGGGACTGTCTGCCCAAGGTCATGCCCTTTCCCATTAGCCTGGATGACGCCCTAAGGGCAGGGATATCCACCTCGTGTGGCCCCCAGGCCTAGCCCCTACACAGATTCTGGTAAGTACCCCCTGACTGAGTAACAGTGCAGGTTCCCTTGAAGGGCGGGAGGAACCCAGTCACTATGAAGAGGAAGGGACGAAGTTCAGGAAGGCTTCCTGACAGAGGCATATCTGGGGTCACATGGTACACTGACTAAAGCAGAAAGCATATGCAGGCTGTCCTGCAGGGGCACTGCCAGCTTCCCAGAGCTCAGTCACCTTCTTCAGGTGTATCCAGGAGCACCTTAAGATCCTAGGAAGAAGGATTCCCAGTATTTAGAGCTAGGAACTGTTTGCTCCAAAGACCACATTTTACCTATAAGGAAACAGAGGTCCAGAGCAGGGTATAGACCAGTTCTGACAGAAGTCCAGCCCAAGGCCTCGTGGGGTCTGCGGTTAGCAGGTACCCCGTGAGCAACCGTCTCATACTGGAAGCCACAGCAACCAGAGGGATTGCAGAGCGTGATTTTCTAAGGCCCGGTGCCCCTGCTTTTTTCCAGAAGAGGTATCTACTTTTCACTTTCCTGAAAGGTGTTTCAGGAAGAGGAGGCAGGGTCAAGGTGGAAAGCCGCACCGCACTGCGCACTGCGGGGCAGACGGAATGCTGATTTGGCAGTCACCTTGTGGGGGGCGGGGGGAGTGGGCTGCGGGCTCCCTGCTGGAAAGTGCCACACATCTTTCAGAAGGAGGCCTGTTTGTAACACTTAAGCAGGCTTGACCTACGACAGAAAGCTGCTTTCTGAGGGAGAGCAAAATAAACAATAATCTTGGCTTCATTTATCATCCAGGTGCCTCCACAGGAGAGTGGGGCCACAAAAGCCTTTTTTGTTTGCTTGTTTTGTTTTTGGAATTTGCAATTGTCTATTTTCTTAAGTCTTCCCCACTAGGCTAGAATCATGCGCTCCTGGAGGGTCAGGCCTGGGTCTTGCCCCTGAAATCCCCAGCAAGCCTCGTACAGGGGCTCAATGTTTGCTGAATAAACTCTCCTTTCCACGGGTAGGACTTTTCAGCTTGTCAAGACTTTGCTGAACCACGAAATATATCCAGAAACCCAGAAAAGAAGAATTCAGAGGTAAAAGCACAAAAAGATCAGGCAGAAAATACTCAGCAGATATAATCAATACAAGTTCAGTTCTTTGAAAATACCTTTAAAATGGATAACTCTTGGCAAGTTTTGGTCAAGGAAAGAGAAAGCATGGACAAGCAACAATGCTAGGAATGAGAAAGGGGACAAACTGACAATGGGGAGATTTAAAAGGGGCAGGAGAAAATAACACAAAACTTTACGGCAATAAATTAAAAATCAAGATAAGACATGTGACCTTCTATGAAATTACCAAAGCCCTTTTGCAACTGTTATCTCCAGAAACCCTTATAACAGCACTGTGCTTTGGAGAGCAGTATTCCAGTTAGGTTTTCTCGAAGGAAAAGAGACTGAGAGGTGGACACCCAGCCCAGGTCCCTGACAAGCTACCTGCTTTGTCTCAAAGGTCAGAGCCACAGGAGCACGTGCCCATCAACAACAGGGACCCGCCACACTCTGGCACTTCCAGCCATCACCTTAAGCCCCCTGGTTGGAGGCCACTCTTATTTATTTTTCCACTTGAAATGCCATAAGGGGTTTCACTTTATTTTTACTTCAAAAGCAGCACCATAAAAATCCTTGATGATTAGAGCTCCAGCTGTCCTAAGTTGTTTGTCAAGGGATCGGTTACTCAACTCTCCTATGGAGGGAAACAGTTTCAGGCGAGAGGCCATGGGAGCTGAGAAACACAAATGTCTCATCTCTAAAAACTTTCAGACTCCCTCCTGTTCACCGCCTGGCCTGCCCCCTCCTCCCCTCCCCCAACCCCACCATCTGCTCTCCAGAGAACAGATCAAATTTTCGGGCTAAGGTACTCTGGCGCCAAGGACTCAGCCCCTCCATGCTACCCCCTGCCCCATACCAACTCAGAAATCCAACACCACAACCCAAATGGACTGCAGCCACATAAAACCACAAAGTAAAGTTTATAAAGCTTTATTAAACATTTCAAACAGCTGTGCAACGAACACACCGAAAATAAAAGCTCCAGAATAGCAGTCCAAATGTTCCACAAGTGTGGCCTCACGGTCCCATTCCCTAGATGGACTGCCTCCAGTTCTGTCCTCTGCCTGGCCCACCGCCCTTCCCACTCAGGCAAGAGAAAGATGGGTGACTGAGACTGGACGGACAACCATTGCTGGTCCCCAGTGGGCAGGGGCCAGGAGAAAGTCTCATTTGCCAACACTTGTTACTGAAGCGCAGAAGAAGCAAAAAGCGAGTGACAGTCACAAAGTCTTCCTGTGTATTCTTCATAACGTACAGTCTATATGCGCAGGACTGAAGGAACTCCTGGCACAAGGACGATGGCCACTGCTCCCCTCTGTCTTGTCTGAACCACCACGGAGTCCAGTGAGCTGGTCACCCTGCAATCCCCATGCTAAATAAAAACTGTAGCAGCACCTACTATAGCTAGCTATTGCTAAACCTCAAAATCAGAACACGTTTGATAAAGCTTCTTTAAAAGGAATATACACATATATTTGTATACACACACACACACACACACACACACACACACACACACACACACTCACGGCACACCAAAAATATCCAAACACCTATCAAGGGGATCATGGCTGTTATGAAACTCTTCCGAGTACTCTTCCATTCACTCTGGGACTGCTACATCTACATGAACACACCACACCTCAATCCTGCAGAGCATGCACAGGAGACACGGTGAGGCCCCCCCTCCTGGGGACAATTGAGAAAGGCAGGAGGAAGGGCAAAGAAAGTGAGGCTGGGCTGGTAAGCGTGAGCCCAGACACTCAGGTGAAAGAGCAACAGATATGTTACTTCTTTCTTAAAAATGAAGTGGAGAAAATACTGCAGATTTGTGGACAACAAACAGTCAAGACACGTTTCTGTCTGGGCTGCTGACCAGGGAAAGAAGGATGAAAAAGCGAGGCTCTCGGGCGTCAGCAATCTCTTTAAATTCGAGATAAGTGCAAAAATGAGCCCTGTCTTGGACAGGTGCTCCCCCAAAAAGGAAAGGGGTAGGAGAGAACTAAAGGGAAACCAGGACAGGGACTGAGGGGATGGTAACATTCTGGTACGGTAAGAGACCCTGACAAGGAGGGGTCACAGAAGTGACGAGACTGGCATCTTATCTGCCCAGGTCATGCTGGGACGGTGTACCAGGATGGGCGCAGACTCCTCGCAGGAATGAGGCGAGGGGAGTGACCATCCTGCCAGCCTGTGGGAGGGGTGGGGGGACCGAGATGGGGACAGAACACACACAATCACAAGACCACCCACGACTATAGGACTCTACAATAAAAGCACCGGTCAGTGCCATTATTCACATTATAAGGATAAAACATCACAGGCCAAGAAAGGCGCCGTCAGGAATGTGGCACCCGCGGGGCTGCGGGATTTGAAACTCCAATGCTTTATGACCTATGTCAATGCCTCCCCTCCCATCTTCTGCTTCCTTGGAAAGCTAACTGGGCAGGCTGTTAGGTGCCCACAACGCCGGGGTCGTGCGCCGATTCCGGAAGCGGGGAATCAGAGCAGTGGTACAGGAAACAGTTTCCCCAGCAGCTATAGCAGATGAGGAACAGGGCTGCCAGGAAAACCAAGGCACAGATTGTGCAAGGCTTCCGCTCCAGGAGGAAGCTGAGCAGGTAAAAGCCCATGAACATGGAGTGGCTGAACCACAGGGCGGGGTTGAGGGGCTTGGGGATGAGAAGGACGGGCAGCAGCCACTGGAGGCAATACATGATCTCTGCTGGGCAGGGCCTTCACCAAGGCCACCGGGCACCGCTGCAGGAACCGACCTAATGGGAGCCAGGGGGCGCAGGCAGCTGCCCTCCGCTTTCTTCAACCCTCACTCTCCAGGAGCTGAGCCGCTGTGCTCTCTGGCTGTCAGCCCGGGATCACCAAGGCAGCACGGATCCTGAAGAGAAAAGTCAACACAACAGACAAACAGACAAAAAACAGACAGACAGACAGACAGACAGACAAAAAAAAAAAAAAACAGGAACAGAATGTATACTTATTTGGGAAAATGGATCATGGTTAACAACAGCAAATGTGAATGCCCTTTCCTCCCTGCCCACCCATGGAAGTCTACTCCTCTCCACATCACCATTTCAGGAAGCTCTTGGGTTATCTCCCCCGGGCTTGTCAGGGAGTTGGGCCAGAGGGCTCTTCGGGCAGGTCTGGCACAGTGGACTGGCTTTGCCTGGGCCCTGCCCAGCAGAGATCATGTATCGCCTCCTGGGGCTGCAGCCCGTCCTCAAGGGGCCCAGACCTCACAATACCGCCCTGTGGTTGCCCCCCAATGGCCATGGGCTCCGTGCTGTGCCCCCACAAAATAAGAACAGGGTTTGGTTCTGTATCTATAATGTCACAGCAGGTGCTCAGGGGAGAGTTAAAGCACTGCACTGCCAACTGGAGCCCGCAGGCAATGGATCCTTGCATGCTCTGCGAGGCGGCGGTGGCAGCACTACCAAATATTTTCTTTTAGAATGGCAGCCCAGCATCATTTTGCCAAAACCAGCCAGCTTCTTCAAAAGCCAATGTAGGAAAAAAAAAAATCACCATGCCACTTCAACCAAACTGACCTCACTTGGATCACTTACACTTTCCATCTGCTGCTGGCACTGTATAGAACCTGACCTCTGTGAGCTTTTAATCAAAATTAATTTTCTATCCACATAGGGGCAAATGCCATTTGGCCCCTGTGCTAGGAAGCTTGCTGGGGAGGCGCTCTCCAGTGGCGGGCCACCAGTGCGCTGGGGCTGAGCTCGCGGACCGCGTTCCGGTCTTCCCCGCTGTGCCTGGAAATGGACCTGCGGCAGCCACAACCCTCTGGTGGCGGTAGCAAAACCCCATTCCAAGCTCCAGCTGCCCAGTGCAACGGGTACAAAGAACCTCGCTGACTGCGTTAAGACCTACCAGGGCCTGGGGGGAGGGGAGCAGGAGAGAGAGGTTGAAAAGACCTGTCCAGCAGAAATGATCCTGGACCATTTTCCGACTTCTTGGAAAGCTCATCCCATCCTTTCCGCGCACACAAAGGGGCCAATCCCTCCCGCATTCCTCCCACAGGGTGGATACCCGGTGACTACCACTTTTGCGCCTAGAGCACGGTGCCCTGGCTCTGTTCCTTTCTACCGTCGCCGTGGTAGTAACCGTAAGCGGGAGGCAAAGAATCAGAGAAAAGTTCCGTGCTCAGGGACTCTCGGGAAGCAGAGGACACGGGCTTACAGCACATCAAATACCAGAGTGAGAGTACTGACCAGGGGCCTATGAAGCCAAGGCTCCGGTAAGGGGCACTTTTTTTTTTTTTTGCTCTGCGGGGCAGATGATCCCTAAGTTAGGTTTTCCTGGTTTTCCACCCGTGCCCAAGGTGGGGTCCTGGTGTGCCACTGGACACTGGGCTCGAATTTGCAGGCCACAGCTCCGAGGAGTTCCGTGCCAAAAGGCGTGCACCCCCTACTCCAGCCCTTTGCTCTACTCAAGAGTTGCAGTTCCCCTCCATTTTACACTAAAATTCAAAAGCGGGCACAGCGGAATCTTCTGGAAAGGGGCTAAGATGGAACTCAGGAGGCGGGGGTCGGTGTGGAAAGAGCAGATGGATTATTTTTTCCTCTGCTGGCGAATGAGGAGCGCCCCCGGCCACCCCTCCTCAATGGACACCCCCAAACGCGCATGCGCACTTGGCTGGCGGGCGGATACTTAAGGCGCGGCCACCGCGGCTGCGGCAGTGCGCCCAACAGCGGACTCCGAGAGATCGGCGGACCTTGCCGAACCACGCACGCTCTCAACCACTCACCCACCACTCTTGGAACCATGGCGGCAGTGGCGGCAGCCTCAGCTGAGCTGCTCATCATCGGCTGGTACATTTTCCGCGTGCTGCTGCAGGTAAGTGTGCCCAGGTTCCGGGTGGGCGAGGGGTCCCAATGCGCGCCCCCTTAACCGGCAGGCCCACGTCGCAATTGCCGCCTCCCAGACCCTTCCTATCCTTATTGCCGCGATCCCTGCTTGCCCGAGTGCCGCGGTCGGCACCGCGTGCCCCCGCGCGTTCCCTGCGCCCTCCTCCTCGCGCAGACCCTTCCCAGTGCGCCCGCGCCCAGCCGGGAACAAAGAGTTGGGGCGCGGCGGGCGCCAGCCGCTGACGATCGCCGAGGCTCTTAGCGACCAACGCGGTAAGAAAAACCCGCTACACCCCAGACTCTACCCCAGGAGGGAGGCGGGGCACTTCTGTTTTGCGAAGAGACTTTACGCTCGCATAGCAAAATTTTCTGCCTTAAAAAACTGCGCATTGCGGGGAAATTTCTTTAAAACAATATATATATATATATATATATATATATAGCGCTTGCGAAGGTGGAACCAAAAATAAGTTAGAAAAAGGCACTTCTCAGGAAAAAAAAAGCACTTCATAAAAACCCACAACGAATTAAGAGAAAAGTAATTTGCGGGAAAAAAAATGAATTAGAGAAAATGCGCATTGCAGGAAAAATAAATCAGGCAAAAGCACTTGGCAGAAAAAAATGCATTAGATAAAAAGCGCATTGCAGAAAAAATTAGACAAAGGAGCTAAAAGAAAAAAAATGAATCGGATAAAAAGCGCTTTGAAGCAAACAATTAGAGAAGGTTCTTTGCAGGAAAAATGGGAGAGAAAAAAAGCGCTTCCAATTTTGACAATTCGCTTTGTTAAAAAAAATCAAATAGAGACAGAGTGCTTTGTAAAAATAAATCAGAAGAAAGCACTTTGCCCATGAGATCATTTGCCCTAAAAGCACCCCTTGCAGGAAGAATTCCCTGCTAAAGGAATCCTTTGCCAAAGGAATCGCATATTTCCTTCAAGGTGTTCCTGGAATGCTGCATTTACTGGGTAGGATTCGCTTTTCGAAATCCTCCAGGGACACAGCCCATTGCGAGAAGTGAGGTATACCTAAGTTGTGGGTCCAATCAGCTTGCTGCCATGCAGCCTTCAGCACAGTTGGAAAAGCTCCAGCTGCCCTGACTCGTGGACAAGCTGCGCCCGCGCCTGCCTCTCTAAGTCCGACCGGCAGGCGGGGCAGGGGGTGGGGTGGGGGCGGGCACGGCAGCGCTGCAGACTCGCTGCGGGTGCCTGCCTCTAAGGGCAGGTCCCGGGTCTCTCGCTGCAGGTGTTCAGGTACTCCCTGCAGAAGCTGGCGTACACGGTGTCGAGGACCGGGCGGCAGGTGCTGGGAGAGCGCCGGCAGCGAGCCCCCAACTGAGGCCCCAGCCCCCAGCCCTGGGCGGCCTTGTCACCAGGTGCTCCTGTGCTTCTCGGCCAGCATGGGAGCCAGTGCCGCGCAGGAATGGGGGGTCCCCTGTGCTCTCTCGCCAGAGGAGCATTTGCCAAGGTCAGTGAGGGGCCGGTAGGCCCCCGGAGAAGCAGCACCGACAATGACGACAATACCAGATCCCTTCCAAACCCCTTTGCACCCCTCCAACTGCTGGGCGGGGTAGAGGGAGGAGGGGGGGTGGGGGGAGCATACCCCTGAGATCTGGGCACAGGCAATGCATTCTGATCTGGACCAAGTCGGGACAGTGCCATCCCAGCCCTGCAGCCACGGCCATGCCAACAGGCCCCACCACAGAGATCCTGACAACCGCACCAGCCAGCAGAATGGACATTCCAGCATCACCAGCCGAAGCCCTGAACCCCGATGCAGCAGACAAGGCACCAGCTGCGTGCCTCTGTGGCGGGACTTGAGGGCGAGAGTGAGGGAGGAGGGGTAAGAAACAGAGTGGGGCCCGCTCACTGTCCCTCGCCAACAACTCATGCATTCCAGCCTTGCTGCCTTTGCTCCCTCAATTCCCTCCCCCCCCCACGGCCTCCTGAGCCCACCCCAAAGAAATGTCACTCAATTTGGACCTATTCAACCAGTAAATGATCCCATCTTCACTAAAACACCTTCTCCAAGCCCCCAGCCCCTCACTGATCTTGCTTTCCCTGGTCTCACGCAGTTGTGGTCAATATTGTGGTAATCGCTAATTGTACTGATTGTATAAGTGTGCATTAGTTGTGTCTCCCCAGCTAGATTGTAAGCTCCTGGAGGACAGGGACCACCTCTACAAAAAAATAAAAAACCAGTACCTCCCCCATCTCGCACCGTGTCCCAGGACCCTGCGGGGTGGTGGAGGTGCACCAAAAAGCTGTCTCTTGTGACTTCATTTGCGGCTTCAACACATACTTCTTAAGACTGGGCTGGTGCACCATTGTTGGGGTGGGGGAACAAAGGGGGAATAAGCTGGGACCCTCACACACCCAGTTCCATCTTCACTTAACACTGTTCTGAGAGATAAAGGAACGCTTCCCCACCCCAAAAAGAAACGTCTACATCTTTTGTGGTCTCAGAATAAAAGACCACTTACCCTCCCCAGAGCGGGTGGATGCCTTCACTTGTCCTGGAACACGGGACCTTGGCAGGAAAGATGGGAGGAGGTAAGAAAGGTGGGAATAACCCTCACGATGGGGTACTATAGACCAAGGAAGTGATTCAGGACTTCAGAACACAGAGCTTTAGCTCCATCTAGGAGCCCCAAGGAAATGAGCACTGGGCAGGGTGGGCACTGGCTGATAATGAGTATCGGATAAGAGGTGTGGTGTGGTGCCTCCCCTGCCCAGCTTATCCCTCCAGGCCCTATAACCCCTACCAGGACCACGACAAGGGCATTCTGCCCTGCCTTACTACTCTCCAGGTCTCCTCCCTGACACCCAGGAACCTCTCTCTAGCTCTCCCCATTAGTGGGTTCTCCACTTCTGGCATTAGCCTCAATATTCTTAGGGGTGCTTACCAGGTCCCTGGCCCTGGGCTCTCTCCTGCCATGTCAGGGTAGGTGGGCGGGTGGGCTGGCTATTCAGCTCCTGACTTCTTTCTCCCCTCTTTCACTCTCTTGAGTCAGGACTCCTTTCACAGGGTTAGCTGACTGCCTCACCAAATGGCCCTGCCGCCTGTTCAGGCTCGTCTCTGGCTTAATGTGTCCCTGTCACTACACACCTGTTCCTGGGTCAACACCAAGGGAGGATTTGGAGGGCCATAAATCTCTCTGCCACTTCCTCAAATCCCTTAGTCACAGTTGCTGCAAACACTTCTGGAGCACAAAGCACCTTGCCCCCTGAGCCTGATACTTCCCCTCCTCTAAGCAACCCCTTAAGTTTCTAAACCCCACTGCCAGCGCCTCTAGAGGCGCCTATATCTTTAGTACAACATCAGAGAATTATGGGGGTAGAGGGTACAGACCTCAGTTCTGGTACTGGGCTTTGTCATCAATCAGCCCAGGGAAACTGGCTAGGTCATCTCCTACCCCCCACCTTCAGTTCCCCTCTATAAAAGTGCTAAGACCCCAGTGAACTCCAGGATACTAGAAACACTCTGCCATCAAAGTGGCCATCAGGACCCATGGGGACTGGGGTGGGGATGTGTAATCAGAGACTCCCATCTTCCTTATGCTGGGTGGCTCCAGCTTCTACTTTGGCCTGAAGGTGAGGTGGGTCTCCTCTTGCCCCAGGGTGACTCATCAGCAGGCAATGCCCACACTTCCCTTCTGAAGCCATTTCATGGCAGGCCTCAAGACTGGGAGTTGCTGTGGTTTTCCACACTAAGCCCACAGAACCGTGAACATTTCCACATGTGTTCTCAATGAAGACTGCCTCACCTCGGAGCCTTCAGGGGTATGCCCACAGCCCCACTGTCCCACATGCTCTAACCTCAGCCCAGTTATAAGGTAGCTGAGTTCAGACAGACAGGCATGGAAGGGTCTGGCTGTTCTGGACAGAGCATGCTCCCCTTAGTTTCCTGTACCCCCTTTAAAAGGCAGGAGGCTGCTGGCAGCCCCAGGGCTTTCCAGATAATCTTGGCAAAGCCCATCTGTGGGGCTTCTCCATCCATCCATCAAAGTGGCATGGTGAGATGACAGACTTCCAAGCAAGGGCTGTCCTGGTGGCCTGCATTCACATGGGTGGGCTTGAGTGTGCAGTGTCCACTCCCCCACTTTCATCCTTCATGCCCAAACCCTCATGTTCTGGCAGCAAACAACCCACTGGAGAAGGCAGAAGGAATGCGTCCACTTTCTATTCCTGTGTGGTGCCTAGAAGTCTGGTCCAAACACACCTTGTTTATAAAAATTTTTCCAGAAGCAATACCATTAAAACATTTTATTCTGATAGAGAGCAATGGCAGAAGTTAAAAATGACTAGAATTTTATTGTAAGCCCTTAGTCCACAGGCCTCCCTTTTTCCTAAACTGTCTCTACCACCCCCAAAAGGCTTTGCCCCTGTAAAACCAAGGATATAGCAGATGAGTTGTGAGGGGATTGGAATGGCTTTGGAAAGGCAAGACTCTTGGCACTAATGCCCCAAGAAGGATGTTAGTGTCTCAGCCTAACCAGTTAAGCTCCAAGGGGGGGTGGGGGGGGCTAGGTACCATGACTTTCAGAGGTGTGGGGTGCTATGTGACACTGCTATCTCTATCTGTGGAGTATTTGGATTGTGACGGAAGGAAGAGGTGGGGGGACAAGCTTCTTAAGCTTCAGCTGCAGGACAGCGACAGCTTTTTACACCTGCATTGGATGAGGGAGCAGGTTTGCTGTGAGCCATTTGCTACGTATCTATTTTCAAACTTGTATCTACTCAGGAGCCAGCACCCTAAAGTGAGATTCTGAATCTGCAGTTAGTTTTACCCCCAGAGATTTAAACGTGCACAAACGCGCACACAACACAAAAAACATTAGTCTAACAACAGTCTCTTTTTCCCTGGTGATCTCTGACTTCCTCTGTATGCCCCAGAGACATGTCACCATCTTCTCTGGGAATGATCCTGTTCACCCTCCCCTCCACCTCTTCTCCCTCCCAACAGGGCCCATACCCCAGCAGGATCCAGATTCCTCAGCATTCCCATAACAGGAAGTCAAAGAGGCAGGCAACACATGGTCCTTGGTATAGCACACAGTGACAGGCTTGAAATGGAATGCATATGTTTCAAAGATAAGAGAACAAAAAAAGACAGCCAAACCCAGACTTCCAGATTCCTCTTTGAAACAACATATTACAGATAAAAGGCTACACTGTTTTGGGCAGCAATTCTAACAAGACCAATTACAGATCCGGAATTGATCTGGTCACAGGAAACTGACCAGGGCTCTGAATCTTTTAACAGATTTGCTTGACAGTAGTCTCTGATTTGAAACAAACAAACAAACAAGATCTAACACTTGGCATTAGCACTTAAGCTGGAACTTTTTTTTTTTTTTTGTCCTGGCTTTGGTGTTGCTGTCCAGAAGGCTGAGGGGATGGTGGGACCATGTCGGGCAGGGCAAACAGAAGCTGTTCCCAGCACACCAGCTCCCTGAAAGGGATAAAACACGATCCGAACCTATAAACAGAAAGATCATTTCCTCCCTAGGACAGACCCCAGTCTGTCCCAACATTTAGCATTGAAAAGGGACACGGAGGCCTGGAAGGAATATACAGAAGGTTTGGAAGGGGTAAGGAAAAAGAACTGTTCCCCATCCCCCATTCTTTCTAGGCCACTGGTGTGCCAGGCATTCCGTTCCTCCAGCTGCCCTTGAGGGCCACTCCCCATATATACTGGGGGAAAGGAAACGGGTGTCCAGGCTTGATGTAAAGTTATGAGAGAGTAAGAAACACCCGCGACTCAAAGCAGAGCGTCAACCTATTACCCCATCACCTTAGACACCAAAGCGGGTGCCTGGGGCGGGAGGCCCCCTTTCGCCCCTCTCACCCACAACCCCTTCTGATTTTAAAAATGCTACTGAAGTGGCGGGGACAGAGTAATAGGACTCTCAGAAGCTGGGCCCCCTGCTATGGGCCCCTGGGCCGAAGAGGTGGTAGTCGCGCCCCTCGGCCCTGCGCTCCCCGACTCTGCCTGTCCCGTCCCGGGAACAGACAGGCGAGCACTGACCTTGGAGGCCAGAACGAGACCCAGGGGTCTGGTGACTCGCCCTCGGGCCGCGGAAGGACCCCCAAGGTCCGGGCTGGGGCCACACAGGGCAATCACGTGACACCGGACAGGGGTGGCCCCCTGGGTGCGGGGAAGGAAAACCCCAGAAAGGGACCGGGCGACGCCTTAAGGTGACCCCGAAGGGACAACATGGCGGCGCCGCCGCACTGAGGGCCTCTCATCCCGTCCCCAGGGGGCCGACGCCACGGTACCTGCAAGCCCTGCCATGGCGCCGCCGCCACTGTCGCCTTCGCTGCCGCAGCCTGCCTCCACCTCAGCTCGCCACCGACGCCGCAGGAAGCCGGGGAGACGCCCCCTTCGTCTTCTAGTGGAGCAGACCGAGGACCCCTCCTGGCATTGGGCTGCCTCCAGAAGACGCCTGATCACAAGCTCCAAGTTAGGTCGTCTTCGCCCGATATCCCCACAATGTTCGCCTCAGATGAGCCTTTGAAAACTTTCTCTGTATCTGTGAGGAAATGAGGGGGCTCTCAAGTCTTCAAGCCCGAAGAATTTTTAATCAGGCGCATCTCGGGTAGTCCCGAGTCACGGTCTCATGGTCCCCTCATGCATATGCAGCAGATTGTGATCCTTACTCATTGAGCGCCGAGGGGGCGTACCTTAGTCTTCATAGATGAGCTCTTGATTCCGGTTCCCTGCGTGGATCACCTGTGTCATCCGTGGCAAACCTCGTGGCTCAAAGTCCACCCTCTCCCTGGCCCTTTCACAAAGGGGCCAAAGTTCAGGAACGGAAAAATCGGGTTCAGGACTTAGGACCTGACTCCTCCCCTTTCCCTGTACCTTGGGCAACTCGCCCACCCCGACTCTCAGCTTCCTTAGGTCTGATGAAATGCTTACCTCATAGAGTTGTTATGGGGATTGAATGAGTCGGGATTCCTTTATTAGCTCATTAAGCGCCTTCCTTGAACGCTTACTATCTGTAAGTGCAGCGCTAAAGGCAGGAGGGTGGAGAGGGTGGCAAGCCTCTGCCAGTCTAGTGGGGGAAAGTGAAGGGGCGGAGGAACGAGAGTCAGCAAATAATGACGGTTAATATTAATCAAATCAATATATAATTATGCAGCATGGGAAGTGTAGTGGGAGAACGTAAGGAGGGCTATGAAAAATGAATGGGGTAAGGGGTGAGTGTGGATACTCCTTGAGAAGCTGACATTCAGATTGAGAAACTAAGGACAATTAGGAGTTGTGCAGGGCAAGAGTGAGTGGGGAAATGTTATAGGCAGAAAGAACCACTTGTCCCAGATGAGGTGGGAAGGAGCCAGGGTGGGGGTGAGCAAGGAGTAGTGCAGGTAGCGCTACCAAATGAATTTGGATTTTATCTTGGAGAGTAATAAGCCATTTTCATCAAAGGAGTGATAACAAATTTGGATTTCTGAAAGGCTACCCTGGTTGCATGGCTTGGAGGACACTTGGGAACAGGTGTGGGGGGACCAGTTCGAAGGTTATTGCAGCTTTCTAGCTACAAAGTGATGATGACTCGGGGTGGTGGTTTGGGGAGGTGGAGAAAAAACGGATGAAAGAGTGGATGTGGATGTGTGCTAAGGCAATGGCAAGAACATCTAGGTTTTCGTCTCGAGTATGAAGGAGTCAGGAGCCCTTCTTTTACCACTTTAGTAGTGGTAAAGCTTGAAGAAGGATCAAATTGAGGGGGAAGATACAGAGTTTGGCTTTGAGAAGGCAAGTTTGAAATGCCTGGGCAAAGTCTAGGTGGAGAGGGTCAATAGGCATTTTTATATGAGACAAGCTCAGAAGAGAGGTCTGGGCCGGAGATTCATATCTGGGTAGCATCGGCACACAGTGATGGATGAAATCATGGTGCTGGATGAGATCCCAAGGGAGGGAAGGTAGATTTAAAAGAAACGTAGACAGAGGAGGAGGAGGAGGAGGAGCCAAGAAAGGAGGCTGAGAAGCAGTAAACAGAGGGATAGGAGGAAGACCAGGTGAGCATGGGATCCCAGAGAGGTTTCAAGAAGGAGAAAGTGCTTAGTGGGGCTGACTGCTCCAGAGGACAGAAATGGCACCATTGGGTTTGGTTACAAGGGGGGCTTATGGACTGTATCCTTTATGTTGTAAGTCCACAAAACCCACAAAAAAAAACCCAAATAGCTTAAAAAATAAGTAAGCTGCCTCCCAATGGCAGATTAATCGAGTGGCTTGGCAGTGTCATCAAGGACATTCTATCTCCCAGGTTTATTTCATCTCTGCTCTGCTGTCCTTATGATGGTGTCATGCTCATGGTCATAAGATGGCCACCCCAGTTCCTAGAGTCACAGTCATGTCAAGATGTCCATTCCTCCCCCAGCTAAGAAACAAGCTGGATGTGGCCTCTCTCCATCTTGCTGCTTGTGGGCTGAGGGCTCAATGCATCCATGCCAGACACACCCAATATCTAACTGGAAGAAAAAGAGGAGTCTCATAGTGGAGGCAAAGACATGAAGCAACTGAAATTCTTGCATATAGCTGGTGAGAGAGGGAATTGGTACAACCATTTCTGAAAACCTGCAGTTTCTTCTAAATCTGAACAAACACCTAAGCTATAACCTAGAATTTCCACTCTTAGGTATTCATCCCAAGAGAAATGAGTGCCTATGTCTACAAAAATACTCATGCAAGAATTTTCATAGCAGATTTATGTATAGCTAAAACTGGAAATAGCTCAATGTCCATTAACAAGAACTGATAGGGGTCCCTGAGTGGCTCGGTCAGTTAAGTGTCTGCCTTCGGCTCAGGTCATGATCCAGGGTCCTGGGATCGAGCCCCGCATCAGGCTCCCTGCTCAGTGGGGGTCTGCTTCTCTCTCTCCTTTTGTGCTCTCTCAAGTAAATAAATTTTAAAAAACCCAGAGAACTGATAAATTATGGCACATTCATCCGACAGAATACTATGTTATAGATCTAAAAGTACAATATACTGACATATGTGATATATGGATTAATGTCACGTACAGTATGTGGACTAAAAGAATCCAGAAAAAAATTAGTATATTATATGATTCCATTCATATATAAAGTTCAACGGCAGGCAACACTGATCTGTGGTGATAGAAATCAGAATAGTAGTCACCTGGGTTGGTGGGAGGGCACTAGAGACAGGAAAGGAACAAGAGTGACTTTTTTGGGGTGCTGGAGAAGGTCTATATCTTAATTTGCTTGGTGATTACACTGGCACAAATTCATCAAGCTATACCTTTAGATTAGGGGACTTTACCTTATGTATGTTATACCCCAAGAAAAATAAAATATAATGGAGGAAGGTGTCCTGACAATCCAGGTTATGTGATTTGTGCTGCTGAGCAAGAATCAGAAGGTACTTTTTAGAGAGATTCTGCCTTTCACTAACCTTCATGCCACGTCTGGGCAATGACAAGGCCTCTGCAGCCAACCCTCTTCCCCTTGGGGCCCCAGAAAACTGGAGAAGGTGAGGCAGGGCTTCTCACTCACATGGGGCTGGCTCCTGCTCAGCCGGCTTGCTTCCTCTGTACCCACAGGACAGCTCTACCCTCCAAACTCAGTTCCAGGTGGTAGAAATGACACCAAAACTGGGCTCTGACTTGAGGGACCTGGAAGGTCCCTCTGCCCTAAAATTTTGCTCAACAGACCTCAACTTCCTGCCAACACCTCTCCAACTTGCCCTGCTCCACTAGACACCCGAACTCACCCATGACTCCTGCTCTCTCCTGCTTCACACTCCCCAAGCCTTGTCCATCCTTTCTGAATCCTCCCATCAGGCCTTTTCTGTCTCTACCTTCAAAGCCTTGGTCCAGACCACCATTCACTCGCCCCTGGACCCTGAACCAGCCTCTCACTAGTCTCCCTGCCCCACATCTCACTCAAAGCCGTCATCCTCCACACAGAAGCCAGGATGATCTTCTAAAATGACCCTGTCAGGGCGCCTGGTGGCTCAGTCGCTAGGCGTCTGCCTTCGGCTCAGGTCATGATCCCAGGGTCCTGGGAACGAGCCCTGCGTCGGGCTCCCTGATAGGCAGGAAGCCTGCTTCGCCCTCTCCCATTGCCCTCTGCTTGTGTTCCCTCTCTCGCTGTGTCTCTGTCAAATAAATAGGTAAAATCTTAAAATAAAACGACCCTGTCATTCTTCCTCTTTGAGAGGGTGTCCCCTCTCCTCTGTTTTCACCTGTCAAGTGCCCGAGATCAAATGCTGCCTCCCCCATAAAGACTACATTCATTTGGCAAACATTTATCGAGTACCTAACGTGTGCTGGGCACTATGCTAGGAATGGAGGACAGAGGAGGAAGTAGACAAATGCCATCCATAGAAAGTCTTGGGAGATGGTCAGTAAAGCAGAGCCAGTATGTGCATACTTCCTGTCTTTTAACTCTCACTAGACTGTGAGCTCCTTGAGGGCAGGGCTAATGGAGGGGGAATCATTTCTTAGCTTCAGAGCCTAGTACAGGGCCGGACAGGGAGGAGGAGGCAGGCTCTCTGGAATGAACGAGTGGGTGAAGAAGTGAGCAAATGAATGAAAGACCCAGCCAAGCTCCTTCCTTTCTCATTTGTCCTCCGAGCCTCCGATTGAGCTGGGAACCAGGTCCGTGGAATTCCGTTGGCACCGGATAGCAAACTTGGGGTTAAATGATAAAGAATCAGCAAAAGGTTATGTTTTATAGAGCAATGTTTTGTGAAACCACAGGACCTACTTTCCCATGTCATCACTCCATTTAACAATTACTTTTTCCGAAAATCAACAATTATTTCTTTATCGAGACTTAGATTCCGGAAATGTAACCTGCAATGGAACAACAGTGATTTTTTTTTTTTTAAAGACTTTGTTTATTTATTTGACAGGGAGAGACAGCGAGAGAGGGAACACAAGCAGGGGGGAGTGGGAGAGGTAGAAGCAGGCTTCCTGCGGAGCAGGGAGCCCAATGCTGGGCTCCATCCCAGGACCCTGGGATCATGACCTGAGCTGAAGGCAGACGCTTAACGACTGAGCCACCCAGGCGCCCCCAACAACGATTTGTTAAATCATCAAAGAAGCTATGTGGTATCAAAAGATTGAAAATGTAATAAGACACATTATCACCAAGGTGACCAAAGAAGTAAGCTCTGGAATGGCACAGACTGTGGCCAGACTGCCAGGGTTTTAATCCCACTGCATTTTCTAGCTGTGTGTCCTTGAGCAACTTACTTACCCTCCTTGTGCCTCACTTTTCCCACCCATAAAATGAGGAAAACATTAGAATCTACCCCTTATGGTTGTTTCTGCCAATTCAGTGAGTTCATGTTGTAAAATGCTTACAAGGCTGCCTGTCAAATAATTAACACTCATGGTTACCTATTAGTTCAAGTGGTTAATACCGGCCGTTCCAGGATCAGGATGAACTGTGGGAACCTTGGTGGGAAGTTTGACATCCTTAAGGGGGCAGGACCAGTGGATTCAAATCCTGGACCTGCTTTCATGACCTTAAGCGGTCCCTGCTGTTTTTGTCCCAGTTTCTAAGGTCTTTTTGTTCCAGACTTAGGGCTTCTACACTTGGGAAACTAGTGCTGTTATTTTAGCCCGGTCTGTGGCGACATCTAGTGGTAATTTGGGGGAAATGCCCAATGTTCTTGCTTTCAACCCATTAATGATAGGAACAATAACGGTGTATTAAGCTCTTCCTATGTGCCAGAAACTGAGTGTTACATGAACTTAGTTAATCTTCAGTGTAATTCTATAAAGAACAGATTGTATTATCTTTATTTTAAAGACGAGGAAAAGAAGATTCAAGAAGATGAAATCAATTGCCTAAGGCCACACAGTTATGGGTGACAGAGCTAGATTTGATTCCAGGCCACAGGGACCTGAAGGCTGCATTTTTAAACCCTCTGTGCCAGGCCCGTGGATGAATACTGGGAAAATATGAAAAATTCATATTCCTGCCTCTATAGAATATAACTATAATCCATAACTATTTTAGGGGGAATAAATGAGGCTTAGGCGCTGGTGCTTGGATAAGCTATAAAATGTCTCCCTAGTATCCCTTGGAGAATTCAGAACCTAAAGAGCTTTTCCTTCTCAAGAGACCAAGTTTATCCCCGAAGATTATGGGATCCTGCCATGGACTAGCTATGAAGCCTAAATTACAGAATCCCACCTGCCATTCATTCATTCATTCCTCCCTATAGCAAACACTTATTGAGTACCTAGTATGAGTCAGGCTTCACTCTAGGCTCTAGGGATACAGTGGTGAGCAAGAGAGTCCCTGATTTCGATGAGCTCACAGTCCAATGACAAAGGAGCCAGACATAGAACACAGATTATAAGCATGTCACTGTAGGATGGAGGAGAATCATAAACAAGGGGCTACGTTAGTCTGGGGGTGGCCGAGGAGGTCTTCCTGAAGGTGAGAACATTTAACTTGAACCCTGAGGATGAAGTCGGAGTTTTCTGGATCATGAATATAGGTGACAATATTAGAGGCAAAGGGAATAGACTTTGAGACAGCCCAGAGGTGAGAGGTCAGGGCTGTTCCACAGACCAGAAGCAGGTCAGTGTGGCTGGATCTCTGAGGGTGAGAGCAGAGTGACCTGGGTCATGGTCATATCACACAGGGTCTTAAAGGCCAAGGAGAGGAGTTCAAATTATCCTAAAACAATGGAGAGCCCCTGGGGCCTTCAAGCAGAAGATTTGCATCTTTAAAAGATCACTCACTTTAGCTGCTAAAGTAAATAGACTGGAGAGCAAAAGGGGAGGTGGGGAGACAGTTGGGGGGGGGAGCAAGGTAAGTGTCTGGGTGGTAGTGTCTTGGCCCAGGGTGGGGACAGTGGTGATATAGGGAGGAGGTCTAATTTGTGATGTATTTTGGAGACAGGGCTGTGAGTGCTTGATGATTACTTAAATGTGAAGGGGTTAGAAAAAGAATTGAGGATGATTTCTGGGATTTTGGCTTTAAACACAGATGGATTTACTGAAATGGGTAAGACTGAGGGAAGAGAAGACTTGGGGAGACTATCTTGAGTTCAAATCTATCCCCAGAGGGTAGAGATTCTTTTTTCCTTCTTTTTGGCTCAGGGTAAGCCAGGAGATTACCCCTGACTCGGGAATGGGAGGAATAATGGGTACCAGAGTGTTGCTGAGAGACTCAGCTGGACTCTAGAACCCTGGCACCGTGTAGATTAGCGCCAGTGCCTTGTTCTGAAGAATCAACAACAACAAAACAAAACAAAACAAAACAAAAGGAAGTAAGATTTCTGTGCAATCCTTAGTTGCACAAAAGGATACTCTTGACTTTTCCCTGGAGAAACCAGATGGGCCCACATATACTTTAGCACAGGAACTTCTTTCTGGCCAATGAGTCCATTGAGGTGGGAGTTTATTTAAGAGACTTGGGTTGATGCAGACTGTAACCCAAAACTCCTGCCTAAAGTACAAAGTGTATATTCCTTTGATGGAAAGCAATAGAATTTAGGCTAATTTAAGTAAAAAGGAAATGTACCAGTAGGAATTTGGGGCTCAGAGAATTGAGAGGCACTTGAAGAAGCAAGCTTGGAAAGTGCAGAAAACCAGGAGACTCCCTTCCCCAGGGTCTTTGCACATGCTGTTCCCTCTGCTAGACCATCTTGCTTGCCTTTCTTCACCAGGCCCATTCAGACTCCTTCTTCTTTTTTTTTTTTTTTTTAAAGATTTTATTTATTTTTGACAGAGAGAGAGCACAAGCAGGGGGAACAGCAGAGGGAAAGGGAGAAGCAGACTCCCCGCTGAGCAGGGAGCCCGATGAGGGGCTCGATCCCAGGACCCCGGAATCATGACCTGAGCCGAAGGCAGATGCTTAATCATCTGAGCCACCCAGGCGCCCCCAGACTCCTTCTTAAGGTCTTAGTTTTACTGTTGCTTCTTCAGGAGCTCTCCCTGATTTTCCAGATGAAGTCGAGTATCTGTGATAGATGCTGTCCCAGTACCCAGTGCTTATCCTTTGTAGCCCTTAATGTAATTGTAATTAAAGAATTATTCATTTGGTCAGCATCTGTCTTCCCAAGTAGACCTTGAGCTCCATGACAGCAGGGACTAAGTCTGCCCTGTTGTACTTCCAGAACCTAGGACAGGGGGTCATAGGCAGGATATACTGCAGGGACAAACCGATCCAAAACCTCAGTGGCTGATGAGCACAAAAGTTTATTTCTCATTCATGCTACATGTTGTTTTTCTCTGGGACCCAGTGGTGTGGAACAGCCTCAGTCTGGCAGGGGCTAGGTCTCACTCATTTGTGTATCAAGCCTCTAGCTGAGGACCAGACAAAAGGTTGGTGCAACTTGAACTTGATTGAGCAGAATGGTGCTGAGGTCCTGGCAGCAAATGGTGGTTGTCCTAGGACTCAGCTGAGGGGGAACTCCACAGACTTTTCCTTTAGAATCTTGGTCATGCATCACACATGTCGCTTAGATCCTTCCCGTAGTAAAGCTGAGTTGTATAGAGTTGAAACAATTTGCTTAAGGAAACAGCTAGTAAGCAGCATGGAGCATAGAAAAGTAGCCAGGGACATAGGCTCTGGAATCAGACAGACCTGGGTTCACAACCTGCCTCTGTGACAATGAAACATCAACACAAACAATGACAGTTAATGCATTATTTCTCAATGAACAAGGTAAGAATCCATGATGGGGAGTCTGCTTCTCCCTCTCCCTTGACCCCTCCCCTCCCCCATGCTCTCGCTCTCTTGCACATGCTCTCTCTCTGAAATAAACTCTTTTTTTAAGAAAGGAAGTTGTGTGATCAGAAAGCAAGGCAAAGTGTTTCTTCTCCCTAGGCCTCAGTGTCCTCATCTGTAAAATGGGCCTGATAAATCTGACCTCTTAGTGTGGCAGAAGATGCATGAAAAATATTTAGTATCAAGCCGGCACATAGTAAATGCTTGATAAATGCTGGCTTAAAAAGTTGGTGGAGGAAGGACAGCAGTAAGGTGGTAGCATGGGAGGTCCTCTGTGTGTACCCCCTTCAGCAACAATAACTTGCAGCTGTCCACAGATAAAATCACCTTTGCAGAAACTTTGGGATCAAGGTAGGAGTCTGCGAAGCCCCAATAATGGCAAACTGTAAAAATACTGCTTTATAATTACATATGAGCAGGATAGCTGTGAGAGAGAAATCCACAAGAATTCTGCCTGCAGGTCACTTCACAAGAGTCTTAAGTGGCCGTTCCACGTTCAAGACACCAAAATTGGAAATTACTGATATAGATAATGAACTGGAATTCCCGTCAGTGGACTCCTCAAAGGAAAGGCCTTGGACCTATATCAAAAGATTGGAGAGTGAATATACATTTATATGTTTTAAGTTAAAATAGAAACACTTAAGCTCTGCATGTGACATTTTAAGACCTTTTCTTTAATTAACAGACTAACCTCCAGCCCATATCTCGTCTTTGCGTGAATCAGAAGTCACCCCTTCCGCTGGGTGGATTCGGCTCCACAGTGAGGGAGGCAAGGGCTGGATGTCAGTCTATCCTCGGCTGAGTACTCCCGTGTAGTCCGCAAACTGCCCGGCAGTCAGTGGCATCCCAGAAATGAATCTTCAGTCCCGAAGACAAATAGTTAAAAGGGCTGTGTGGGTGGTTGCATCATCCGCCAAGTCTGAGGGACACATCACACCTAACAGAAAGGTCCCTGTTGGAATGCCACCTCCCCTATCTTCCCTGAGCCCTACTCTAATTCCACGATCACCTTGACCTCCTCTTTCCATCTGTCACCTCCTATTAATGAGGCTGGAGACTGGGGGGGGGGCGTGAGGAGGAGGGTAGAGGGGCTCTCAAGGATTATCAGGGCTGCAGTCCGGAAGACGCTGATTTTTCAGGCAGGCAAATGGTTAATGGCACCCCATGGGCCCCCACACCCCACTTTTACTCCACCTGTGGTTCTCAGAAGTGGGGAAAAGGGCATTCTAGGTGGTGCAGGGAAGGTCTGCACAATGAAGGGAGACAAGGACAGGGGCTGTGATGTCCTCCCTGTCTGATCATTCGAGTCTTCCCCCACACACCTAGCAGGAGCTGCCCTGCCCCACAGCCCCTCCATGGGGGCTACAGACTAGCAGGGGCATGGATCCTGAGGCCAGGCCCAGGAGGTCAGAGTGGTTCCAAGGCCCGGAGTGCTGGGTGGCCCAGCCTTCAGCCACGGCTCAGAGTGGGAAGCCGGAGCCTCCATAGCCCCTGACCAGGAGTCGGCCCTCGGTGCACCAACCTAGCAGACCTCAGCTGCTCCGAGGACATCTCTAGGGTCCCTCAAGGCATTCTATGTGAACGTGGGCAAATCACTCTATCTCTTGGAGCCTCAGGTTCCCCGGTGTGTGGGTATAATCATAGTAACTTCCCTTCCAGCATGGTCGTGACACCCGTGTGTTCGCGCAGTTGCAGCAACTGGCACAGTGTGTGACATAGGCAACAAGCACTTGGGAAGCAGTAGCTACCCCATGACCTCTGGGATCCCACATAAGCCCTTGTTCCCTAGGAGGGAGATGGCCATTCCCGCACAGTCTGTCAACCCTAAGACAAAAGCTGAGAATCTTTTTTGTGGTCTCAATAGCCTGGTCATAAACTCAGTTGAAGAACTCACTGAAAGTGTTTTTGCGCACGATGAAAAGACACTTAAAAATTGAATTAAAAGATCACTGTGAGTATTTTCCCAAGCTGGAAGGCAACTGTGAGTGGATAAGAACCCTTTCCCCATCACCTTGCAGATATTGATAAATAACTTGACACACTCAGTGGAAGAATAGATTCTGGAGATTGTTTCAGATGGCTTCCAGAAACAAAAGTTTGTTGTACAAAAGGAATGACATCATTTTTTAAAAAAGATTTTATTTATTTATTTGACAGAGAGAGACACAGCGAGAGAGGGAACACAAGCAGGGGGAGTGGGAGAGGGAGAAGCAGGCTTCCCGTGGAGCAGGGAGCCCGATGCGGGGCTCGATCCCAGGACCCTGGGATTGTGACCTGAGCTGAAGGCAGACGCTTAACGACTGAGCCACCCAGGAGCCCCAGTAATGACATCATTTTGATAAAGAATTAATTTTCACTGTCCAACCTTACCGGAGAGGGGGCTCGTGTCACTCTTTTGAACTCCACAAATATGCCTAACTGATTTTTGATACAGATGTAAAAGCAATTCAGTGAAGGAGAGATAACCTTTTCAATACATGGTGAGGAACCATTCGGCATCCATGGGCAAAGGAAGGAGGGAAGGTAGAAAAGAAAAAAGAACACCAACCAAAATCTCACATAACTCAAAATGGATCACAAACTTAAATAGAAAATGTAAAAGTATAAAACTTTCAGCAAAAAAAGAAGAAAGAAAGAAAGAAAAGGAAAGGAAAAAGAATTCTGCAAGGTCTGAAGCTAGGTGGAGTGCTTAGGTTTGACAGCAAAACCACAATTCATAAAAGGAAAAATTGAGCTCATCAATTTTGACCTCATCATGAATTTTGCTCCATGAAAGACTATGTGAAGGGATAAAAAGACAAAGTATAGACTGAGGGAAAATACTTAGGAGACTAGTATCTAGAATATATAAAGAATTCTCAAAACTCAAAAATTAAAAAAATTCACTTAGAAACTAGACAAAAGGTAGGGCACCTGGGTGGGTCAGTTGGTTAAGCATCTTCCTTCTGCTCAGGTCACGATCCCAGGACCCTGGGATCAAGCTCCCTGCTCAGCGGGGAGCCTGCTTCTCCCTTTCCTTCTGCCCCTCCCCCCAACTCGTGTTCTGCTCACTCTGCTTTCTCACTCTCAAATAAATAACTAAATAATCTTAAAAAAATAAGAAACTAGACAAAAGGCCTGAGCTAACATTTCAGTGAAAGGGATATACAAACGGCAAAGAAGTACATGGAAAGATGTTCAACATCATTAGCCATTAGGGAAATGCAAATTAAAGCCGCAACAAAATAACACTATATACCTATCTCAAAGCCTAAACTAAAAAGAAAAAAAGTGACAACACCAAATGCTGGTGAGGATGTGGAGAAACTGGATCACTCATACATTGCTGATGGGAATGTATAATGGTACAGCCACTCTGGTAAACATGTTTGGCAGGGTTTGTTTTTTTCTTTTTAAGATTTTTTTTTTTTTTAAGTAATCTTTACACCCACCATGGGGCTTGAACTCATGACCCTGAGATCAAGAGTCACATGCTCTACTGACTGAGCCAGCCAGGCAACCCCATGTTTGGCAGTTAAACAAAACAAAACAAAACAAAACACCAGACCCGTGCAATTACCATATACCCAACAGTTGCACTCTTGGGTATTTACCCTAGAGAAATGGAAATTTATGTTTACAGAAAAATCTATACATAACAACTTTATTAGTAACAGCCCCAAACTGGAACTAATCCAGACATCCTTCAATGGGTTACTGTTCCATACCATGGAATACTATTCAGCAATAAAAAAAAAACTAACTGTGGATACATGCAACTTGGATGAATCCCTAGGGAATTTAGCCAAGTGAAAAAAGCCAATCTCTAAAGGTTACATATTATATAATTTTACTTATAAAAAATTTTTGAGGGCGCCTGGGTGGCTCAGTTGGTTAAGCGACTGCCTTCGGCTCAGGTCATGATCCTGGAGTCCCGGGATCGAGTCCCACATCGGGCTCCCTGCTCGGCAGGGAGTCTGCTTCTCCCTCTGACCCTCTTCCCTCCCGTGCTCTCTATCTCTCATTCTCTCTCTCTCAAATAAATAAATAAAATAAAAAAAAAATTTTTGAAATGACAAAACAGTAGACATTGAGAAACAGATCACTGGTTGCCAGGAATTAAGGGTGAGGTGGGGTGATGGAGGGGTGAGAGTGGGTGTGTCTTTTTTATTTTTTTATTTTATTTTATTTTATTTTTATTTTAAAGATTTTATTTGTTTATTTGACAGAGAGAGAGCACACAAGCGGGGAGCAGCATGCAGAGGGAGAAGCAGGCTCCCCACTGAGCAAGGAGCCCGATGCGGGGCTGGATCCCAGGACGCTGGAATCATGACCTGAGCCAAAGGCAGACGCTTAACCAACTGACTGAGCCACCCAGGCGTCCCGTTGTGGGTATGTTTTTAAAAGAACAGTGCAAGTGATTCTTGCAATGTTGGAACTGTTCTGCATCTTGACTGTGGTGGACACGGATACACTAACCTACATGTGTGATAAAATTGCAAAGCCCCCCCGCCCCCGACACACACACACACACACACACACACACACAAGAGTAAAGCACAACTAGGTAAATCTGAAAAGATCAATGGATTGTATCCATGTCAATATCCTGGTTGTGATATTTTACTATAGTTTACTATAGTTTTGGGAGAAAACTGGGTAACAGGATCATGGGATCTCTCTGCATTCAACTGCATGTGAATCTATGATTGTCTCAACATAAAATAATTAAAAATTAAATCAGGTGACATTGTTTTATTTTCACGATTATTTATTACTGGGACACAAACGAGCAAATCTTAATTATACACATTCAAATGATCACCAACCAAATCAAGACATGGAAAGTGGGCAGCACCCCAGAAATCTTTCACCTACTGCATCCATAGCCATCTCCTCAAGGAGGTAACGAGTATTCTGATTCTTGTCACCCACAGATTCCTTTGGCCTGTTCTAGAACTTTAATGATTGGAATCACATCAAATGTGATCCCTTGTGTGACATTTTTCACTTGCAATAATGTTTTTGAGATTCATGGATGTGACTAAATGTGGCAACAGTTCATACCTTTTCGTTGCTGAGCAGTATTTCACTGTATAGACACACCACTGTTTGTTTATCAAGTCAACTTGTCGATGGCCTTTTGAATTCTTTCCAGTGTGGGGCTATTACGAAGAAAGCTGCTATGAACATTTTTGTCCAAGTCATTTCATGGACATTTATTTTTATTTCTCTTGGATAAATATCTGGGATGGGAGTGGCTGGATCATGTGGTTTAACTTTATTAGAAACTGCCAAAATGTTTTCCAAACTGGCATCATTTGACATTACCACCTGCTAGGTAGGAGAACTCCTGTTGTTCCTCATCTTTCCTAAAAAAGATGTTCCTCATCTTTCCTAAAAACCAAATTTTTATAACTTTTTATACTTTAACCATTCCGGTGGGTATGTAGTAGTAATTAATTTGAATAACAAAAAGTATTAAATAAATTAGAATGATAAATAGTACACAGACATACCAAAAAAAAAAAAAAAATCTCAATGGTCCAGAAGTTTGACATCTTAAGGAGCCTATCTCAAAGTAATTCCTGTGTGGTCAATCCCAATTTCCATCCAACCTGTTCCCAAACAGTCCCCCCCCCCCACTCTGCTCACTACACCTCCAGGACCCCAGCCTAGCGCCAATACCAGCCTCCTCCCTGCCCCCCCACCTTCAACCTTACCCCCGACCCTGACCCTCCCCTGCTCTGAGCCCTGGAGATCAAGCCCACATACCTGGAGCTGGCATCTGAGCCCCCCTCACCTGCCCCAGCCTCATTTTCCATTATTGAAGATCTGTCTGGCACTTTGCGAGAAGCTTCCAAGAAGCAGGGCTACCCTCTCCTGGTCACAGCAGCTTGTCTCTCCCTGGAGACAGAAAGTAAATTAGAGGTTGCTGGGCACTGGGGGTGGGTGGGCAAAGTGAGATAAGGAATGACTAAGGGGTACAGGGTTTCTTTGGGGGGATGGTGAAAACGTTCTGGAATTAGAGAAGATGTGATGGTGATGGCTGCGCAATTTTGTGAATATATTAAAAACCACTGAATTGTACACTTGATGGGGGTGAACTTTATGGTATGTGAGTTATCTCTCCGTAAAGTGCTGATACAAACATTTAAGCAGGCCCTCCCTCTCAAGTGCTGACTCCACACTTGCACAACCCTGAGAGGGAGGCCTTTTGTACGCTGGTCCTGGCCCAGGTGGAAGATGGAATGTATCCTCTAACATTCTGACCCTCATCGAGCGAGGGGCACCCATGGGCTTTAACTTTCCTGGCTTGTCCCCTGCATCCAGCCAAGCTCGGTGCCACGGACAGGTGACTCCCACAGGCACAGAGACACAGTTAGCCCTCAGGGGGTATGGGTCTGATGGCTGGCAACGTCAACGTCAGCCACACCCCGGCATATCCACCACCGCCGACCCTGCAAACTCTCCCCGCTGTCCTGCCCCCTAACCATGTTGCTCCGGCCACCCTGGCCTCCGTTTTCTTCAAAGAACACCCCACTTTCCCACTTCACATCCATGGCTCAGAGTGTTTCCTCTCCTCCAGCACTGTCCCCAGCCTTTCTTCTGGCTGACTCCTTCCCATCCTTCAGGACTCAGTTCAAATGTCACCTCCTTACTGAGACCTTCTCTTCCTGCCCCATCCAAATCGGTTCCCTGTTGTTCTGTCTTGAAGCACCCAGATGCTTTCTTGGTAGCACTTACCACAATTTGGAAATTATATAGTCATTTGTTTGTTTATGTACGTAGTGTCTGTCTTCCCCAGCAGGCTATAGGATTGAGGAGAGAGGGGTTGGGTCTGCCTTGCTCATGGCTGTAAGTGCCGCACCTTTCACTGTGCCTGGCATTCAGAAGATACTCAGCAAATGTTTGTCAGAGGCTTGATAAAGAAGACCCACCCCACGCTCTGCTCCTCTGAGCAAGCACTCCCAGCCAAGTAGGGAGGGAGGTGTCTGGGCAGGCATCTATGTCATCACATGGTCCTTTCTATTACAGGTAGGTGAGCAGAGGGGTGTGCAAAGCCAGAGAAAGGAGAAATTAATTCTGGGAGCTCAGAGAGGGGATAGAATCTAGATGGCAAATACCATTTGAGTTGGCTTTTGAAGGATGACTAGGAGCGTATCAGGCATATAAGGATATGGGAAGAAAATGTCAGGCAGAGGGAACAGCATAGCTAAAAGTTTGGGAGCAAGTAAGTGCTGTGTGTTGGCATGCATTTGCGTGCATGTGTGTGTGCATGCGTGCGCGCGTGCGTGTGTGTTTAGGGGGGTAGTATGTGAGTCTGGAGATGCAGGTGGAGCCCTGGCTATGTAAGGTTTCTAACACCCAGGTAGGAGGCTGGATTGGTTCTGACCGGTGGCATTTCCTTTAGTGTGACATCGGTGTCGCTGGAGGGGCTGGGGAGCTGCCTGGCTCATCTGAAGTGGGACACGAAGCTCATGATTTCACAAGGATTTTGAAATAGTATAAGATTTTAATAGTTTCCTTTGAAGATAAAAATAAGTAAATCACACTCAAAATCATGGGAAGTCAACTCACAGAAAAATATTAAGTAAATAAGAAATACAGGTAGATCTGGGGCAGAAGTTTGGCAAATGCCACCGAGGATGGGGGCGGCCACAGCAAGGACCAAGCAAGGGAGGGGCCTGGCGAGGCCAGCACTTTGAAGGCTGCTCTGATGGGCCATCTGGATCTACTGGGGAATGGGAATTAGGGGAACAGGAGATCGGGGCCTAAAGAATCCACAGGCCTGGGGGTCTGAGCGGATTTGGAGGTAGAGGGGGTCAGGAGTGGGGAGAAGCCCCGGTTTGGAGCTTGCAGGGACCAAGCTGCTTCTAACAAGAGGTGCCAAAGCCCACCATGGTGGAGAGGGTGCACCTCTTTCTCTAAGATGCAGATTCTTATTTACTGCAATGAAACAAAATTTGCAGAACTCTATATGGCAGAAAAGTTCCTTCCCCGAGGCCCCAGGCAGATGCTATAGCAGAGGTGGGGGGGGGGCCCTGCCCGTACTCCCTGCTCCGCGCTCAGCCCCTCTTGGAGGTGGTCCACCGGTAGTAGCAACATCACTAACATCTTTCCGTGAGTGTCTGCCCTGGAGCATTCTCTGGCCAGGGCCGCTCAACCCACACAGGGCAGCCAGATGGGCCAAGGAGTTCATGCCCTGAGTCAGTGTCCCAGAGGGCCCCAGCTGGACTGAGCCTCCGCTGCCCTCGGCATCAACCCCTCCATCTGCAACCCCATACTGGCTTCCTTCCCTTCCCTGACTTGCTCCCCCACTCTCAAATTGTGCTTCCCGGGGCCACCTCCCAAAGAAACCACCTGCACCCGCCTCTTTGCCTTGGGGTCGGCTTTCACGGGAACCCCAGAGGGAGACAGAAAAGCAAGAAGTACCAGAGTTACCCCTACTTCCTCAACCTTGCCTGGAGCTGCGGGCTTTATTTGGCCAATTGAAACCCAGAGCTGGAGGAAGTCTACCACTTACGGCAGTCTTCGTGGGCGTGACCAGAAAAACCAGGATTGGGGGAAGGGAGGAACAAACCCCCTTTTCTATTGTTTTGATGAGGTCAGCAATTAGCAGCCCTGGGGTACTTGCCTGAATATGTTTTGTTTCAGTTATTTGGGACATGGAGGGAGGGGCCTTCTGGCCTCAGGGCCTTTGCATTTGTGGGTCCTGCCCAGCCTGGGATGTTTCCCCATATCCCCAGCTCCAGCTCCTCTTCCTTCAGGTCTCGGCTCCAATATCATCCCCACAGAGAAGCATCTCTGACCACATTATCCTAAATCCATCCGTTTTCCTTTTCATTTTACTGGCTTTGGAGCTCTTGGCATTATATCTTTTTGGAAATCAACTTTATTGAGGTATAATTTATACCTCAAAATAATACAACAAAATACACTCGTTGAAAGTGAATTTTGACAAATACCTATATTCTGATAACCACCACCAAATCAACATTTCCATCACCCCGAAAGTTTCGCTCACCCATCTGCTTTCGGTTACCACGGCCTAGCTGTTCCCTATCTAGAATTTCTCATACATGAACTGATTTGCCAGGTACTCTTTTGTTTGATTGCTTTTGCGCAGCACAATGGTTCTGAGATTCACACACGTTGCTGCAAGTTATCAGTCGTTCACTTGGTTTATTTTTTTATTTTTTATTGTTATGTTAATCACCATACATTACATCATTAGTTTTTGATGTTGTGTTCCATGATTCATTGTTTGTGCATAACACCCAGTGCTCCACGTGCCTTCTTTAATACCCATCACCAGGCTAACCCATCCCCCCACCCTCCTCCCCTCTAGAACCCTCAGTTTGTTTTTCAGAGTCCATCGTCTCTCATGGTTCGTCTCCCCCTCCGACTTACTCCCCTTCATTCTTCCCCTTCTGCTATCTTCTTTTTTTTTTTCTTAACATATATTGCATTATTTGTTTCAGAAGTACAGATCTCTGATTCAACAGTCTTGCACAATTCACAGCGCTCGCCATAGCACATACCCTCCCCAATGTCTATCACCCAGCCACCCCATCCCTACCACCCCCCACCACTCCAGCAACCCTCAGTTTGTTTCCTGAGATTAAGAATTCCTCATATCAGTGAGATCATATGATACATGTCTTTCTCTGACTTATTTCACTCAGCATAACACCCTCCAGTTCCATCCACGTCGTTGCAAATGGCAAGATCTCATTCCTTTTGATGGCTGCATAATATTCCATTGTGTATATATACCACTTCTTCTTTATCCATTCATCTGTCGATGGACATCTTGGCTCTTTCCACAGTTTGGCTATTGTGGACATTGCTGCTATAAACATTGGGGTGCACCTATCCCTTCGGATCCCTACATTTGTATCTTTGGGGTAAATACCCAGTAGTGCAATTGCTGGATCATAGGGTAGCTCTATTTTCAACTATTTGAGGAACCTCCATGCTGTTTTCCAGAGGGGTTGCACCAGCTTGCATTCCCACCAACAGTGTAGGAGGGTTCCCCTTTCTCCGCATCCCCGCCAACATCTGTCGTTTCCTGACTTGTTATTTTTAGCCATTCTGATGGGTGTGAGGTGGAATCTCATTGAGGTTTTGATTTGGATTTCCCTGATGCCGAGCAACGTGGAGCACTTTTTCATGTGTCTCTTGGCCATTTGGATGTCTTCTTTGGAAAAATGTCTGTTCATGTCTTCTGCCCATTTCTTGATTGGATTATTTGTTCTTTGGGTGTTGAGTTTGATAAGTTCTTTATAGATTTTGGATACTAGCCCTTTATCTGATATGTCATTTGCAAATATTTTCTCCCATTCTGTCGGTTGTCTTTTGGTTTTGTGGACTGTTTCTTTTGCTGTGCAAAAGCTTTTTATCTTGAGGAAATCCCAAGAGTTCATTTTTGCCCTGGCTTCCCTTGCCTTTGGCGATGTTTCTAGGAAGAAGTTGCTGCGGCTGAGGTCGAAGAGGTTGCTGCCTGTGTTCTCCTTTAGGATTTTGATGGACTCCTGTCTCACGTTTAGGTCTTTCAACCATTTGGAGTCTATTTTTGTGTGTGGTGTAAGGAAATGGTCCAGTTTCATTCTTCGGCAGGTGGCTGTCCAATTTTCCCAACACCATTTGTGGAAGAGACTGTCTTTTTTCCATTGGACATTCTTTCCTGCTTTGTCAAAGATGAGTTGACCATAGAGTTGGGGGTCCATTTCTGGGCTCTCTATTCTGTTCCATTGATCTATGTGCGTTTACTTGGTTTTAATGCCAAGCTGTGTTGGGTGCATGGATGTCCCTCCCGACCCGCAGTTGCTCTCCCGTTTGATGGAGACCTGAGCAGCTTCCAGTTTTCACCTCTCAGGACTAAGGCTGCTATGAACAGTCTCGTGCAAGTCTTTGTGTGGACATACCGACATACGTTTTCATGTCTCTTGGGTATGCCTAGCAGTGGGATTGCTGGATTACCAACTGGCATCATTGTTCCCATGGACTTTTCCTCTGTGGTCCCTCTTGCCCACTAAGCTTCGTGAGGGCAGGGACTTGGCTCACCAGTGGATCTGCGTGGGGCCCAGCAAGGACTTGGCTCACCAGTGGATCTGCACGGGGCCCAGCAAGCATACGGCCCGTGGTAGGTACTCAGCAAGTCTCCACTGAATGAATGAATAAAAAGCCAGCGAGCCTGATTTCCAAATGGAAGGTCTCCAAGCCGAGAGCAGCTGGCCTTTCCGGGTCCTCCTTCCTAGCCGCAACTTGCAGCTGTGGTTCCCGGAGGCTCCTGACGCTCTCTGAATCTTCGGAGGAACAGGACCCACAGGAGAGGGCAGATCTCCAACCCCGCATCCAGACTTTCCCTAAGGGTTTCCTGTAATGCTGAGATGCAGCTAGGGAGTCTTGGCCTCATCTGCCCTTTGCAGGCGGCACTTTTCCCACCACTGGGTGACAGGGTGCCTTTAGCACGTGGGGTGTTTATGTGGGCTCCCCCCTTTCTCTTTCTCCCACACCACGAGGGGCCTCCAGGACACGCGGATGGACACCCCCCGCCCACGTGTCCGTGCTCTGTGTCCACACCTTTCCACCAGCCTCACTGGTCTGGGCGCCTGAGATCATCGGAAGGGCCTGAGTGGTACCGTGTCCATGTTTTTGGGTGCGCCTGGAATGTCTGAGGCCGGCGGGTATTTGTATCCCCCTCTGTGTGCCTCTGACCCTCTCCCCAGCTGCTGTGCCAGGTCCCTGGCCCTGGCCCTGCAGCCCCCCAGGACGGACGGCACAGGCGGCTGCCCTCCCGCCTCGCTCCAGCAGGGAGCGCCGGCGCTCCGCGGAGAAGAGGAGCCGCGACTCAGCTCGGCTGCTGCGGGCGGAGGGCCCGCTGCGACCCCAGAGACCAAGCTCTGCGGGTTCTGAGACTCCGGGAGCCTCAAGATCCCGCGGGCTGTTCAGAGAGGGAAACCGAGGCACCGAGAGGGGGAGGGAGGCTACTCAGATCTCCTGAACACCAGTCCCAAATCCCAGCGCCCCACAGCCCCCTCCAGCTTTAGTGTGAGGAACAGAGGGGCTCTTTGGAAAATAGGGTGCGAGTGCTGTCCTCTAACTGGGCTGCTCAAACTTGCTCCAAGGCAGGGGGGTGGCCTCGACCTCTCAGTCCCCTCAGGGACCTTCTATTAGCTGTTGGGAAGTCTGTGAGCCCAGGGGTGAGGTCTGGGGGGCAAGGCGGGGGGGGGGGGGGACTTGCGGCCTCTGGAAGTTGCCCAATGTGAGGGAGGGGCTGAAGGCCTGTTTACCCATCCGCAGAATGGGTATGTAGGGAACCAGCACTTCCAGGTCTCCCGTTCTTTCTGCTTCATCCTGGCTCAGCCTGGAGCCTTAAGAAGGGGCTGGGCCAGCGTCCTGGGGACTCCATCCCTTGCATGGACCAGACACAGCCACAGCTGCTTCTAGAAGAGACCACAGCTCATTCCTGGACACTGCTCACTGGATGAGGGGATGGTCATCTGACCCAAGAGGGTGCATTTTTATTACCTACACAGCCTGGCTCAACATGATGAATTGGGTCAATCAAATATCACCCTCCTCTTCTTCCAGAAATTTATATTGAGCACCCCGACTGTGCACCAGACTTGCTGCTGGGTCCCTGGGATAGAACCAGTAAGCAGAAAAATGAAGCCCTGCTCCCTGGGACCTCACCATCCGGAGAGGGGAGACAGACTGCCAAACAAGTAAACAACAAACAAACAATGACACATTGTGATAAATGCTGTGAAGGAAACCAAGAAAGAGCACAAGCAAAGAATAACTGAGGAGGGCGGCTTGCTGGTAGCTGGAGCTGTCAGGGCAGGGCCTCTAATGAGGCAGCATTTAAACCAGGAGCTGAAAGATGAGCCGAAGCCAGCCATGCAAAGGCGAGGCAAGTGGAAAGGGTGAAATAGGGCAAGGAAAATGATCAGATTCATATTTTTAAAAGATCCTTCTGGCTGCTGGGTGGAGAATGGGCTGGGGCAGGGCACGAATGGGAGCCAGAGACCAGAGAGGAAGCTGTTGTAATCATTCAGGGGAGAAATGCTGGTGGCTCAGACCAGGGTGGCCACCGAGGAGCGGGTGGATTCCAGATTATTTTGAAGTAGGATTGATGGGGTCTTCTGTCAGATGAAAGGTAGGGGACAGGGAAGAACCCAGGGTGATGCCTTAGAAAATGAGGTGGATGGGACGCCTGGGTGGCTCAGTCGGTTGAGCGTCTGCCTTGGGCTTAGGTCATGATCCCAGGGTCCTGGGATCGAGCGAGCCCCACATAGGGCTCCCTGCTCAGCAGGAAGCCTGCTTCTCCCTGTCCCACTCCCCCTGCTTGTATTTCCTCTCTTGCTGTCTCTCTCTCTCTGTTGAAAAGTAAATTAAAAAAAAAATCTTAAAAAAAAATGAGGTGGATGGAAGGGGAAAGGTGGGTGGAAAGCAGGCTGAGAGGGTCACAGAGTTTAAGCGCTGCTGGCGGAAACTTAGGGGTCCCAGAACGGAGTCCCCTGCCTCTGGGGGGTGGCTTGTGGTTCCGAACTCAAGGTTCCTAAACTCCTGCCCGGCCTCAGCATCACCCTGGAGCATGGGGAAGTAGGATTCCTGGGCCCCAAATCTACTCAAAAGTTCCCAGTTGGTGCCAATTTTGCTGGTCTGGGCCCATCTGTGGGAGCCCCTGCCTCAGGGCTCAGAGCTCCTGTTCCCACTGGGACTCTGGTGACCTCTGTCTTCCTTTCCCAGGTGGCCAGACCCAGGGGAGGGAGGAGGTGGTGGCAGGAGAGTCAGGAGGGAGCCCCTGAGAGACAAATGACTAGAGGCTGTGGAGAGTCAGAGATGCCAAGGAATGCCAGGGAAGAACAAACCACCTTTTTATTTTGACCTTGATTTTAAATAGTCCCCGCTACCCAGGAAGACATGGTTTTGCTTCCTGGGAAGTGGTTGGGGAACCAAGAGGAACTGGCAAGCCAAACGGGAGGCAGAGGCTGGGGTCCTTGCACCATGCACCTGCAGAGGTGAAGGCAGGGAAGCCTGAGGTCCCAAAGGCCACTCGGGCCCTGGGCTCACTCCAAGCGAAATCTGCCAGGTATGGGCAGCCCCGGTCATTCTGGACCTGTCCCACTCACGGCTGTCAAATGGCCGAATTGTCCCTTGCCATGGTAGGCTGGAGAGGTACATGGAACATTTTATCTCCCTGTCCCTCTTCATCTGCGATCATCCCTTACTTGGGTCTCAGCACAAGTGCCACTTCTCCGGGGAAGCCCTTCCTCACCCCGCCCCCTAATAACTGGGTCACATCCCCAATTGTGAGCACCCACTTGGCACTTTCTCCGTATTCACATACGTGATCTGCTTTCACCCTGCAAGGCAGGCCTGCCAGTTCCTTTTACAGATGGAGACATTGAGGCTCAGAGAGTGTAAGCAGCTTGCCCAAGGTCACACAGCTAGCATACAGCCTTGAACTTCTGTGGCTGCAGCAGATCCAGGAAACGTTGCCCCCAGATCCTTTGTTAGAGCTGAGCACCACTTAACAAAGAAAAGCTCTGGATACCCAAAAGGATCAAATGAACCACATCTCAAAGGACCAAATAAATATCAGTGCTAGATCCAGGCACAAGGTAGGGATTATGCTTTAGACGCCCCCCCCCCCCCCCCCCCCCGCCCCCCGACCGCCCTCCTGGCGCCAGGACCCCAGAGGCCAACCTCAGCTGAACAGAGCCCTCCCCTTTCCCAACAGCTGTTTCTCTGTCCCTGGAAATGCCTCTGAAATGTCAGTTGTGGGCCACCCTCCCTCCCTCCCCTCTGCGAGTCATGTAGCAGCTCAAATATATTATACATATTAAAAGAATATATTCTCTGGCAGCCCTGAAGGGGATAATGAAACCTATATATATATATATCTATATATTTATACACAATGGATTGGCTCGAAATGCTCTGAATATCCCTCCAGCTGTGGCAACCCTTTGAAATATGACACTTGAACAACACCTCCCCCACTGGGGGCCGGTGGGAGACATTAAAGTTTTAAAAAAAGGGATGGAAGGAAGGAGAGGAAGAAGAAAAAGGAGACAGCTGCTTTTGCCTTTGGCTGTGCGGCAGCAAACTGTGTTTAAATATTAAAACCACCCATCACCCTGCCCAGCTGTCCGCCCCCTTTGTGGCCTGGGTACGCACCCAGGTCTCCTGTGGTTCCGAATGGTTGGGGCTGCCAGGTGGATCTGATACCCTCTCAACCCCAGTGAGGGGGGGTGGGGATGGAGTGGGGGGGTGTTCTGCTTCAGATTGCAGACTCTGGGCTGGTCTCAGCTTGGCTGGGAAGAAGGACATGATGTGGGCGTCCGG
>NW_027397100.1:8855415-8896344 GCF_003265705.2 Callorhinus ursinus | reverse complement strand
GTGGGGTGGGATCTGCTGGATCCCAGGCAGAAGATGTTAGGTTTAGATCCTGACCCTGCCTCTTAGAGGTTGTGTGACCTTGACCTTGGGGAGTCTCTTCGGTCTCTGGGCTGCCGTTTTCTCATCCATACTCTTAAGATTTTTGGCCTGGATCATGGGGCTTTAGGGATCCATGAAGGCTTAGAAATTACACACAGAATTCGTGGGGTCAGAGGGGTCATCAGGCTCATTAGAGTGACTAGGCTTTCTCTGAGGGTCCAGAACATTATTTCTGTCTCCACACTGGCACTTTAGGATGCCCCAACCAGGCAGGGCCTAATTGTATCTGTGTCCTAGCTCCTGCAGGGGAGGCGTTTTGAGATGTTTGTTAATGATCCGAGAGACACGGGAAAGTACAACTTGTTCCAACAGTAGAATTAAAAGTGATCAGAGGTGACATGGGTTGTCTTGCCAGGTGGTGAGCTCCCTGCCACGGAAGGAATTCACACAGAGGCCAGATGAACTCTTTCAGGGGAGATGGTGAGGGAGATGTCAGCATTTTGACAGGGTCTGGCTGTGAAGGACCTTCCAACCCCAAATTCCTGTGATTTTAATTTTCTATGATTGAAGGGTCTATAGAACTTCAACTGGAACAGGGGTGCAGGGGTGGGGGAGTGAGGGAGAGAGCCAGCAGGTTGGGGTTTTGCGTATACCGTGAGCATGTAAAATAGTTTTGCCTTCCAGGTACTTCTCGTGGGGGTGTGGGCATGGGCATCTTGCCACCTTGAGTGAAATTCTATATTTTACTGCACCACAACCCCTAAAAAGACACCAAATACTTGATATTCTGCTCAACTGAAAAGGCAGAGATTGATCCATCCCTGGACTCACTGAGCAACAGATGTCTCCGGTGTGAGGTCTCTCTGAAGGATTCACTGTGGGTGGGCGGGGGGAGATTTTGACTGCATTGGGTTAGAATATTTGCTAACCTGCTAACTCTAGAATCAAATCCCCAAATAAGCTGTGACTGCCTTGGTTGGGATGCTCCAAGACTAAGATCCAAGAGTCTGAGTTTCAGGATTCCAGAATCTAAAGTTTCTAGAACTTGACATGTCTGGGAGTCAACTTGTCTAAGATTCTGTGAGTTGAGAAATTTTAAGAGAAAGGTCAAGATGAGCCTTGACCTTCCTATGGGGAATGTATGTTGGGGCTTGAGATGCTAAAGAGGTGGATATGAAATCTTTTTATTTGTTCTTACAATGAACCATCTATTCCCAGAAAAGAATTGTGTCCCACATGGTCAGAAGTGAGGACATGCAGAAAGCAAAGTAATTTTGCTTTTTTAACTTAGAAAAAAACCAAAATGTTTTATAGGTCCAGATAGGACTGGGGCTGAGGCAGGGGTCTGATGAAGGGTTGGAGTCAGTTGCATGCCGATAAACCAGCTCTCCAGTAAAAGCCTGATTTGTAGCATTTGTCAGTTTCCATGGTGTAAATATTCCCACCGTGGCCAATGGCTGATCTCAACATAGTGTCTGGAGTCTGATGAAGCTTGCCTGCTTGTATGGGAGGGAAGCAGAGAGCTAGCTGCTTTTCAAACCTCCTCTAGGCCAGGGAAGCATCTCGGAGCTGAGGTGGCGATTCCTTGCTGCGGGGATGGGAAGGTGGCTGGGAGGTGGGGGCAGTGAGGAAGGGCAGAAACTGTTCTTTCATCAGAGACCACCCCTCAGCTAAGGTGAGACAAGTCCATTTCTTCACTCAGATAGTCACTGAAGATTTATATGGAGATTTATGGAGATTTATCATTGCGCCTCTTTTATAGATGAGGAAATTAAGACCAAGAGAGACAAAGATGTTTGTTTCTGGTTGCCAGCAACTAAAATGATAGTAGGTAATATGGGTGGAGGCTTTGCTCCGAGCCAGGCCAGAGTGAAAGAGCTTGCCTTGGTGCTTAGGCCAGGGTCCCCAGAAGCTGACCTGGAGATAAAGACTCCCTGCCAGAGATTTACTAAGAAGGTGTGCCTCCCAGGCCCTTTGGCGTGCTGTCTGAGGTCAAGCCTCTGAAAAGGTCTGCTTATTAGCAACAAACCTGTAGGAGGAGGGTGTGGACACACAGAACAAGTTAAAGGGGTCTGGGCTGGGCATCAATAGGGTCCACTCCTCGAGTATTGGCTCAGTTATTCCCTATAACAACCTTAGGTGGTATGATCACCCCCACTTTGCAGAAGGGGAAAATGAGGCACAGTTTGCCCAGCATCACACAGCTGGTGAATGGCAGAGCTGGGCGGAGCTCAGGTCCAAGCTAAGGCCTGGACCCAACTCCCATGATCTCTTCTGGGAGGAAGGGAAGATGGTGCCTGCTGGGGGGCTGGGAAGGGTGGCAAGAGGTGGGGGGCGTGGCTGTGGGACGAGGGGAGTGAGAGAGGGGCTAAGAGCTCTCTTTGGACAGGGAGGAAGGTAAATGAAGGAGAGAGAGAGGGAGAGAAGGAAGAGAGGAAGGAGAGGGAAAGAGAAAGAATTGTAAAAGAAGTATGGGAGGGGGCTTGCAGAAAAGGGGCTCCCACAGGGCCCTCTCCCCTCCCCCAAACATCCTAGGCCAGTTCTCTGAGTCCCAGTCTTTTTCTCTGTAAAACGGGGTGAGCAGAAGTACCTGTTCCCTCATGGTGCTGTTGAGAGAGTTAGATAAGGAAGTGCCCATCAAGCGTTTGGCCCAGGGTGGCCCACTGTGAGGCCTGACAATCACAGCTGTTCTTTCTGGCTGGCCAAACCACACCAGCTGGGGTGGCAGGTGTGAGCTTGGCCTCTGGCCTGGGAACGAGGTTGTGCTGGGGCCGAGTGTGCGTGGGGTTGGGGGGGATGAGCAGCGCCCCTGTGATAAGACCAACGCTGGGGGCACTTCCCATTCACCGATGTGTTTCATTCCCCACTTCACTGTGGGGGTTATTTACTTATCCCAGCCTTACAAATGGGGAAACTGAGGCTCAGAGCGGTGAAGTCACTTTTGTTTCACTGAGTCAGAGAGGAGCAAGCAGGATTCGATTTCAGGCCTCCCAGTTCTGAGTCCGGCGTGTATGTTTGCACATTTCTCTCCTCTCTCTGGGTGTGTGTAAGGAATACTTGACCATCATTCCTTCCTTTGTCCACTCATTGGTTGCTTAAGTGCGCATGAAGGGTCTCCCATACCATGCCCCATGCCTGGGGATGTGAAGGAGACCCAGACTGACACGGTTTCAAGGAGCTCCCAGTCTATTGGAGATGAGAGAGGAAAACAGCACACGCTCACAGAATTAGTCATTTCAGCCCTACCCATTGCTTCCAAGGAGAGCTCAAAACAGAGAGCAGAGCTGGACCAGGGCTCAGGGAGGGCTTCCCAGAGAACTGGAGTTTGAGTTGAGTAGGAGTCAGTCAAGAGGCAAAGAAGAGGGTGGGGAAAGGTATATGTTCAAGCCAGGGAGCAGCATGTGCTAAGGCCCTGGGGCTGGAGAAGTGTGGATCTCAAGAGGCTCTATGAGGAGGCTGGTGTGGCTGATGAGTTGGGAGAGGGGGGAGTGAGTTGAAGTGGGGAAGTCGGCAGGAGTGAGTTGAGGTGGGGAAGTCGGCAGGTCTTTGCCCCAGGAGTCCTGGGTGTGTTTGCAAATGTGTGGGTGTATCTGGTGTAAACCCAGCAGGCTAGGGTGGCAGAGGGGCTAGAGGGCCCGGGCAGCGGCCTGATGGGGCAGCCTTAACATCCCCTCCAGCCCCCACTCTTGGTAGCTGATTTCCTGACTGAGGAAAAGGGCTGGTGACTGCAGAGTCCATCCCACCATCACCACTGTCCTAGGGTGTGGCGGGGGGGGGGGGATTTCCGGGGGTGGGGAGGGGTCTGGCTGGGGGGAACAAGGACGGTGAGTAAAGCTGGATGGGTCTAGAGGGGGCTGAGTGCACACGGAGGACAAAGCCACCTCCCTGGTCCTCTATTTCTGTATCTGTGAAATGGGCCTTGGTGAGTAGCCCCATAAGATGAAGTTGGCTGGACCCTCCAAACATCTGCTGGGTCAAACCCCACTGTATACCCGAGGCCCAGCAAGGGCAATGACCTGAGTAGTGTTGCCCAGCAAGTGAGTGACTGCTCAGAGGTCAGAGTTCAGACCTCCTTTGGCTGCCTGGTGCAGGGACCTCTCAGGAATCCTGGAACATCAGCACGGGGCTCTTGTTCTCTGGGCATTACCCAACAGAATATTCCAGCCTGAAGGGACAGGATGGAGAGACGAAGCCTCCTGGTATCCTGGCAGATCCACAGGTATGCCTCCAAAGCCCGAAATGATGTAGGAGTCCCACCCCTCCATCTCTCAGCCTGTCCATTCTGCAGAATTCCAGGGCTGAGACAGTTTTTCCACCCGCCCCCCATCATTCTACTCTTATCAAGTCAGTCATTTGGCTATGTGTGTCTTTCAGGTGTTCCTTTTAAAAAATGTAGGTCTTTGCAGGGAGTGTTCTACTGTCCATCTTGGTTGTCAAGTAAGATTAGGACCAGGGAGAGGCGCCTGGGTGGCTCCGTTGGTTAAGTGTCTGACTTCGGCTCAGGTCATGGTCTTGGGGTCCTGGGATTGAGCCCCGTGTCGGGCTCCATGCTCTGCAGGGAGTCTGCTTCTCCCTCTGCCTCTGCCCCTCATCCCTGCTTGTGCTCTCTCTCTCTTTCTCTCTCTCAAATAAACAAAAAAATGATTAGGACCAGGGACTTGGCTAGGACTCTCTGTGGAGCCAGTTCAAGGTGCAGGAGGGGTACCCTGAGGGTGGTACTGAGGAGCCCCAGCCCGGGGGAAGGGAGGCACTCCAGCGATGGGGGGTAGTGAGGAGAGAAGACTATGTAAATGCAAGCACCACAGCTGGGGCCAGAGAAGACACCCCATTAAGAACCACCTGCGGCGGAGGTCGAACACCCTAGTTAACAGTGGACACTCCAGTAAACAGCCAACATTTTATGAACAGCTAACACCCCAGTAAACTTCAGCCGTGCTTCTTAACAACCACCCTGGTTGACAATGAACACTCCAGTCAACGGTGAACACATCCTACTTCACAGTCAGCTCCTTCATTAACCATTAAGACTACTTAGCAACAAGCACCTTGGTGGATAGCCACTTCTTCGGCAGGAACTCAATGCCGGAGGGGAATCGGAAGTCAATGCCGGAGGGGGAATCAGGGAGAGGTGCTCTCCGAGGGTGTGGAGGAAAGGGAGGACGCTCGGACCCTGGCTCTGCCCCGACGCCTGGCCAGCCAGCTCCTGCCCCGCCCCGCCCCTGCAGCAGCGCCGCCCCGCCCCTCCCCCTCACTGGCTGTGGCGGCAGTGGGGCCGAGCTCTGCTCTGGAGTCCCGGCTTACAAAGGGAAAGATGAAAGAGTGCTGGAACGTGAAATGCATTACTTCAGCCCCAGCCTAAACGCTCCACTCTTCCCCTTGGGGCGCCCAGGCTCCCCTCACGTCGGAGATGAAAGTGCAGGCGCCAGTGGGTGGGAAGCTCTCAGTCAGTCCCGGTCTGTTTCTCCCTTCGACGCCCCTCTTCCTCTCTGGCTTGTTGTCTCTCTGTGAGCCCCCTCTCTCCCCAGCGCTGTGTCTCCGTCAGTCTGTCCCGCTGGCTGAGTCTGGCTCACTTCTCCTTACCTTGTTTTCTCCAGGCCTCTCTGGTTTCTGACCCCTTCTCTCAAACTTCCTCTGACCCCCTCTTTCCCACCCTCTGTCTCTCTGGCTCTCTCCTCTCTCCCCCTTCTTTTTTCCCTGCCCCTCTCTCCCTCCCTTCTCATCCTCCAGCTCTCAGCCCAAGCACTACCTCCTCCAGGAAGCCCTCCCTGACCCCCCCCCCCCCAGGCCCAGCGTCTGTCCCTGTGTCACACCTAGAGCTCTGTTCCTTCCCTTCAGAGCCCTTACCTCTATTTGTAATGTAGGACTACAAATCTGGATGATTATTTAAAGTCAGTCTCCCCACCAGAGTGTAAGTTCCGTGTCTGCTTTTGTCTCACTCCCTGCCTGGGATGCGGTGGGTGTTTCTGGTGTAAAGGCCTTTCTCTCTGCCCCTTCTCCTCTCCCCTGCTGTGTCCTGGCTGGGCAGTTATTCCAGCAGGGGGCCCCTCCTCTTGTCTCTCATTCTGTCCCTCACTCCCCCCTTCCCCACAGCTCCTGGGGGCCCAAGGTGGGCCGTGGCTCTCAGCCTGCTGACCTGGGGCCCTCGAAGCTCCCAGGGTGGAAACCATGGCCTGTATGACACTCACAAGTCCTAAGCCCGACCCAGCCAGCAGGTGCTTATTGTACCTTTGTTGAAGGAATGAGTGACACAGAGAAAGGGATCTGGCATTCTAATCCCTGTCATCCCTGCTCAACACCTTGTGACCCTGGGCAAGTCACGTCTGTTCTCTGAGTTTCTCTTTCTCCATCTGGTGTTGGGAGGGGTCTGGCGTGTTCCATAGGAGCATGCCCTGTAAACCACAAAGTGCCTCTCAGATGGTAGTGCAGCATTTCCCCCTCATAGCAGCGCCCTGGGGGGAATAAAAAGTCAGTGTGCAGCGCCCAGGGAGCCCAGCTCGGGGACTTGGGGTGCTGGGGCTCCTCAGTGAGGAGAATTGGGGGGAGGAGGAAATTGAGGTTTAGAAAATTCATCCATGTGTGCATTATTAAGCACCTACCATGTGCAAGGCACTGTTCAAGGCTCGAGGGCTCTAGGAGCAAACCAAGCAGAACTCTGCTCCCAGTTTCCCTGGTAGTCATTCCACCATCCAGGCATTCGACAGATATGCTGTGAGGCCCTTATTGGGTGCTGGGCACACGGTGGACAAGACCAGCATGACCAGCACCCTGGCCAGGGCGGGGGGAAGAGGCTCACATTCAGCGTTCTATCTCAGTTCCTTGCTGGGAACCCTTCCACACTTAGTACTCCTTCAATCTGGCTGCCCAAACTGAGGAGGGCCTTCTTCTTCCCATTTGTCTGATGAGGAAACTGAGGATCAGGTGACCCCCCCATGGTCATGTGTGCTAGAAAGTGGAGGAGCCAGATCAAGACCCAGAGCTGTCTGATTCTAGGGCCGAACTTTCTGGGGACCTTGAATGTGACCTATCCTCTTTCCAAGCCCCAGTGTCCTTGTCTGTATGCTGAGGAGCTGAACGGGTGACCTTGAGATCCTCTAGCAATGTGGGTCAGTGGGAGGAGAGCCGGGGCCAGGGCAAGGTGGGGGAGTAAGGTGCCCCAGCTCCTGTCCTCTGTCAACCAGGCCAGCTTAGCCTCGGCGGAAGTTTCTCAGCTTTGGAGTCTGGATGTGGTTCTTATTATTGGCTCCAAATAACTTTTGCATCCATTTATTTGTTGCATTTTGATTTTGCATTCAATTTCCGGTCCATTCACTGTGTCTGCTCTACCTAGGGGATGCGAAATTGAGGCAGTCAGGAGCGCAGTTTGGACATGCCTGACGGCCACCGCTGCTCAGGAGGAACGCTTGACCGGCAGTGGAGGCTGCCCAGCCTCCCACCCCATCCACGGCCCAAATCTGTCCCATGGGCCCCCTGCCTGGAGGCGGGACTCCTCCACTAGCCCCACCCTAACACACATAACTGAGATGGGAACCTTGCCCGTGCCTGGGGCCTTCAGGAAAATCAGGCTCTGGTTGCCACAAAGGATTTGACATCTTACTGGAAATGTGCAGGGGCATCCCAGCTTGACCCCTTCGACCTCTCTTCCCCTGCACCATCACTGGAGTCTTTCTAACACTCAGTGTGACCTTGACACTCTCCTGATAGAGACCCTTCCGCTGATTCCCATTACCAGTAATCCAGAAAGCAGTGTAGGCTCAGGGAAGCCAAGCGGAATTTCCCAGGGTCACACAGCAGGGTGCCCGGTAGAGGCAGTCCAACTTGACAGCCCGAGCTCCTAACCTCAGAGCCTCAGAAACTGGCTGGGAAAACACCTCCTCAGAGCTCCCCGCCAGCCACCCCCCCAACTTCCCAGCAGAGGCCCCAGTTCCTCAGCTCAGGCACCTGTGTATCCAGGAAGCCTTTGATGACTGCATTGTTCCGCCTGCCCCCTGCCGGGGTGACTGGCGCTTTCAGTGTTTGCATGTCTGACTGTGTCCCGAGAGGCCAAGGCTCCTCAAGGGCAGCGGCCGTGGGTCCCTAGGGCCCAGTGTGGGGCTTGGCACAAAGGATAAACAGAGACGAGGATGATTCTCATCCGGTACTCTGCAGAGTTGGTGGAACGAGCAAATGGAACAAGAGTCCGACCCAGTCCTGTGTGGCTCGTGGGGGCGGTGCAGGGGGTAGGGAGAGTCATTATGCAGAGAGGTGACATGAACTGCCCGAGGCCACACGGCAAGGATCGGTGACGTCTACACTGCCTTCCCTCCACAGAGACACAAGGCAGGGCCCTCACCTCCTGAACAGTCTCTGAAAGTGCGCCCTGCTAACTGGGCCCGATTCCATTCCATCCACCACCAACCCCCCCCCCCCCCGCCCGCTGCCCCGACCCTCAGCCTCGGGGAGTCTGGGGGAGAAGGAGGGTACCAGCTGGGGAAGGGGCTCTGATGGAGGCCATATATCACAGCGACAGTGAGGCAGGGAGACAGGAGTGATTTTTCTTCACGGTTTGCAGACAAATGAGGTGGACAGAAAATGGATGGCAACCTTCGGCAGCGGGAGGCCCGGGGCCAGGGGAGCGGCCATGGCTGCCCAGGCAGCGGGGGACACGTTCCCAGCCCAGGCTACTCTCCTCAGCAGAGTGTAGGTGGTAGCTTGGATTAGGGAAGGAGTTGTGTTGGGAGGGGAGTGATGTGTGTGTGAGGGTCTGGCCTCGGTTTCCCCTCTGGCAGGTGAGTGGACCAGGGAAGGCACTAGAGCTTCGACTGACCGGGGGCCCTGAGCCCTGCCTTGTTGAGGTCTGGCAGAATCTTGGGGCAAGAAGAACGGGGCTTCCCCCCAAGCCTCTTTATTCTTTCGCTGTCCTGAAGGGGTCTAGAGAGTCAGGAAAATGGGCACAACCCCGGCAGAGGCCTCAGGAGCCCCAAAGCTACATATTCCCTACTTCCAAATTATCCTTGAACCTTAATGTTTGGAGAGCTTGGAATCTTAGAAACTGGAAAGCTTATTATCTTAGAAACCCAGATTCCTCAACTCCCAGTGCAGTGGGTAGAATTCTCCACCCCCACCCAGGTGTGCAAGGAACATGGCTTCTTTTGCTTTTCGATAATACAACATCATTTCCATTTGGAGGCCCCGTTCGGCCACGGTGGGATAAACCCAGGCAGATTGGGGGCCCACCTGCTTGGGTTTCGAGGACATTTTGGGACTGACACAGGTCACAGGGGAGACTAGGGGCCCCTCAGTCGTTGTTCACCCATCAGACACTCGGCCCCTCTGTTGCTGCCACCACGGGGAGCTACGGTTTGCGGGGTCCCTGTGGGTGTGGCAAGTGTTCCCTATGCTTCTGTACCCCACCTGGCACAAGGGCCTCTGCGAGGCCACCTCAGGCCTGTGTCCCCAGATTTTTCTTCTCTGGGCTCAGCCTGGAGTGGGGCACCGCTTGCCACTGTTCTCAGGTTTTCCAGACCTGGCTGTGGGTCCTGGTCATCACCCTCAGCCTTAGTGCCAAGGTAAGACTCCTTTCTCAGAGGCCTGCAGCCCGTAGGAGACCAAAATCTTGGTTTCCCTCTGACTCTTCTCCCAATGTCCAGATGAGGGGACTGTGTTGGACTCTCAGGGCTGACTGAGGGCCTGGTCCCTCCCTACCCCATGGGCCTCCCTCCCACCCCCACTGTCTTCAATGCCCATCCTTCCTCTTCCCCTCAGGGCTGTGGCTTTGCAAACTCAAGACCAACAGGACAGCAGCTGGGCAGCGGGGGTGGAATCAGGGCAAGGAGCTAAGAAAATGGATTCATATCTTGGAAAAGGAACATTCGACGACATTGAAATATTAGAATGACCCAATTTGGAGATCTCGGAATCTCAAAAATCACAAAACCTCTGGTTTTGTGGGGAATTACTTAATTCCTATCTATAAGAGGATGGGTATATCAAGTGTGGCAAATGGTTAAATTGAATCTACCCGTATTGGTATCCATGTACTGACATGGATGAATCTCAAAGCGATGACGATGAGTTGGGGGGGGAGGCAAATTGCAGAAGATTGTGTATGATTTGATATCATTTGTGTAAATATGAAAAACTTGCCAACAATGTAGATGTATTCATAAGCCATTAAAATCTAAAAACAGGAAGGGCAGCTGGTTGGCTTAGTCGGTGGAGCCTGTGACTCTTGATCTTGGGGTTGTGAGTTCAAGCCCCATGTTGGGTGTAGAGATTACTTAAAAATAACAGTTTTTTAAAAAATATTTTTATATTTGAGAGAGAGAGAGAGAGAACGAGCACCGGGGAGGGGTAGAGGGAGAGAGAGAAGCAGATGCCCTACTGAGCAGGGAGCCTGACATGGTTCTCGATCCCAGGACCTGGACATCATGACCTGAGCTGAAGGCAGACACTTAACCAACTGAGCCACCCAAGTGCCCCTAAAAATAAAATCTTAAAAAAAAAAAATCTAAAAACAAGGATGGGAAGGCTCCACACTTCTCCTTCTGGGCTGGGGAGAAAGAGAAAGGAGTTGAGGAGGGGACTGGTATATGCAGGGGTCTTCAGTGGTAGCTGTAACATTTCATTTCTTTTAAAAGGTAACAACTAGGGACGTCTGGGTGGCTCAGTCGGTTAAACGTCTGCCTTTGGCTCAGGTCATGATCCCAGGCTCCTGGGATGGAGTCCCGCATCGGGCTCCCTGCTCAGCGGGGGAGTCTGTTTCTCCCTCTGCCTGCCACTTCCCCTGCTTGTGCTCTCTCTCTGTCTCTCTAACAGATAAATAAAATCTTTAAAAAAAAAAAGGTAATAACTAATAAAATGTGTATATCTAAATAAACATGTACATCCCTGTTTGTGTATGTAAGTTGTTTATAAAGCTTTTTAAAGAGTGGCATGCCCTATGTAGCCTCCACTCACTCACTCTGACATTGCTGAGACTCAAATTTATTGTTGCTTGCGGCTCTCGTCCATTCATTTGGGCTGCTGGATAGCATTCTGTTGTGTGAAGATGCCAGAGGATGCAGATCCTCAAGACCTCTCAGCTACTGCTGGTGGAGTGCAAATTGATACAACTACTTTGGAAAACAATTTTGCAGTCTCTCACCAAGCTGGATATTCAGCAATTCCACTCCCAGGTGTATACCCCAGAGAAACTTGCACATATACAACAGGATACATGACAAGAATGCTTGTAACTTTCCTGCCCACAGTAGCAAAAGCCTGGAAACAATCCAAATGCTCACCAACCTGAGAGTGGATGAATGTATCCACTTGCCGAAGAAATTTGAAAAAATAAAAGGTCAGAATTGAAGCAAGTCAGGCATCATTTTGATATAAGTTAAAACTGGGTGGTGAGTACATTGTCTTCATCATATTAATCTTTAGATGTTTGAAATAATTCATAATAAAAAGAAATTGTATTTAAAAAAATCCTGAGTTGGGACGCCTGGGTGGCTCAGTCGGTTAAGCGTCTGCCTTCGGCTCGGGTCATGATCCCAGGGTCCTGGGATCGAGTCCCGAATCGGGCTCCCTGCTCAGTGGGGAGTCTGCTTCTCCCTCTGCCTGCCGCTCCCCCTGCTTGTGCTCTCCCTCTCTCTCTGACAAATAAATGAATAAAATCTTTTCAAAAATTAAAAAATAAAAATAAAAAAATCCTGAGTTGTAGCATCTTGGATTTAGAAGACCTGTGATCTTTGGTGTCAGGAGAGTTTGAGATGATCTGGGGCGTCTACACCCAGGAGCTCACCCAGCTAGCTTCCAGCCTCTGTCTGTGTACTCCCTGCAGTGGAGTGGCCCGGAGCTGAAGACAAGATGAACTCCAAGGGTGGATCAGGTCAAGAAACAAGCATAACCCTCATCTGTAGAAATTGCTCACAGGGATGGGAGGTGAGCTAGGATGATACAGGAAGAGCTGAAAACAAGTTAGTGGGGGTAAGAAGGAGCTCCCAGTGGCTGTTAAAGCTGTGCCCTAGAGACAGGTTTCTGGAAGGACCTGGATGGGGTCTGCATAGTGGGAAAAGGTGTCCCAGAGCAGAATGTGGTATGAGTCCTGCCCAACAGAGGGGAGGCTCGTAGACCCAGAACAGCAGGCCCGGAAAACCACACCTCTCTCATATTCTCCGCTCCAGAATTTTGTCCTTTTCACCAGGTCCCTTATGGTTCACAGTGCAGTCTTCCAGCCCCTCTGGGACATCTGTACCACATCTCTCTTTAGTATCATCAGCATGTTCCAGGATGCATGCACGCCTGAACACATGGACCATGGACCTACATATGCATGTGCCTGGCCTGTGTATACATGGGGTCCCCAGAGATAATTAGCTATGGACATATGCAGCTTCCCCTGGACCTAGTCCAGGCCACACCAGCTCTCTTGCTGGATGACTCCCAGCCTCTTCCTGGCTTCTCTATCTCCCATCTCATTCTCTCTGTGCTCTACCCTGCAAGCAGGGGCCTGGGGTGGGGGGCGGGGGGGCACGGTAGGTTTCTGAAGCACAGAGTTGATTCTGTCACTGCCCTGCATGAATGAACAAATATGTAACAGATAAATACACTTATGCATGTGGATTCCTGCATCAGTGTGTGTGCACACTTATATGTGGGTGCATATGCTTTTTTGCTTTTATATATTTTTTACTTTTTGGTGGGGTAGCACCTGGACATGGAAAAAACTTCATACAATACAAAAAGATGCATAGGAAAATCCAGTGTCTTAAGTGGCTGACTTCTGGAATGGTGGAGGAAGGACTTCCAAAGATTACTCCTGCATAAAAGCAACAAGAACACTGGAAAAACTCTCAGATACACTTTTTTTGGAGTGTTGGAAATTAACTAAAGACGCACAACAATCCAAGGAGCCTTTTTTTTTTTAAGATTATGTTTATTTATTTGACAGAGAGACAGCGAGAGAGGGAATACTAGCAGGGGGAGTGGGAGAGGGAAAAGCAGGCCTCCCACTGAGCAGGGAGCCCAATGCAGGCTGGATCCCAGGACCCTGGGATCATGACCTGAGCTGAAGGCAGATGCTTTTTTTGGGGGGGGGGGTTCCTTTTTTTAAATTTTAGTTCAATTAATTAACAATATAGTGTATTATTAGTTTTAGAGTGCAGTGATTCATCAGTTGCATACAACACCCGTGCACATTCCATCACGTGCCCTCCTTCATGCCCACCACCCGGTCACCCCATCCCCCCCCACCTCCCCGCCAGCAAACCTGTTTCTTTCCTATGCTTAAGAAGTCTGTTATGGTTTGTCTCCCTCTCTGGTTTCATCTTGTTTTATTCCTCCCAGGTTTTTGGGTTTTTTTTTTAAACTAACCAGAATCATGCTGTATGTATTGTTCATGTGCTTTTTAGAGATGTTCTCAGCCTAGCACACTCCTTTTATCCATTCTGTATTCCACAGAAATAGATGTTTGGGTTGCTTCATTCCGCTGTTATAATTATTCCCACTTTTGTGCACAAACTTGGGTACAGGGGCTGAAATTTGAGGGGAACAGTGTCAATTTGAGCCCTTGGCAATCTGAGGTGAAGGCGTGTTGACTTGGCATTTAGCAGGTGGCAGGCCGTGCACGCTGACTCGGGCAGGAGGGTGGCTGGACCGTGAATTTGGGACCCACAGGCCGATGGCATCGTGTGTGACAGGGACGTGGCTGGTTTTGCTTTTAATTTTTGTTTTTCTGGGAAACTTGATCTCTCCCTCTATTCTAAACGAAAGCCTTGCTGGGTAGAGTATTCTTGGCTGTAGATTTTTTCCTTTTAGCAGTTGGAATCTATCATGCCACTTTCTTCTGGCCTGCAGAGTTTCTGCTGAAAAACCCACTGATAGCCATATGGGGTTTCCTTTGTATGTACCTACTTTCCTTTCTCTTGCTGCTTTTAAAATTCTCTCTTTCTCACTACTTTTGGCCATCTTATTTACTTTGTGTCCTGGTGCAGACCTCTTTGGGTTGGTTTTGTTGGGGGCTCTCTGTGCCTCCTGGATCTGGATTTCTCTTTCCTTCCCCAGATTCAGGAAGTTTTCAGCTATTATTTCTTCAGACAAATCTTCTGCCCCCTTTCTTTGCTCTTCTCCTTCTGGGATCCCTATCGTGCAACTGTTAGGCCTGACAGCGTTGCTCAGTTCCCTGGGTCTATTTTCATTTTGCGTATTTTCCCCCCCTCTCATCTGCTCGGCTTGATTGCTTTCCATGACTCTGTCCTCCAGGTGGCTGGTCCTTTCTTCTACTTCTTCTTGCTTGCTATTTATTCCAGATGGTCTATTTTTATTTCCATTTAGTAAATCCAATAGCTCTAATTGGTTCTTTTTTACATCTCCTAGCTCTTGGTGGAGGGTCTCAAGGAAGTCCTGCAGTCCTTCCTCAATTCCACCGAGAATCTTTATGAGCGTTACTTTAAATTCACTATCAGACATATTACTTATCTCCTTTTCGCTTAGGTCTCCTGCTCTGATTTTGTCCTGTTCTTTGATTTGGGACACATTCCTCTGTCTCCTCATTCTGTCTCTTGTGTTGTCTGTTTTTCTGTGTTAGGAAAGTCAGCTACGTCTCCTGCACTTGAAAGTAGTGGCTCTATGAAGAAGAGGTCCTGCAGTGCAATGTCTGTTCCCCAGAACCTGGTGCTCCAGGGGGTATCTCCTGTGTGTGTTGCTCCAGGGGGTGTCCTACCATTGTGGCTGGGATGTGTTTGCCCTCAGTCCTGTTGTCTGCAATGGCTCCCTGCCTGTTGTGGGCAGAGTCTGGTGCCTGTGGTGTTAGTGGGCTGCTCCGGGGCTGCCTCGGGCTTGAGTCGAGTCAGACCAGGTGTTTGCCAGAGATGTAGTAGCACCAAACTACAGGCACTGTCCCTGTGTCGTCCCTGGAGAAGCTTTTGTTGGTGGGTGGGGCCTGCAGTCAGACCAGCTGCCTGCCCTCAGCCCACTGCTGGGGTCACAGTCAGACGGGTGTGTGGTTATCTTCCCCTCTCCCTGGGGCAGGACTCACTCTGGAGTGGTGCTGACCTTGTCTGGGCCGCGCACACACTGCCAGGCTTGTGGCACCACTTTGACGGGATCTTGCCAAGAGCGATCAGAGGGGGTGGATCTGCTTCGCTGTGGCCTCTTGTCTACGCCGGGCTGCGGAGAGTCTGTTCTGCCAGTTTTCGGGCTGCTTTTTGGGTTATTTATGCCAACGTGGGTGCTCTCTAGGCGGCCACGTGGCAAGAGGTCAGCACAGGGACGTCCTGCTCCGCCATCTTCCCAGCAGCCTCTCTGAAGGCAGATGTTTAATGACTGAGCCACCCAGGCGCCCCTCCAAGGAGTCTTTATTCAAGAAAAATGGCTGAATCTTGGTAAGAATAGTGAATTCTATGATGTTTTAACTTGCCTTAATCCCATCCCCTCTCCCCAGCTACATGGTAGGCTTGAAAAACAAGGGACTCGCAATCACAGTTTAACTGCAAACCAGCAGCTTAGCACCCACTAGAGGGAACAGAACAGATCTGGAGCTCCCGAATGGCCCGATCCTCAGAAAAATTTTCAGGACTTGTCTTTATTTGATCTGAATTAGAGCTCTCCCTCTGTGCAGAAGGTCTATGTCCAGGGACATTTGTCGAAAACAATCAGAGGCAAATGCTTAACATCACAGCTGCCTGAGGCAGCATTACCAGTTGGAGCCAAGAAGACACTAGCCAAAATCTTAAAATTGGGGGAATGAGTGAGGGATTTTGAAAGCTCTAACACATTCCTAGGAATCTATGAATTTCCAGGCTATGTGCATGTGCATGCTTAGGAAAGACATGACAAGGTCATAATTTTTCATCTCTGGCTGACTCAAGGCTCTGTGTGAGCAGGAAGTGAAGGCCAAGGCAGAATTTAAATTCTTCCAACATATATATAGAACTCCTTGGCAAAGGCTGTGAGACTTATCAGTTCAGGGCATTTGAGAAAGCCTTTGTCCAATCATTAGCAGACCACTGAGCTAACTGAGCAGAGACCTCACTGGCCACAAATGACAAAGACTACTTTACAGAATTAGTCGAGGAAAGTCATTAAGCAAAAAACATAGCAGCAGCCGCAGGAGCAACAACAAACCCTGGGAGGGGAGAAAGGATTTCCAAAGTTCTCTATCTAGCAAATCTATCCTTCGTAAAAGAAGGAATTAAGACAGTCACAGGTTAAAAAAAAAAAATAGAGAATTTGTCCATAGCAGACCTGCTTTACAAGAAATACTAAAGAGAGTCCTTTAGGCTGAAATGAAAGGACACTAAGCAGTAACACAAGTCTGTATGAAGAAACAAAGAGTGATAAGAGTGATCAGTGAACACAGTTGGCCCTTGCACAATATGGGTTTGAACTGCATGGGCCCACATTATACATGGATTTTTCACAGTAGAGTACCATAAATGTATTTTCTCTTCCTTATGATTTTCTTAATAGCATTTTCTTTTCTCTAGTTTATTGTAAGAATATAGCATATATACATGTAACATACAAAATATGTGTTAACTCACTACTTATCCTATTGGTAAGGCTTCTAGATAATAGTAGGCGATTAGTAGTTAAGTTTTGGGGGAGTCAAAAATTATACACAGATTTTCGACTCGGGGGGTGGTCAGCACCCCTAATCTGCCTGCTGTTCAAGGGTCAACTGTATATAACAATATAAATGTAATTTTATCTGTAACTTTTTTCTTCTCTTACCTGATTTAAAGGCAGCTGTATAAAGCAATAATTATGAAACTATGTTGATGAGCTTATAATGTATAAAGACATAATTTGTATGACAATAGTACAAAGAAGGAGGGACAGAATGGAGCTACACTGGAGCAAAGTTTTGTATACCACGGAAATTAAATGGGTATTAATCCAAACTACATTGTTTTTAAGATGTTAACTGTAATCGCAAGGGAACCCACTAAAAAACAATTTTTTTTAATGTAATAAAAGAAACAACAAGATGGGGGCGCCTGGGTGGCTCAGTCGTTAAATGCCTGCCTTCGGCTCAGGTCATGATGCCAGAATCCTGGGATCGAGCCCCACATTGGGCTCCCTGCTCGGCGGGAAGCCTGCTTCTCCCTCTCCCACTCCCCCTGCTTGTGTTCCCTCTCTCGCTGTGTCTCTCTCTGTCAAGTAAATAAATAAAATCTTAAAAAAAAATAAAAGAAACAACAAGAGAATTAAAGTGCTATACTGGAAATTATCTATTTAACACAAAAGAAGGCAGTATTGGAGGAATAGAGGAACAATAAGACGTGAGACATACAGAAGACAAAGCAAAGTAGCAGATATATATCCTAGTTTATCAGTAAAAAGATGAAAAAATATATAACATGCAAACAGGAACCAAAAGAGGGCTGGAAAGGCTGTCCTAGACAAAATAAACGTGAAGAGAAAAATTGTTACGAGAGACAAAAAAGGACATTTTATAATGGTAAAAGGATCAATTTATCAGGAATATATAACAATTATAAACACATGTGTGCCTAACAGTAGAACCCCAAAATAGATGAAGCAAAAATGGACAGAACTGAGGGTAGAACTCTACAACCCAACAGTAATAGATGAAGATTTCTGTGCGCTACTTTCAATAATGGATAGAACAACTGTGCAGAAGATCAATAAAGAAATAAAAGACACAAACAATTCTGTAAAACTAACTTGCCCTAACAGACATTTATAGAATACTGCCCTCAACAAGAGCATTTTTCTCAAGTGCACATGGAATATTCTCCAAGAGAGACAATATGTTAGGTCACAAAACAAGTCTCAATAAATTTAAAAGATTTTTACATTATACAATGTATGTTTTCTGACCATATGGAATGAAATTAGAAATTAATAGTGGAAAAACTTAGGGAAATAACAAGCATATAGAAATTGAACAACACACTACTGAATAATCAATGGGTCAAGGAATAAGTCACAAGAAGAATTAGGAAATATTTTGAGGTGAATGAAAATGAAAACACAACATAATGAAACTTGTGGGATGCTGCTAGAGCAGTGCCTAGAGGGAAATTTATAGCTGTAAACACCTATATTGAAAAGGAGACAGCTCACAAATCAAAAACCTAACCGTACACCATAAGAAAGTAGAAAAAGAAGAAAAAGTAAACCCAAAGCAAGCAGAAGGAAGTAAATAATAAAACTAGAGAAGAAATAAATGAGATCTCACTTTATACTCATTGAGGTGAGTATAATAATAATAATAATAATTTTAAAAGAGCAATAAAGGGTGTTGGCCAGGATTTGGAGAAATTGAAACATTCATACACCATTAATGGGAATGTAAAATGGAGCAATCTCTTTGAAAACAGTTTGGTCGTTTCTCAAAAGGTTAAACATAAAGTTACCATATGGCTCACTGATTCCACTCATAGGTAGATATCCAAGACAAACGAAGACATATGCCCATACAAAAACTTGTTCAGATATATTCATAGCAGTATTATTCAAAACAGTAGAGGGGGGAACAACACAAATATCCATCGACTGACTAATGGATAAACAAAATGTGGTGTACCCAGGCAACGGAACATTATTAAGCCATGAAAAGGAATGGAGTATTGATACATGTTACAACATGGATGAACCTTAAAAACATTATGCCAAGTGAAATGCCCAACACAAAAAGCTATATATGATTACATTTACATGAAATATCCAGAATAGGCAAATTCATGGAGACAGAAAGCAGATTAGTGGTTTCCTGGGGCTGGGAGCAGAGGGGGACTGGGGAGTGACTGATAACGTGTATGGGGTTTCTTTTAGGGGATGATGAAAATGTTTTGGAATTAGATAATACTGATGTTTGCACAACTTTGTGAATACACTGAAAACACTGAACGTTTACTTTTTAAAGAGTGGATTTTATGGCAAGTGAACTCTATCTCAATAAAGCTGTTATAAAATATATTAGTGTCCCTCTTATGCCGTTTTCCTAGTTTCTTTTGCATCCTTCGAGAGATACTCTAGGCACATGGCAGCACATATGAATATATCATATTCCACTAAGTATGAAGACTCTATCAATGATAACATGTACTAACATTTTATGTACCAGAAAACGATCTGAACATTCCTGCTTCTTTTCACTGGAAGGCATATTCCAATTTCAAGGACATTAACACACTTAAAATGCACCTCTTGAAATGAGTGCATATGGTGTATATTTTTCATGTTTTTTTAACTTTCATTATCTCTTGGTCTTTTCATTCTTTTTCAGTTTTTTTTTCATTCTTTTTCGGTTTTATTGAGATATAATTGACATACATCACCATGTAAGTTTAAAGTATACAGCATAGCAGTTTAACTTACATATAGTGTAAAATGATGACCACAATAAGTTTTAGTTAGCATCCATCAGCTCCTAAGGATACAAGAAAAAGAGAAAGCAAAAAAAGAAAGAAAAAGTTTTTTTCCTTGTGATGAGAACTCTTGGGATTTAATCTTAACAACTTCCCTGTGTGTCATACAGACTTGCTAACTATAGTCACCATGTTGTACATCACGTCCCTAAGCCTTATTTATTTTGTAACTGGAAGTCTACCTTTTGACCATTTTTCTCCAGTTTCCCCCTCCCCTCCAATCCCTCTGCTAACCACAAACCTGATTTCTTTTTCTATGATTTTTTTGTTCTGTGTGTGTGTTTTTTTAAGTCCACATGTAAGTAAGATCATACAGTATTTGTCTTTTTATTCTGACTTATTTCACTTAGCATAATGTCCTAAAAATCCATCCATCTTGTTGCAAAGGCAGGGTTTCCTCTTTTTTTTTTTTTTTTATTGTGGAACAGTACTCCATTGTATATTTTTACCACAACTTCCTTACCCAGTCTTCCATCATTGCACACTTAAGTTCTATCCAGGTCTTGGTTATTGTAAATAATGCTGCTATGAGCATGTCAAAGTGCATTCCACATAGTCTCTCAGAGCATTGTCTAGCAGGACTGCACCCCCAGGTCCCCCGGTGACAACACACCCATTAACATAACCTCCTCTCCTGTCTTCCTCACTGGGCTTTCTGTGATCCCAAACTATTTGCATCTAAATCCCTGTCTCAGAGTCTTCCTTTGAGAGAACACAGATTTAGATGCTGCGTGTACCTGTGTGAATATGGGTGCACACACATTCGTGTTCCTGAACGTGCAGGAATCAAAGCGTGCATGGGTGTGCACTTATAGGAGCCCTTCTGTTAGAGAATTGGTGTGAATGTGCACGTCATGCACCGGTTTGTGCATGCTTACACCCCGATGCGGATGCATCTGTTGGATGCTCGTGAACACCAGTGTCTGTGCGCATGTATGTATTTGTCCCGCGGTGCACAGATGGACTCTCAGAGCTGTGGAAGGACATGTTTGTGCACATGCATGTGCCAGTGAGGTCAAGGGAGCTGGAATAAGGCCCTGAAGCTCTCTGTGATTAAGAGCCTCCTGCTGGGGGCTGCTGGGGAGATGGGCAGTGTGCACACTGTAATAGCGCCTGTCTCCCTCTCCCTCCACAGCCGCCTGTCTGGAGACAACCCCATCAGTCTGGTCTCAGATGTGTGTTCTCTCTGATGAGAGACAGCTGGGGCAACCGTCAGAGGCCTTGCCAGCGATAGCGGGAGCTGGCCTGGCACCTGTCGGCAGCGCCTAATCGCTGTCCTGCTGATGGTTGCTAGGAGGGAGGGAGAAGGTGATGTGGGGCAGCTATTCTTGGGGTCCAGGGCTCTTCCCTCCTCTGCTCCTTGACCCCTCTACATGGAAGGGTGAGCTCCAGTTCCTGTACATCTAGAACCACAGACCCCCTCCCCACTGCACCTTAGTGGATTGACCTCACTGGCTTTGACTTTGGCCTCTGCCTGCTGCCACCCCGCCCCCCCGCCGCTCCACCCCGTTTCCACTCAGGCTGTCTTTGGAGGAATGTGCTGATGTTATGCCTTCCCTGCCCTTCCTATTCCCTTGCATCCAGGGCTTTGGCTTCCCTCTTCTGCCCACTGAACTCATCCTGGCAAGGGCTCCTGGCATCCCCTAGCCTGCACTTGACCCCTGACTCCTTTACTTCCGGGGTGACCCTGAGCAAGTCATTTCACCTCTCCACACCTCAGTTTTCTGCCCTGTAAACTGGAGATACTAATAGAACCAGCCTCACGGGGTTGTTTGTAATAATGAATTGCTATTAACAGCTGTAGGAGTGAATTATTTGTTCATTGTTATAAACATTAAAAATCAATTGCTCTAAAAGTTAATTGCTATAAAGCACCCACCTCAGTGCCTGGTACATAGGGACCACTCAGTACTTAGCTGTAATCACTGTCATATTGGACCAACATTTCAGGGTCTGCTCTGTGCCAAATTTCATCCCAGACACTGAGGGCCTTAGGGAGTGCAGAGCTGGGCATGATCTAGTCCCTAAGCTCTCAGAGCCCAGTCGGGGGCTGGCAGAGGGGAAGGATGGAAGCATCCAAGTGACCTCTGGAAAGTACCAAGCATTACAAGAAGGTCCAAAAAAGGTGAGGTGTGTGAGGGCTTCCTTTGACTGATGCTTTGATGATGGGGAATGCAACAACAGGGTGACAATGTTTATTGAGAACTCACTGCGTGTTAGGCACTGGAGTCTGCTGTTTGCATTGTCATTTAAAACTCACAATAGCAGTAGGTAGTAGGAACTATTATACCTGTATCATGGATAAAGAAACTGAGGCTTAGAGAGATTAAGATACCTGCCAAGATCACTGGAGCCGGAATTTGAATTCTCAGTTACTTCAGCTCTGAAGCCTCACGGTCCACTCCAGGTAGGGGGATATAGAGTAGCGGAACCAGGAAGAGAGTGGTGCAAACATCGGCAGCGCACCAGTTCTGGAAGTCTGCCGGCCCTACCTGATCACATGCGATCCTCATAACCAACCATGTGAGATGGACAATTTTCTTTCCATTTTGCAGCTGAGGCAACTGAAGCTCAAAGCAGCTGAGCATTTTGCACAAGGTCAGACAACTAGAAAGTGGTAGTGTTGGGGTCCGACTCTCAATGCTCGGATTCCCAAACCTGTGTCATTTCTCTGACACCAGGGGCGTGGCCTGGGAACAGAGACGTGACTAGCCAGTGTGGCTAAAGATTTGGATCCTTGAAGGAAACAAAGTATAGAGTATTTGGGGCTGGATTGTGGAAGGCTGGATGCCCTTTCATGCTGTTCATATGGTAGGCAATGGGGAGTCACTAAAGATCATAGAGTAGGGGCATGGCAGGGCCAGAGCTGCAGCTCCCAAAGATAAATCCCGTTGTAGCACCTAAGATGGATTAGATGGCAGTGAGAGAGGCAGTGGGAGTCCCATCAGGAGACAGCACCAGGTGATGCTGACTTAGATGACAAGTGATATGGACAGAGTGGCCTTTCGCTGGGGAAGGAAAAAAGAGAGCTCGGGAGATGAGAAACAGCCAAGGGCAAGGCCATTAGCCTTATCAAAAAGCTGATTGCTCTTAGCAAAGTATTTAATACGATTTCCCGCTATTAGGGACCAAACCTGGCCTAGCAAGATTATTAATTCTAAAGATAATCATTAGGCTGGGCGGATCGTATTTTAATATATGGCAACAGGCGAGCTATTGTCATTTTTCCCTTCTATCTTGATTGCGGGTCACCCAATTAGAGCTGGCTTCAAATGTCCCTTCCTGGAGGTAGTGAGATAAGGCTTAATGTCCTCAAACAAGGGCTATCGGCTGTGACGAAAGGCCCATAAATATTAATAAATCTATAATTAGTCCTGTGAAAAGGGGGATCAATCCAGGAGAAGTTTCCACCCATTAATACTAGAAATCACTTTTGCCAAGTTGCTGGGGAAGCAAGGCTCTTCTGTTCCAAATGCCAGGCCGTTCTTTGTTCCAAAATGATGCATGCTGTTGTGTCCACTAGCCTCTGATTCACTGAGATAGGACCCGGGGCGTGATGAGAATACCTGGAGGGCTCAGGAGGGCGGAAAAGCTTTCGGGAGGTGGTGAGAGAAGGCTGGGGCCCTTCGTGTCTTTAATTATTTTAATGTTTAACTTAAACTGTCATTGTCTTTCAGAATCCTGATGAAGGAAAGACTTATTTTTCATATAAAATTACAATGGGATTGTGTGCTAAGCGAAGGGGAGTTTGTAGAGCTGTAAAGTGCTCAGAGTTATAAATACATGTTATTTGCGTATTTAACCATTTTTATTTGGGGCGCCTGGCTGGCTCAATCAGTAGAGCGTGTACCTCTTGATCTCAGGAGCGTGAGTTTGAGCCCCACATTGGGGGTAGAGATTACATAAAAAATAAATAAGTACAATAAGATCTAAAAAAAAAGCACAAACATTTTTATTGAGGTCTCATATACACCCTTTAAAGGTGTAAAATACACACGCCTTTAAGTGTAGAGCTCAGCAACTTCTTCATAGGTATAGACCCGTGTAACCAATACCCAGGTCAACATAATGTTTCTATCACTCCAGAAATCCCCCATTGCCCCTCCCAGTCCACATGCCCCCATGGGTAGGCCCTCTTCTTGACCTCAGGTACTATACCGTAGACACAGTTTGCCCAATCTTGAATCCCCCAAAAATGGAATCATACAGCATGAACTTCTGGGCCTGCCTTCTTTCACTCATTGTTATGTTTCAATATCAGAGGTGAATGATCTGTTCTTAAATAATTGCCTTTTTTTCCCCTTAACACAGGAGTAACGCTTGCCATTATAGAAATGTTACAAAACACAAATGAACAGAAAAGAAAGCAATAGCCATCACCTTTGTACCTGAATACTTCTAAAAGCATCTCTCTCTCTCTTTTTTTTTTTTTTGTTATAATAATGAGACATGCCTATTGTGGAAATTTGAAAACAGAAGACTCTTGGTTGCGGTTGACAGAAACCCAACTTCAGCTGGCTTGAGCAAGACTCAATTTGTTGGCTCATGTAACTGATAGAACCAGGGATTCAAACAATGTCTCTCTCTGTCTTTCTTCCCATCTTTCCCAGATGTGGCTTTGCTCATGCAAGAAGACTCTCTCCCTGGCCAATAAAATGGCTATTAACAACCGCGGGCGTTAAGTCCCATTTCAGCAAACTTAGCTGAGAGCCTTTCTCCAGGGGCTCTATAGCAATCGCAGGGCCAACTCTGACTGGCTTTGCTCAGGCTGCCCACCGTCCTTGGACCAACCACTGTGGCTCGGCTGATGGCGGACGCTGATTGGCCAGCCTGGTCGTGGCTGGAGCAGTGTCTTGACTATAACTCCTCCACAAACCTAGAGTTGGGGAGGGGAGGAGTTTCCCAAAGGAACCGGAAGAAGGAAGACAAAAAGAGTGCTGGGGAGACCGCTCTAGGGGACCCTGTGCGCTGTCTGCTCTGTGGGGCGGGAAAAGCTTCGGGGATCGGAGCTGGAACCGCTTCGTCTCCTGGGTGCTGTCCTACCCAGCTATCTAGTCCTCCGTCTCCCCTTTGTGCCTCCACCGCATATTTTTCAAGGTCAAAAAAGATTTGGGGCTTTAAAACGGAGCCATGCTGTGGAGAATACAAACCTTAACAGTCTCGTCAAAACTAGCAGACCGTGAACTCCTGCGTATATCAGGCTAGGCTGGCTGGGGCCCCGGCATCCGGCCCAGAGCCCAGCAAAAAGAAGGTGCCATTAGATGTTATTTGACTAAATGGATGGAAATGATAACAGCATTTCTCACGCACTCACTGTGGGCCAATTCTCTATAATTCTCTAGACATCTTGCTTTTATCCTGTTAAATAACAAAGATTCAACCAAGTAAATTTGAAGATCTAATCGGCTTTATTCAAAGATTCATGAATTGGACAGCATCCCATCTAGCAATGGAAAGGAGCTCCAAAGGGCTAGGGAAAGGGAGAAAGGTCTTAAAAGGCAGGACAAGGAAGTCATAAACACACAAACAAAAGGATTATTTCAGGTAGGGTCACCTCCATTTGGGGGACAAAAGGGCTTTATTACGTGGATTACCTCACTGATGCTGACCAGCAAATGCCAGATTGGTTCAGATCACAGTCCTGGGGAAGGTGGAAACTGCATTTAGGTTGGGTATTAAGTCCACTTCAGTGATCTGGGCCAAGCCCCAGTGACTCCGATTTGGGCCTGTGGTTTTCTTTTTAACAATCCCAACTGTCTTCTGTGGTATTGTTTTGATTCTTCTTTAACAGATTGGCCCTTTTATTGGTCACTATTCACTATTGAGCGTTTAGGGTGTGCAGACAGGCAAGACACTGGCTCTCTTTTACTGAGCGTACATCTTGAGGATGGGGAAACTGAGGCTTATACAGGGTTGAAAGGAGTGGGGCATGGGCCGGTGGGCACGGTTGGGTGGAGAAAGCCCTCCAGGTCTCCATCTCAGAGGAGTCCAAAATAGGGATGAGAGAGGGCACCCCCCCCCCCAGCTCTGAGGGCTACAAGGAGAAGGGACCCAGCGGCTCTTCCCCCGGAGTCCCGACCGGTTTCAGCCAGTCCCCCCCCCCCCCCGCCCCCCACGCAGGGCTGCTCCAGCCTAGCCCTCCCTTCCCTCATCCCTCTCCCTCTCTCACCTCCGCTGCCTCCAGAGCCTGAGCAGTGATTGACGGGGTAATTGGCGCGCGGAGGCACCAGGCTAATTGAGGTCGGGCTGCAGATTGCGGTGGCCTCGCGGAGGCGGTGGGCGCGGGTGGGGTGGGTGCTGCGCGCTCTCCCTCTCTCCCTTTTCTGTGGGGGATTGAGAGTGAGCTCTCCAGGGGCACGTGTCACAGGGAGGGCCCCTGGGCCCTCCTATTTCTCAGGGATGGGAGACCCCATGAGGGGGCCGTGAGGGGCGGGGAGCCCCGCAGCCAGCCCCAGGTTGAATGCCTTCCTTGGTGCCTGAGCTCCTGGGGAGGGAGGGAGGGGCAGGGGAAGCAGCGCAGAATCTGTCCTGCCCCTACAGCCTTTGCCGGCCTGGCTTCGTCATTTCTCCCCTTTGAGTCCCATTCTCATTGCTCACTCACTCAACTCACTCACTCTCAACACTCATTTATGGAGTGCCTTATGTATGTCAGCACTGGAGATGAAGTTGAAATCAGACGGACAGGGTCCCATCCTCAGGAAACTAACAGCCAGCAGGGAGATAGGCCGACAGATTCACACTACTAGACAGGTGCCCAGACAGACATGATCTGTGGGAGATCACTCACATGGGTGCTGTCTGGGAAGGGACGTTAGAACTGAGGTCTGAGGGAGGAGAGCATGCTGGGAGTGGTGATGGTGGTTGTGGGGTGTGTGTGCATGTGAAGGGGGCAAGGGAAGGCCTCCTTTCCAAAGGAGGTGGGCAGAAAAGGCTTGCTCAACAGTGGCCCCCTATTGTGCATGGCACCCTGCAGCTGGCTCTGTTGGACTCACATGTTCCTGAGATGAAGCTATGTTGATACAGAACCCACCATTGGACAGGTGATTTCTCATCAGCTGCCCAGCGGGATTTGGCTAGTTTGGGGAGGGGCAAGAGAGCTGGGGAAGATAGGGCAAAAAAATGTGCAGGAAAGATTTACGAAGCCCTGCAGGTCCCCACCCTATCCCCGGACACTTACTAGCCTACAGGAGTCAGGGAAAGGGGGCTTGGGCAGAGAGAGAGAGGAGGTAGCCTGAGTTCTCCTCTCCACCCAAACTCAGTGCAGAACTTGGGGGAGGTCCTTTTCCCTGTCCCATCTGTAAAATGGGTATACGTGTGAGACTAAGACAAGATCAGTGGTTTTCCACTGGGCTTTTGTTCTAACTCTGGTTTCTTAGATTCTGAATCTGTCTATTTGGCACCCATCAGTCACAGAGACAAACTAATGGCCAAAGTTGTTTACTTGATCCCTGCTGTGGGATCCAGAGCCCATGCTCCAAACCACCTCCTACATCCAGTTCTCACACGTCAAGTCGGTATTTCTCCTGCCCTAAATTAGCCCGAGACCAGCTACCAGACAACCAGGGACAGCCCCTGTGCCCAAAGACTAACCAGTCTTAAGCTGTCTACTCTGGCCTGCCTTGCCTTTCCTGTAGAAACCCCAGTAACAACTATGGTCTTCTGCCTTCCCCTCACGCCTGCTTCTGCCTCTTGACCAATCCCGGTGCTGCCTCACACGGCCCCATGTGGCACGGCCTGTTCCTTTCCCTCAGGAGCCACAAGTAATAAATTCTTCTTTCAGGGGCATTAAGCTTTCTGTGTTGTTACTCAGTCATCTTTATAAATTAAGACCTGGGTACAAGTCAGTGCCTCCGAGTCAGGTGGTTATGGGACGTCCCCTTAGGGACTGCCAGGAGAGGCATGGTGAGGAGGGGCCAGCTGCAGAGAGGAGGCTTGCTGGGGGTGCTCCAGGTCCCCTCCCCTGGCCTCCACCAGAGCTGCTTCCTGGGACACATGCAGCTGCCACATCAGGGAAAAGAGTTTTACTCCATCTCAAAACAACAACAACAACAAAACCCAAACCTGGTCCTAAGGACTCATCCATCTCAAAGTTTTGTCTTGCTCCCACCCTGGTGCAGTAAGTGACATAAATCCTTCCATTTCTGATGGATGTCAGCAAAGGGCCTCTTCTGTTATTTGCTTCGATGGATGAGGAGGTCTTGTGGGCCAAGTATTTGCAGGGGGCTCCCAGCCCCCCCTCCCCCTTCTCTACTCTCCTGTTATTGCTGGGGCTAGAAGCCGGCCAAGTGCATTTCTGGGATCAGCTCATCAGTGCCACCCACCCCGCCCCCCGCCATAGGGCCTGTCAAGGGGCGGTGCTAGCAGGAGATTGAACAGAGCATTGGCAGCCACAGACAGCTTCCGCTGACCACCGATAAATGTGAGCTCCAGCGATGTCAGGACCTCCAGCAGTGGCCCAGGGGTGAGGGTGGGGGGTGGCTCCTATAGATGGCAGCACCCAGCCACTCAGTGGTGAGAGCTGGTCTGTGAGCCCCCCGAGTGGTAGCCACTTCTGGATAACTAGGTCCCCTCTGCTCCCCAACCCCAGCATCTTTGTTGTAAATGTCATTCATTCAATTTTTCTCTGCTTGACGTCTGCCTTCGGCGCAGGTCATGATCCCAGGATCCTGGGATCGAGCCCCGCACTGGGCTCCCTGCTCTGCGGGAGGCCTGCTTCTCTCTCTCCCCCTCCCTTTCCCCCTGCTTGTGTTCCCTTCTCTCACTCTGTCTCTCTCTGTCAAAAAAAAAAAAGTCAATTTTTCTCTGCTTGCAATATCTAGTTTCTGTTTCTCCGACTGGACAATAACTGATGTGCTGTGTACCTTGGCTAGTTCGAAGGTATGAAGAAGACCTCATGCTCACCAGTGCACAAGTGCCATCTTTGGCTGTATTACTAGAAGTACAGTGCCTGGATCCAGGAGCATGATGTCTGGATTTCCTCTGTGCTGGTTAGAATCAACCTGGAGGATGGAACCGAGCTGGGCAAAGTGCTGGGGTTCTCAGGAACCCTGAGTGGGCAGGTGGACGGTGTGGTAACTGGTTAGAAGGTAAGATTCTAAGTCAACTTTTCCGATCCAGATGACTGCACCAGCCTACTCACTGGTCTGCCTGCCTCCAGCTTTGTCCTCCCCAGTTCGTTGTCCACATGATACACCGGGGGGTCTTTTAAAAACCAATCTAACCAAGCAAGCTCCTTTCCTCCCCAAATTAAAACCCCTCAGTGGCCCTCTGACTACCCCTTCCTCAGACTGTTTAGATCTTTCCTTTGTGTTCCTACGAGCCCCTGAGCTTCCTCCAGCTCAAAACATGGATCTTTGAGTTGACACTGAGAACCCTTGGGGGGGTGGGATCATGTCTGATGTGGGTCTGTGTCCCTAGACTCAACAGTTTCCAGCATGTGAATTTGTTGAATGAACGAATGAACTCCCAAGGGCCAGAAAACCAAGAAACGCTTTTTGGAGAGACATGACCACGAAGGTCTTAAGTAGGCACCCAAGTTCCTTCTAAACAAAGAGTAGAGGAGGAAGGATGAAACCTTCCTTGCTTCCCAATATCCTCCGTCTTGGCATTCCAGGCACTTCTTGATCTGGTCTTACTGACCTCTCCAGCCTCGTCAGTGTTTTCTCAACCCAGATCCAGCCCTTTAAGCCAAACAGGATTTTGGGTTTAGGTTCAGCCAGATCTTGGCTAATGTGAACTTGGAAAACAACTTGGCCTCTCTGTGACTCGGTTTCCTCATTTTTAAAAGGGTTTAGATGATCTCTGTCTCCCAGGGCTTTCGTGGAAACTCAAAGCGACAACCCTGGAGAGATTTCAGCAGCAGTGGGGGTCATGAGGTTGGACTTGCTCCTTAGAGCTCCAGGGGTGGGGTGGGCAGGACGACTCAGATGGGGCTAGACAGAGACAGGCTGGTGCAGGCTGGTAATTTACACAGCTGTCAAAATCGGATCGTTAGTGCTTCTGGCCAGTGGCTATTATAAAAATTTTAGAGTGAGATATAAAACACAATCTAATCTCCCGAGTAAATTATAAAACACGAAACCGAAACCAACGAGACAGATGAAACAATCTCATTGAACCAAACCAAAATTTTCCCAGGGACGACGCTGGGCTGGATGAGAAACCACTTCTGCTGGGTCCTCAGAGCATCGGGTTTAGGCGATTGGAAGAGTCACAAACATATGTGTGGTTTCCAGGGAGTTGAGTTACCAGATTCAGTTTCTTTTGTTCGAAAACCAGTTTAGAAATTATGACAAAAGTAACATATGCACACAATTAAATATTCAATCATTACCAAAGACAGAATGAATAGTCTCCCTGCCCACCCCCCACCTGACTCCCAATCCCCTTCTCACTGAGAATAATTTATCTTACCTGGAAATTTCCATCCCTGTGCAAGTGCAGATTATATACCAATAATTTCTTCCTCTTCAACGCAGTCAATATTTTACACCTGCTTTTTTTCACTTAATGTTATACCTGGGAGATCTTTTCATATCAGTTCTAACAGCTGTATAACAATCCGGTGAGTGAATGACCCTAATATACCATAATGTAGACTCCACTGATAAGTATTTGGGCTGCTTCTTCAGGGTGTCTATAGGAGAAAATTCTAGAAGTGAGATTGAAGGTTAAAGGGTACTGACATTATTTATGTTGATAAATGTTTCCCAAGCACCCCCTTGTAGGGGACACCATGGGAGCTTCACCGTGATCTCGTTGGATCGCTCTCCCTGGTTGGGTGTGTGTCCCCCAAACTCTGTGTGCTTTGATTCCAATAGCTCACACCTCTCACCTTTGGAGGCCAGTCCTTAGGCTCCTGGCAGTGCCTTACTCATACAACCAGTCTTAAATGAGACCTGCCAAGATAACTGATTCCAAAGAGGGTTTCACAGTGAGCTGAGCATTTTGGAGCTACCGTCACACTTGCTCACTTGCCCCTCAGGTGGCAGCCCTGCAAACCCCCACCTCTCTGCCCCCACTTGGGTTGGACCTTCCCCTACTCCACCTGTCTGTGTGTGACCTCCCCAGTAACACCCAGATCTTATATTACCCCCTCCCCACCCATGCTCCACCAAAAGAAGCATCTCCTGACCTCTCCACCCAGAAGTGACACTTCCCTCCCCCGAGCTCCCTCGGCCCCTAGTGTCGCACGCCAATGGCTTTTACCCACCTTCTCATGATTTCTGCTGTAGTGGCATCTCCCTGCCCACACAAAGAGCACTTTGCAGGCCGGAATCCGCCTCCCAGGTGAGTCCTTGGTACAGACAAATTATGAACTTCTTTGTGAACGAGCAAAGGCCTGGGCCTGGCTCTGGTGATGTTCAGGGAGCCGTCCTGAACTTTCTCCCCTCTGTCTGCCCCCAAGGCTTGCTCCTTCCCCTCCCTAGGATCCCCCGGCCAGGCTCTAGTTCACACTTAGTCTCCTGTGCTGACAGTTGAGACCCTTCCTGCTCACCTCTGCGTCCCCCTTCCCACCCATTTCCTGATGCCCCTGCTGCCCACCCCCCATCCTCCATTCCAGACAGGCACAGCTATTCTCAGTTCCCTAAAAATGCTCATGGTTACCATTTTCTGAGCCACTTCCTCGTCCCTGGGCTAAGCATTTACATCCTCGGGATGCCTGTGTGGGAAGTATCATCATCAGTCCCTGTTTACGGGCAAGAAAACCAAGGCACGGAGAGGCTAAGTTCATACAGCTGGTGAGTGGTGGAGGCAGGTGCCCTTAGTGCTCTGCCCCGGGGGGTCCCCTGGAGACAGATCGCGGAAGCTCCTTGCCCAAGGGTATCGTCTGTCCTACTGGAGGGCACTGAACCATCAGGGGCAGGCAGGACACACAGGGAGCTAAAACCCCAGGGGCAGCCCTCAAGTCAATGAAGGAAAGATTCCAGCCTCCTCACCCCTCCTGGGGATAATTCCCACCTGTTCTGTGCACTCCGTGGAAGTCTCAGCGGGACTGAGCTCTGGGTGCCCACAGCAGTTACCCACTCAGGAACACACCCTATATTGGCTTCCTTCTCCTCTGGGTCTCCCGTCCCCACGCCCCTGCTGTGCTGGAGACACCGCTTGCACCCAAACTCTTGTCTTAGGATCTGCTTTGAGGAAAACCCACAGGAAGTAGCAGCAGAGTGGGATTTGCACTGTTTGTCTGCCTGGGGCTGCTCGCATGGCTGCCTGTTTCACCTCCTCACTCCCTGCCCGTGCCGCCCCTAAAAAGCCCTCCCTAGAATACACTCCACCCCTTCCCTACCTCACCTTCCTGTAAAAGACCCAGCCTAGATCATTTTTATAGGCACATCTGTCTGATGTCCTTTCTCGCAGCTGGAGTGGCCACCGCCCTCAGATTTCAACAGGTGGATTTCTCTCTCCGCGTCTATAACATCCCTGTGCCCTGATTTGCGGGCTTCTGGCTCCCCTACCACCCTGCGAGAGTCCCAGGTCCACCCAGATCTAAGTAACAGAACAAGGGCTAGTCTGTGTTTAAATTGCCTCCATGCACAGAAGGCTCTTCTTCCCTTGGCCTCTCTCACCCCTTTCCACCCCACCCCCAACCATTTCACATCATTCCCAAAGGGCACGCCATGGTTTCCACCTCCTTGCCTGCCTGCAGGGGCCACCCCCCTGCCTGCCCCATGGTGCCTGGGCCTCTCCCTTTCTGCTCATGGTCTATCTCTCTGCAGATTTCCATGACACCTCATCACTCTATTTTCTTATATGCCCCTCCCAACTAGATTGTGAGTTCTTTGAGCACCCCCTCCTGTTGTATCTCATTTATGACTGTACCCACCCTGTGAACCTTGCATAGTACTTATGACATGGTGGGTACTAATAAACATTTGTTGAATGGGTGAATGAATTCATTACTTAATACACATATCTCCAGATCCCTGAATAGAAGGATATAGGAACTGGTATAAATTGCTTAGGACGCTTAGTGTTGTGAGAGAAACACATCTCAAGCTTGCTTAAGTAAAAGAAGGCATTTACTGACTTAATCATTAAGATGCCCAGTGGACTTCAGGCACAGCTAGATCCAGAAATCAAATAAGGTCAGCTGCTAATTCTTGCTCGTTCCCTCTTTCCCTCTCTTTCCCCCTGTCCCTCTCCTGTCTCTCTCATTCTGTTACTCTCTCTCTTCCTGTCTACTCTGCCTCTTTTTGGGTTTTGACCAGATTCTCCCCTGCTATGGGCAGGGGCCTCAATTTCTCTCATCTGTACAATGGAGAGGCAATTCAACCTCGTGATCGCTAAGCCTCTTTATAGCTTTACAGTCTTAAAGGGGGTCCAAGATAACTTTTCCATTTTCTAGTTAGGAACACCTGAGACCCAGAGAGGTAAGTGATTTATTCAAGTTTGCCCAACAAGTTAAGGATGGGGCTGGCACCACAGCCTAAATCTCTGACCTTCATGGAAAAGACGACAGTGTCATTTTGGACACAGAGAGCCTCAGAAAGCAGGGCCTTGATATTGACTCAGAGTCATCGACCTCCTCCCTGACTTCACCCTGGCCCGCGTAATGCTCAGGCTCTTGGGCCACTGAAAGGACTTGTGTCTGTGCTTCTATCCCTGTAACCCCAGACCTGGAGCAGCTCTGAGCCTGGCAAGTCATTTCCCCTCCGAGCCTCTGCTCTTTCCATCTGGAACACAGTAACTCTAGGAGGAGATATGAGTTAGGCTCTCAGCACGGGGCCTGGCACGAGGCAGCAGGGAGATAACTCATCCTGGGACCATCCTGGTTTTAAAACTGAAAGTCTCGGGCGCCTGGGTGGCTCAGATGGTTAAGTGTCTGCCTTCGGCTCAGGTCATGATCCCAGGGTCCTGGGATCGAGTCCCGCATCGGGCTCCCTGCTCAGCAGGGAGCCTGCTTCTCCCTCTGCTTCTCTCTCTCTCTCTCTCTGTCTCTCATGAATAAATAAAAATAAAATCTTTAAAAAAAAAAAAACTGAAAGTCTCGCTGCTCAGGAAGCTGTAGGATCCAGGCAAACTGGATAGTCAGTTACCCTATCAGGCAGCACCCACATCTGCAGCAGGGAGGGAGAAGTATCCTCAGAAGACCCCATAAATCAGGCCCAAACAAGCCGGATCTGACCAGGGAGATAGAGCGGTCTGAAGGAGACCACACTGGGAAGCATCTTTCTGGGTCTCCAGGCCCTTTACTGTTCAGAGCAATTTGCAAAGAAATGGGGCCTGACATGCTGAGGCTGCCTCTCCCACCTATTCCTCCCCCAGTTTCCTGGACATTCAGGGGCTCTCACAAACCTGACTCTAAGAACATGTAGCTAGAGAAGACTCTGACCCCGGCCCAATCTCACTGAGCATGCTCCCATTGGACAGATGGCAAAACCAAGATCCAGAGAGAGAAACAACTGGTTCAAAGTCTCATGGCGGGCAGTCTCCAGCCTGGCTGACTTTGCAGATGCGCTCCTGGATACTTTCAGTGAGGATGCACAGTGCACGTCTGTGCTGGGGGTGGGGGCTGGGCGAGACCGGTGAGTGACGTCAGGTGGCGTGGAGAATGAGCGCAGGCTCAGAGCCCAGCTCTCCAAGCCACAGGCTTGCTGAGTAACCCCTCTGGGCCTCTGGGATCCACCTGTGAAACGTAGGTGATAATTTCGGCTGGTATGCCCCAGGGGCTCTGGTTTAGGAGTAACAGAGAACAGGGGGCAGCATGAGCCCTCCTGTGGTCGGCAGGGCAGAAAGAGCCTCCGAAGACTGCGTTAGTGTTTCTGAAATCTTGAGCGCTCCTGGATTACCCTTTAGGTACCACCTGTACTATTAGTTACTTAATATTTTTCTTTAAAATAATGTGCTTGTAAAAAACTTAGAATTATTTTAAAGAAATTACGTCACATCACTTATCTGATATACTAGTTATGTATTTTTCTGACACTGTTTACATTCAAAACTATGCAAATAAAAAGGACTGATCCCCAAACACACAAAACCTAGCGCATACCCCCTAGCAGCATGCACGTAGTACTTTGTTAAACTCTGATCTCGGCGCATCGCTGACCCCCGCCCCCCCCGACCCCACTCCCAGGTCCCATGGTGAACTGAGGTCCAGAGAGAACCAAAGACAGAGCCGAAGTCACATAGAGTTGCTACAGAGCCAGTGCTGGATTCCAGAGTCCAGACTTTCCCCCCTGTTCTCACTACTCGGGGGCAGGAGGCTGTGCCCGAAGCGGCCAGGGCCTTTCCTGCTTCTAGCTGTTTGTGTAGACGGTGTTCTCACCTGGAAAGCCCCTTCCCTTTGGCTGTCCCCGGACAATTCCTGTTCATTCTTCGAGATGCAAACAAAGAGTCACTTTCTCTGGAGGGTCCCAGGCAGGCAGAGTGAGATGATGAGACTCCCTCATATAATGCCCCACCCCAGATTGCCGTGACCTATTTGGGGATCTCTCTCTGCACCGAGTGAGGCCCTGGAAGGCAGAGGCCCTGTCTGATTCATCTCTGCTGGGAATGTACACCCTGGGGCTCGACCCCGGAGAGGCCCGAGCAGTGCTGGTTAATTAGGAGAAGGCTGAGGACAGGAGGGCCCTGAGACCTGGGCCAGTCTTGTCTGGGCGCCCAGAGGGACAGGGCCTCCAGGATGGCAGCTTGTCCCAGGTGATGAAATAGTTCAGCCAGGGCCCCCATCACTCCAGCAGATACATTCCAGCGGCTAAGAAAGAAGTTCAAGGGCTCACCTGGGTCCGTTGCTTAGCAACAGGAGGCTGTAAATGACATCGTTCCGACACTTTAACTAACCCCTCCATGGCAGGCAGAGGATAATGAAGGCAAAGGCAGACAGTGAGACGGAATTAAAAACCAGACCGAGGAATGAGAGGCAGGTGCTGGGGAAAGCGGGAGCCTGGGGCAGGTAGATGTTGGAGAGGTCTCAGAGACACCTGGGGGCTGCTGGGCTCCAGGGAGCCCTGTCCAGGAGTTCTGGGCGGGTTCGAGCTTTAAGAGGGGATGTCCTGGGCTTGGTCCCAACCACGTGTTAGAGCTTCCAGGGCGCTGTGCCTGTAATTCCCACCTCTGCCACTAGGATGGCAGCAACTCCAAGGGTAGAGACTCACCATAGACCAAATCTTGATAGACCCCTTGGAGAATCTCTGTGTCGGCCGGGAACCTAGATGAAGGGGAGGGAGAACTTATTAAGAACCGCTTTACTTTTGTTAACCCATGTGACCCTCATATTAGCTCCATGATTTCGGGAGGCATTTCCATTTGACAGATGAAGAAATTGAAAGCCATCCAGTCCACAGATATTTATTGAGCTCTTCCTGTGGGCCAGGCGCTGTCCTAGGCTCTGTGCATACCACAGTGAGTGAGGCAGACAGAAGCCCCTGCCCTTGGGGAGCTGACGTTAATAAACAAGAGAAATACATAGAGTGTTTTAGATGATGACAAGTCTCTGGAGGAAAGGAGTGTGTGCATGTGTGTGCATCTGTGTATGCACGCATGTGTGTGTGTTCGTGTGTGTATCTGGAGATGAGGTTGAATAGACCCTCTCCTCTGAATCTGCAGACTCAAATCGGAGGCAGTGTCAGCCCCTTTCTAATCAACCTGCTGCTCTTGCCTCCCTTCCTGCCTACTGCCCATGACCAACCCCTGGGAAGGCAGGTCCCCAGAATACGGCGGACCTCCTGGGGGTGGAACCCCATTGTGGGCCTTGGGGGTCGCCCCTTCTCCAACGAAAATGGAGCAGCTAGCTTTTATCTGCTTTTTGTGTTTAGCTTCCACAATATGCTTCTTTTGAAGAAAGGCTCGTACATTGCAGAGAACTGAGGACAACCTAAATGTCCATCAGTATGGAGAATAGATAAATCAACCATGGATTATTCATACAGGGGAACCATACACAGCAGTGAAAATGAATAGAGCCACTGGGATGAAGCTCACAGGCTAATATTGAATGGAAAGAAAAAGAGGTTGCAGAAAGATACCCAGAGGATGATACTGTTTATATAAAGTCTAAAAACGTAAAACAGTAACGTTTGATGGGCGATGGGTGGGAGCAGCCGTCAGGGGAACCAGAGCAGGGGGACTTCGCAGGGTCAGGATGACAGCCTCCCCCAGGAGCCCGGTGGCGGAGCCCAAAGGAAAAGCCAGTGGGGAGCCTGGCCGGGCGTGCTGAAGTCCCAGGCACAAGCTGGAGGGAAGGGGCTTTGACAAGGCCAGTGTAGTCCTTGGCTGGTGTCTGGTGCTCACGAAACCTGGAGACCTCTTCTGGGGAATGGTTGATCCAGGACACATGCGGTGCCAAGGGCGAGCAGACCCGGGACTGCCTTGGGGGCTCTGGGGCCGCACCTTCTTGTCAGGCCATCCAGGGAGCCCCCCCACCGCCCCCAGCCCCATCCCCGGCACTGAGTCTCCAGAGTGTGCAGGGAGGGGGGCTCCTCCCCGTCTCTCCAAGGGAAGATTGCTGCTGTCCTGGCCTCCAATGGCCTCTGAGGTCTTGGGGGTGTCCTCTCCCCTCACCATTCCAACTTCTTTTGGGATTCTCCATCTTTGCACACATCTCTCCTCCCCGCCCCCCCACTCCCCTCCCCGCCCCCGTCCCACCCGTTTCTATCGACACTTATCAGCTTTTCTGAGTGGATTCCTGGCCCCTTCCCTCCCCCGCAGCCCCACCTCTGGTCTGTTTTGTGCCATTTGCCTCCTTTTCTTTTTTTTGGCTGAACAGTCACTGCCTTCATCAAGTTTTTAAAATCAGTAAAGTCAGTGGCCTTCAAGAAAACAAAAACCAAAACTCAACAATACTGTTTGAGCGTACACACCAGAGTCAAAGTATAAACACATGCACACAAAAGTTCAACAGCCAATTTTGGATGGTGGTTACCTCTGGGGAGGCAGGGAAGGAGGGTTGGGGTCCAGGAGGAAAACTCAAGGGACCTCAAAGGTCTCCATATAATGTTCTATTGTTTAAGCTACATGTTCCACACATAGGCGTCCGCTACATAACTGACTACGTAATTTGTATGCTCAAGATCGTTTTTGGTCCCCAGTCTAGAGGAAAGATTGGGGGTGTGTTAGGCCAGGATTTCTGTCACAGGCTCCTAGTGATGTGGTTGTGGGCTATGGACAAGGGCCTCCACTTACTGGATCACTCTTTAGATCTGTAAAATGGGCCCAAAGAACTCTTACCTCGTGGTATATCTCTTTCCTCACTCCCCTCCCTCCTTTCTTCCTTCCTTTCAATAAATATTCATTGAAAATGCCAACTCTGTGGAAGGTCCTGTACAAGGTACTAGAGATAGGGTCCCTCTTGGAGCTTACAGTCTTGAGAGAGAGATGTGGATCAAAACCAATAAATTAATACACTGTTGCAAACAATGAATAGAGCTATAAAGAAAATAAACAAGCTTCAGTGACAGATAATAACCAAAACAAAATAAGGTATCTCAGAGGAAACCCCGAAGGGGTTAGCCTTGGAGGGGGCAGGAAGCAGAGGGGGCAGCATGGACAAGGGTCCTACAGTGGGAAGGCACAGAGAGAGCTTGGTGGCGAAGCTAGAGAGCAGCAGGCCGGGGAGGGAGGCATGCATAATGAAACACGGACTTGGAGAGCACATAACATGGCACTTGGCATGTGCGTTCAGGAAATGCTGCAGTCTTCCCTACACCTGTCCTTGGGGCTATGGCTGGCGTGACAAAATGGACATCTGAGGGCAGGAAGGGAACCTGGAGCTCCACACAGCCTCCAAAAGCACCTGTGGTAGAGTGGATTATCGTTCCAACTCTTTACTACCCTCCCGAGTGCATGCCCAGGTAGATGTCCACACCCGTGGCCACTTTGCAGTGCCCTCCCACTGTGACTCTGATTTGACGTTGCTCAGCTGTCTGACTCGCTTTGGCCAGTGGGATGCCAGCAGTGGGGCAGCAAGCAGAGGTTTGAGAAGTGTTTCTGTGGTCGGGCTTGCCTGCTGTACGCCTGCCATGGCCACAAGAGCATGCCCAGCCTGGCCTGCAGGTCCCAGGAGGAGGAGGGAGCAGAGCAGAGTCACCCCAGCTGACCTGTAGATTGGCAAGCTAGTTAAATGCTCCTTGTTGTTTACCACTGAGATTTTTCTAGCTGTTTGTTATGCAACACCCAGTTCCTTGCTCCAGTGGTGTCCCCGGATGCTGGGCCTCTCTGGCCTTTACCTAAACCCAGGAGTGTTGGAAGAGAAATGATTGGGCTGAAGTCCAAGATTCTGGCCTCAGATCTGCTGAGGCCTCCCTCTAGGAACTGGGCAAACCCTTCCCCATAAGGGGCCTTGGTTTTCCCATCCATATAATGAGACATCTCACCCTGATTGCTAAAGCCCTCATAGCCATATAGGCAATAGCCACAGGGACTGAGAGCTCAGCTTATCCACATAGAACCATGTCCTCTCCCTGCTTAACCCTCAGTGGCTCCCTGTGGCCTTTAGGAAGGAGTCACAGCTCCCTAGACTGGCATTCAAGGCCCTGCATGGCTATCCATGCCTACATGGACAGCTCACTTCCTGCCACTCACTCTTTGCTCTAGTCGTGCCTTATTGTTTCCAGTCTCCTTACCACACTGTGCCTGTTCATGCCCCTGGACCTTTGCACTTGTGGTTCCATCTGTTTTCTAAGTCTGCCACTGCATTTCTCTGCTTTGGGAACATTAAGCTCTTCATAAGTATGTTCCAATTTCATCTTCCCAGCAACACCACGGAGTAAGCGTTATCAACTCCATTTTAATTATGAATAAACAGAGGCTCAAAGAAGTAAATCAATTGGTCTAAGTTACACAGCCAGTAAATGGTGAAGCCAGGACACAAATCCAGGCAGTTTGACTCCCAGCCAATAGGGGAATAGACAATAGGTTTGAACGCAGGTCTGTTTCCAAAACCCATGCTCTTAGTCACCTTTCCAAGCCTCCTCTGCTTGCAGAATTCTTATGCAAATGCATGAACTATATTCAGTCGACTCACAAACATTTACTGAGCACCTGCTGGATGCCAGGCACTGTGCCAGGCTCTTCATGAGCCCTCACTGCCTTAATCCTCACACTAGCGCTAGGAGATCAGCATTCTTACGGACCCCAGTTTGCCAATGAGGACAACTGAGGCCCAGAGAAGTGAAGTGAAGGTCATACAACCAGTAAGGGCTGACATTGGGACACACACCCAGGCAGGCAGAGTCCCAGGCCCAAAGTCGACCTCTGGGTGACAGTGACTTTCAATTTAAAATGCCAAAAGCTTCACCTCCAGGATGCCGGGAGGCTGAATCCCAGGGCATTCATAGCTCTGGCCTGCCCACTGGCTCCCATGCTCAGGGGCTTCAGAGCTGGCAATGCAGGATGCGATATGGTTTGGACAGAATTCAGGTGCCTGACAACACTGTGGGTGCTGCCCTCCGTTTCAGCCTGAGGCATGGACCCCAGCCCCCACTCCACCTCGTCCCCACCCCTTGGGCCTCAGGCTCTGAATCCAAACAAACACAAGCCAAATGACTTTCACTCTGTCCCTTCCAACTCAATGATTTTGGAGGAGAATAAATACTGAAGCCACTGGCATGAATAGAAATTAATATAGAACCGTGCTAACTGCACAGGGATGTTTTTTAAAAAGAAGAAATTCTCAATTTAAAATCTCAACACAAATAGACTCTTATAAGGTCAAATGAAAGATAAATGCCTCTGGAAAGCAAAGAAGTCATCACTGGGGATGAATTCTCTCTCTCTCTCTCATTTCCTCTGCCTCTGCCTCTCATTCTGTCCCTCATTACATTTCTCTCTATCCCCACCCCCTGCCTTCACCTCTCTTCTGATTGTGGCTTGCTTCTCTTGTCTATATGTTACCATGTGTCAGTTCCTCATTTTCACCTCACTGGAAGAATCTGAACCCCAGGAGAGTAGTATGACCTTGGTCAAGTCATTTTCAGCATTGTGTTTTGGTTTTCCCATCTTCATAATAGAGTTATAATTACTCCTTGCGGAGGGACACTGCAAACACAGCAAGACAGTCCTTCATAATGGAAAATGATGCTTCCCACCAGTGATGGGCAGCCTCACCTGCCCTCTGGGTTCAGACCTGGAGGGTGGGCAAAGATTAAGAGTAGGCACCATCTGGTCACCAAGTGATGCCAATAAAGCAACCGTGGTGAATGGTCTTCTGACCTTGGCCTCTTTTTTTTTTTTTTCTTCCTAACCTTGGGCCCTTTTTAGTCTGATGTAGCCTAGAGTTATCCTAAGCGGGTTTTAAAAAAAAGGAGTAGCTGAGAGATATGTAGGGCCTGGTGGGGAGTTGGCTCTTCAAAGGTGAGATAAGAGCCACATTGGATGGGAAAATAACCATATGACAAGTTTAAATTAAAGTCAGAGGGATTGTGATTACCAGAAGGAAGAGTCCTTGACACCTAAGGGGAAAAAGCCCGTGGGAAAACCCTACTGGAATGGGAGGTAGGCTATGATCTCTTTAGGGCAGGGAACACATCCTTCCTTCCTTCCTCCCTTTCTTTTTCTTTCTTTCTTTCTTTCTTTCTTTCTTTCTTTC